>NW_024582080.1:5376532-5856485 GCF_017639235.1 Corvus kubaryi
TGGGGAGATCTCGCAAGGCCTCCCGAAGGGACCGGGTGGAGCCCCCCGGGCGCCCGCCCGGCCGCGCCCCGCCGCCCCAGGGCGCCCCGTGCGGGAGGGGCGGGTGGTGCCGCTGCACCGCGGGGGCCGCAGGTGACGGGGAGGTGCCGCCTCCTGGCCGCCCCCGGGGCCCCGCGGGTCACGGCCCTGCGCTGCCCTCGACCGGCCGGGCAGAGCCGTGCGGCGCCCCTCGGGCCGCTCCCGCACCTTCCAGCCTGTGTGCTGTCTGCCTTGCCTTTTTCGCCCGGGCCCCACGCTGTGTGTGAGGAAAGTGACCGTGCACTGAAACGAATTGCCCGGGGAGGTTGCGGAGTCTCCCTCAAAGTGTGTCTATACAGTCCTGTGCAATGTGGTCTAGGATGGCCTTGCTTGAGTAGTGAGGTTGGACCACCGTGGTCCCTTCCAACCTGACACATTCTGTGATTCTGTGAAAGTGTTAGGGTAGGGACCTTTTGGGTGGGTTTCCTTAGCAGCTCCAGCCTTAGAGAGTGGTGAGGTTGGAGTGAGGGTGTCAGGGAGTGTGCCTTGCTCCTGAGCTGGGGTCCCCTTTGGCATGGGGAGGGACAGGAGAAACCTTGGGGTTTCAGCCAGTCTGAGAACTCATGTGCTGCTTGTTCAAGGAAAGGGATATATTCCCAGAGTTCTTGTTAATCTTCTTGCTTCGTGGTGGTCTTACATGCAGCGATGTCCAGTCAACAGCAGTTTTACCAAGCCCCTTGGTTGCAGCAATGCTCATGGCAATGAGCATTTTTGTCAAGCCTCTCCAGTACTAGAGAAACAGAAGTTCGTCTGATGCTTTGAGGGTACTCAAATTATTTTAATAGTTGTTGTATGTGTTGAATAAAGTTGTATATATTTGTTCTAGGTGTGCTGGGGTTAATCCATACCTGTCAAAAAAGACGTTCTTGGCTTCATAGTGACTCTCATCACAGAGTTTAATTTTGCAACAAAGCTTGGCCCCTGGTCGTAGAATACCGTTCATCCTGACTCTCTGTAGCCCCAGACTTGGGGTTTTGGCTGAATAGCTCGTCCTCCTTATATCCATCTTTAGGTAATAAATTGCATAAACACGATGAATCAGCAGAACTGGATCAGTAAATCCTCCTAGATTACAGCAGCTGCTGTAAGCTCCACCAAAAGAAAGAGAATACCTCAGCTCTGTACTAAGATGCATTTGCTCTATGTACTTGGAGATACAGTATGATACCTTTACTTTTTGGCAAAGTTCATAAGTGCTTGTTAGTATGTATAACCTGGATACATAGACATGACTAAAACAGTGGCTAGCTGTGAAACACAGAGCCAACATTATTTCAGAAAGCTTCAAAAGATGGGAAGAAAACCCAAAAGGTCATTTATGGGAGATAAAAAAGCACAAAGTTTTCTTGGAAGAAATTCCTTTACAATTTGCACCAGCCACAAGCAGTCATGTATGATTCGCAGTAAAGGTGTACTTTAATTTTTTATATTCATGGAGGTGCCAAAGGTTCTATTCTCACCAGCCCCATAGCAGAATTAGCAAAGCTGAATACACACTCACTTAGCTGCTCTCAGGAATACATGACCTCTTTTGCAAAACTGAAACCTAAGCCTAGAATTCTGTAACAGTCTCTAAAAATTGTAACACCTTTAGGAGCTAACCCACGACAGTCAGTTCTCTTCATTATTCTCACATCTACATCTATATGGTGAGACATGTTGCTACAAATAGTATTGTTGGTTGAAAGCTTCATGTAGGCTGGTGGGTTGACTGGTTTCTTGTTCTGATTCATCTCTTGGTTACTGCCTGTCCTTGGCAAATGGGTAGGAGGCTAAATTATAATTGCTTTTCTACTGGTAAGTATATTAAATTGGATTTCTATTGACTTACTGACTTTCACAAATCCCGAAATAACTTGGAAGCTTTGAGATGCATTGTTAAATTTGCCTAAAATTTCTCAGTGACTTGTTCATCCTTGTGGTGGAACAGATGAACTAATAGCACATAACCACACAAATGTTCTTTCTCTCGAAAAGCAGGATAACAAAATATGGTTTAATATGGTTTATTTTCCATTCCACACTTCATGCTACTATTCATGGAAGATTCCATCATTTGCCCATGTCCCCAACTGCTGCAGTAATTCCTGACTACAGCTGTTCCTTATACAACTATCAGTGCATTCCTCCACATTGAGTTTCTGATAAAGCTGCAGTCCTGAGTTTCTTTAAAAGTGTATTAGTCAAATCCTTTATTATATAATACCCAGTTTGAACTAGTTAACATTTCCACTGCTGAAATCATATAATATAGTATATGTAGTATTAGGGGGAAAAAAATCATTAAAAGAAGGTTAATTCCCAACAATATGTTTAATAGGAGAGACTTCCTTTAGTTCTTAAACTCATGTTTGATTTTACAAATAAATTTTGACAAAATTATGTTCTCTTTATTTTTATAAGCTGGAGCGTTGTAAAGAAGTAGCTGTCTTCTCTAATCAACAGTGTTTGTTTCTGACAAGCAAACTTTCATTGAGGTGAGCCATTCATCAACTCATGTGAACATTATTGTAGCACTGTCACTCTGAAAGAAAAACAAATTTGAAACGTTAATCTCAGCCCTTTAGTAATTGCAGCTCTGGTGTTCATTTGCTTCCATTCTAACACCTCATCAGACTGAAAATTAAAGTAAAAGTACATGCACAAGAAATGCTATAGAACATGATTCAGATCTTTCCTTTAAAAATATTGTTTGTCTCATCTTCTTGATATTGACATATTCATTCCAAAGACTGTGAATTTCTCAGTGGCAATTTCATTCATGAGATGTTTAGTTGGATCTCAGTCCAGCAAGGTGCTCTGCATTAGCAAATCATAGTATTTGCATAACTGTAGCCATTTCTAGGTCAGGATGCAAGATCAGCCGTTGACACAGGCCCAGACTAGGTGTGGCAGGAGTGAAAGGATGCTATGCACTTCTTCATCCTTCACAAAAACAGGACTGATGACAGGATCCAATCCTGTCTGTTTCTGTACCTTTTACAACACTTGTTTCCCACAGAAATGAGAGAAAGCAATCCCTTTGTTTCCAGAGCATACTTTTCCCTCAGCTGTAATTGTTGACGGGAGGGAATTTTTCTTCCTATTATATTCTTCAAATTTTCTCAGATTCCATTCTCCATAAATGCCAGAAGGTGGTCCCAAATATAATATCAAAAAACAAAGAAAAAGGCCTTTATCCATGTTATTATGTCTGCCACAAGCATATGGGGAAGAAAATAAAACTGACAAAGTTTAAAGTTTTAGCTCAATTTTTATTTCAGTTCTAAAATAAATTCTAGCAATACTACTTCATTTTTGGGGTAAAAAGATTATGTAATCATTCAACTGTGAAAGCTTGAAAGAACATGCTTTAGAAGACAGACTCTTGGCTACAAAACATGGAACTATTTCAGTAAATAGGGATTGCTCTGTACAGGCATATGTTTACACTGACTCTTATAAGTGTTTTTTTTTAAATAATGAAATTATATAGATCAGAGCTGAACCATGATTGAAAGAAGAGAATTTTCATTTGTCTGCAACTGTGGCATCAAAATACTGCTTGCTTTACCATGTCCATATGAGGACTCCTGTTGTGTTTAATTAGATTATTCTCATGAGTAAGGATAATGTGATTTGTTCCTGTGCCAGGATCAGGAAGTGCTATTAGCCCCTTTCTCTTGAAAACCAGGATTTCTTGTAAGTTCAAAAAAAAAAAAAAACCCTGGCAAATGTAAAGAGAAACGTCATCACAGCATCTAAATTTTCCCTGCTATGCATATGGATTGCACCAGATAGAATCATGGAATGGTTTGGGTTGGAAGGGACTGTGGGGCCCATTAGCTTGTGGCACAATGGACAAAGAAAGCTCTTGGTCAGACAGTCTCTGGTGCCAGAGAGTTAGTAGTCGTGGCGAGGGAAAGAAGCCTCTCCCAGGATGCCTTGTTCTGTTATGGTAATGTACCCCAGTTGGCTGTTGGCCCTTCGCCTTTTCCACTCCCTCAGAGCTTCCTCATTGGTCCTTGTTCCTTTGTCCTGCCTTTTCCCTGCCACCAGATAAAACCCTAAGTTCACAGATGTTCTCATCTTTGCCTCTGGACCTTTCTACGGTGTAGGGGCGGTAAATGCTCCTGTGGGAACCCACGCAAAGAGCCTTCCTGCCTCTTTGCTGCCGACAATATTACTGAAGCTGTCCATGCGTTTGTGCATGCACACGTGTGACCCCACAGAGCTGGACAGAGACAGTAACAAGGGACCTTAAAGATCATTTACTTCCAAGCCCCTTCCATAGACAGGAATACCACTCACTACACCAGGTTGCCCAGGATCTCACCCAACCTGGCTTTGAACATTTACAGGGATGGGGCATCCACAATTTCTCTGGGCAATTCATTTCACTGTCTCACCAGCCTCACAGTGGATTTCCTTCCTAATATCTAATCTGAACCTACCCTCTTTCAGGTTAAAGCCATTCCACCTTGTCCTATAATTAGATGCCCTTTTGAATTGTCCCTCTCTGGCCTTCCTGTAGGCCCCCTTAAGGTTTTGGAAAGTGCTGTAAGGTCTCCCTGGAGCTTTCTCTTCTCCAGGCTGAGTGACCCCAACTCCCTCAACTTGTTGTCACAGGAGAGGTGCTCCAGTCATTTGATCATCCATGTCCTTCTTGTGTTTGGGGCACCAGAGGTGGATACAGTACTGCATATATGATCTCACCCAAGCAGAGCGGAGGTGGAGAGTCCTCTCGCTTGACCTACTGGCCACGCTGCTTTGGACACAGCCCAGGATATGTTTGGCTTTCTGGGCTGTGGGTGCACATTGCTGACTCATGTGCAACCTTTCATCCACCAGCAACCCCAAGCCCTTCTCCTCAGAGCTGTCCCAAATCCATTCTCTCCTCAGCCTGTATTTGTGCTTGGTATTGCCGAGTCAGGTGCAGGACCTTGCACTTGGCCTTGTTGAACTTCACATGGGAGGCACAGGCCCACCCCTCAAGCCTGTCAAGGTCCCTCTGGATGGCTTCCCTTCCCTTCAGCATGTCAATCACATCACATAGCTCAGAGATGTTTCATTCACTGTTTTTAACTTCCACATGACAGGGTGCACTAAAGCAGAAGTAAAATAAACTAGTTTAATTTTTTGCTACTCTAACTGTAAATAACTTCTACATGCTTTTTCTATAATTTCTTACTTTAGTCTTGAAAGAGAGCAATATTAAAAAAAATACCTTGTAGGTATTTTTTGAGGCAAGTTGTTACATCCTGTGCAATTTCAGAAACGCTGTAACAGACCTTCCATGTGAGATTCTCTACATTTCAATCACGGTGAAGCAGATGAAGACAGTATGACTTCAAGAAGTTATTTTGTTTTTATTGAAATAGGTTATCCAAATAATTCGGCTGAAATTTTTTAAAATATAGGTATTATCTATAAGAAATTTGTATTAATTTGTATTAGTCTCTCTGATTTTAACACTCAGAGTACAAAAAATAAAATAGACATTATGTTTGTTCTCATGGTTATAAATTCTACTGAGAAGAATTCATTAAACATAAGCTTTTAGAGTAAAAAGAGGTAATAGTCTGAGAAGTAGTTGAACAGTAACCAGATGAACATAAAACAGAACTTTTACTTTTAAATGACAATATGTATTCAGTTTTTCTTTTTCTTTACTTAACTGCTTTTATTAGGGTGTAATCATAATAAAAGTTGCAGAGATGTAAATAGCAGGATTTGTATGTTTGATTACAGAAAACATAGTAGCATGATTTGTTGCAGTAATGCATAGCTTAGGTTCTTGGCTTTGAAAGAGTTTATTCTGTGATTGTTTCACAAATCATGCTTTGAAACTACGAGTTTGAGCTGCTTATTCCGTTTGGACATTTTATTCTCACCTTTCTTATATTTTGCAAGAGTAACCATGACAGCCTTTTTAGTAGTGAAATTAATACAATTTTTGGTATTGATGTTATTATTAAATAAATTATTATGAAGGCCAATTATTAATATTGACCTCTTTGTTGGTTCTCCATAACTGATTTTTCATTTCATTGATATTGATATCTCGACTCCTTGATCTGTAGATGCCTCAATCTATGTTGTTGGCTCTTGCATGATGGGAATGTGGTAACATGAGGGCACATAAAGATTTATTTTCTAGACAACATTTAGGATCTTAAGAAAAGTCCTTCTGGTCTCCTCTCCTCCTCTTATATTCTCTACTCTTTGTCAAGCACTCATGCTGCCAGCTAGCTTTAAGAATTACCCTTCAATGATTATCACTGTGGCCAAATCCCAGAGAAGTCAGTCCATGCTGCCATTGTTAGTACAAGACACTTTTTACAACTAGATTTCTATGAGCTTTTTTCAGCATAAAATATTAAAAAAAAAATAAAATTCTAAACTCTAATTAGGGTTAAAAACATGTAAATTATTGTTACTTCTGACATGCTTCTTTTAGTGTGTTTCTAGACAATAACTGATGATGGAAATTAACTTTTGGTGGAAACACTGCCATAACACAATAAACTAATTGTTGCTATGAAACATATATTTCTTGAAGAAAAAGACCTAAATCATCAACAAATTATGTTTATTTTATGTGGTCTGCATGCTTTCACTTTAGCTACTTGAAACCAGAGAAACGCTTAGACAGAAAGGATGTTGGTCACACACTTTGTCTGTATGCTGCAGTATGAACAACGGCAGGAGACAAAAAGGATCACAAGCTCTTGTATGTTATTAGAAAAATTAAATTATACCTTTAAGGACTTAACATTTATAATACACCAAGGAGGAGAGATCAACGGAAGGTTTAAAATTGATAGGCTAGTTTATCTCAACCAAGTATATGCAACTGATGGCCTAATTTTATTATCAGGGAACACTCAACAGTTATTGATATATCATTGATATTATCAACAGGAACCTACAGTAACTATGAGTATTATTTGACATTATTTCACACTCTACTCAGCACTTGTCAGGATGCAGTCAGAGTCCCATTCTAGGCACCACAATTCAAGAAAAATATGGACAGACTGAAAAGGGTCCAAACCAGGGCTGCAAAGGTGATGACAGGCTGGAGAACACACCCTACAAGAAAAGGCTGAAGGAGTTACATATTTTTTCTGTGGAGAAGAAAATGCTCAGGGGGGACCTCATCACAGTATTCTAGTACTTAAAGAGCATCTACAAAGACAGAGACTCCTTCACCAGGAGTCACATGGAGAAGACAAGTGGGAGTGGGTACAAGTTGTACTGGGAAAGTTGACATAAGAAATGAATGTTTTTCATTGAGAACACTGATTAGGTGGAACAACAGCCCCAGGGATGTGGTAGAATCCCCATCACTAGAGGTTTTCAAGATGCAATCGGACAGGGTGCTAAATAATCTCATCTAGGCTCTCTTTCCCATGAAAAGCAGGACCAGATCATCTGTGGACATCCCATTCAACCTGGGCTATTCTGTGATTTAATATTTCTATGATTATCTTCCCATTTTATGTATTTAGCTATTATATCTGTAACTCTGGAAATAGTTTATTAAAAAAAACCAACAAAACACCTAGTAAACATGTTTGTTATATTCCTACAAAGCAACTGATTTCTGAGAAGTTTTCTGAATGAAAGGCATGCAGGATTTATCCAAAGGAATTTATCTAGTTTTTTGTTTGCTTTCACTAAAATGAAAAGAAGGTGTTATTCAGGATAGTTCTTTTGTTTTCTGACATTACTGCCAAAAAAAAAAATCCCAAAAAGCACCACCACCAAAAGGAAAGCCATCTATAAGTTAGAAAAGAAAGAGCTGTGAAACACTTCTTCCTCAATTTCCAAGCATTATTTATTTTTCCTTGCTTTAGGATTACCTTTCTGGATATTTTATTGATAATGGCTTAATGATTTACGTCTATGACTGTAAAAGAAGGGATGTGATACCTGGGAAAAGGATGCATTTCTGGATGTTTACAGTTTCACCAAGAAAGTAAGTCAAAATTATTACCCTGTCATCAGAATCCCAATAAGGCTTAAAGTCATGATCTTGTGTTAGTTGTCCAGCATCTTTCCTGATGTCTTATTTTATTTATTATTATTTCTCATGTCTTGCAGATTACAACTTTTAAAGAAAAAATGCCAGTATTGTTTGCTTTTATTGCTGCAACATGACACTGTTGACTCTTCCTCAGCTTGTGATCCTCTGTTGCCCCTGAATCATGTTCTGCAAAAGTACAAACAAGCTGGATGCGCCACATCCTGTATTTGTGCAATTTAGTATGTCTACTAAAAGTAATGCCCTACACTTGTGACTGTTCAGTAACATCCTGTTTTTCTCAGACCATTCCTACAGTTTGTCAGGATCATTTTGTATTCTAATCTTGTCCTCCAATGTACACAGTTGCTTCCAGCCTAGTATTGTTTGCAGATTTAATAAGCACACACTGCATTCCATCATCTAGATCATTAATGACATTATTATATAGTATCAAACCTTGGTCACCCCTGCAGAAGCACACATGGCACTGTTTTCCATGTGGACAGTGAGACACTGATATCTATTCTTCGTTGTAGTGAACAGTATTTAAAGGCTTATTACAACCTTATAATAAAAAATTACATACAGATCATGATTCCAAGTCTTGTTTTCAAAATACATTCTAAGACATTCCTAGAATCTGAGCTGACAATGAGGTGCATGACATAGATTTAGGCTGTCAGGGTCCTTGGAAGTTGACCTGATCTAAATCTCCCTTCTCTGACCTCTCCAGTCCTCAACACTGTGAGTAACGTAGGTTGCTGAAGAACTTTTATCCAGTCAAATTTTGTATCTCTTCAGAGTTGAATTTTCTCTGGGAATCTTCTTCGACTGTTAGGCCATACTCATGGTTACTTTTTTCTCCTTGTACTTATCAGGAATTTGCTCTCCCACAATTTTTGTTCATTGCATCTCCTATTTTCATTGTGTAAATCCAAGCAGCCTGGCCCCATCTACTCTGTTTCCACCTACTGCGTAGTTGAAGACAGCAATTAGCTGTCACCCAGCCTTCTTTTATTACAAATTAATAAACACAGCACTCTCAACCTCTATTTATATGTCACGTGCTTTCATTTCCTAACTATTTTGATGGCCTCTGATGGACTCTGCCAGTTTGTCAATGTGTTTGTTATACTGTGGACACCCAAACTTGACACAACTCTCCAAATGCAGTCATCCAAGTGCCAGGGGGAGGAGAGTAAGCACTTCAACTAACCTACTGGTGGCTATGTTCTTACTAATGCAGCCCTATTTGTGTTTAAGCTTGCATTGCTGCAGAACTGCACTGCTTATTCACACTCATCATCCTAAACCTAGGTTCCTTTCTACACATCTGCATTCTTGATAGTCAGCCTTTGCCATTACAATATTATATCCCAGATGCAGGATTTTGCATTTGCTTTTGCTGAATTTCATGAGATGCTGCCAGGTTCCTGGGCACATTCCCCCCTTCTGGTAATTTAGTTGGCTGAGCTAAAGAGTGTTGCTGGCTCAGTCCAAGGTGAGCTCCCTTATTGTAAGAGCTGTTGCAAAGCAAGACACAAATGAGGGCATGCCCCTCCATTCCCTTGGAATCTGCTTTTTATAGAGGGTGTATTGCTGTGCCCTGTGCTGCATTGCTGTTGTGAGGCATCTACATCTGTGCCTGATCTTGTACATTCTTAATCCTGACCCTGGCCCAGAATCTCTGGTTTGACTTTGGGCCTATCTAACATGGCAGTAGACCTGCCTTGTGAGTGCAGACTTTTGAGCTATACCTGTTCACTCTGTCCAGACCTGATCCTGTCCAGATTTAATGACTCAGCCTTCTGGATCCTTGTTAGTGAGATCTGCCTGTGCCTGCCTTGCTCCCAGTTAGTTTTCCCATGCTGGGCAGCCAGCTCCTGCTGCTGCCTGCTCTGCCTGTCAGCAAGTGTCTCTGCCTCTTGAGGTCACTCCAAATGGAAGCCCATCCTTCCACCTTATCAACTGTTCCTCTTGGTGACATCATTCACAAAACAGAAAGTCAACTCTATCCTGTCATTCTACTCTTTAATAAAGACAGCAGTAATATCAGTGTGAAAGCCCTGAGAAAATCTGCCCTCCTGGAGGTCTGGGTCCCTGGGCTCAGGGTCAACTTAGGGATAGTGCAGTGGAGGGCTGTTCCCCTTCCTTTCGTGTCCTTGGACAGAGTGATCCCAGGCAGCTCTGAAACAAGGCCTCAGAAAAGGCCGACTCCCTTCTCTTGAGAGCTCCTCAGAGCTGCAGCTCAACTGTTTGGCTCCCACCTGAGCTACAGCTCCCACTGCATTGCAGCCATACCTGTGCCTGGTTATGAGCCCTGATGGTCCAAACTTGGGCCCTGATCTGTGCACTGTTTTCCTGACCTGACCTGTTCCTCTTCACTACAGACTTGCCTTGTCATGACTGCATAATATCTAGTTCTGGACACCACAGCCAGACCCAACATGCCTCATTTAGGTGCTGGTGAACTGGGTTCTCACTGTCCAGGCTCCTGCCCTACTGCCTCTGTTGTAGTACTCTGCTCCTGGCTCCCCCTTACTTGTGGAACAGACGACTTTCACTGCTTCCTTGCAATCAGCCCAGGTATCTGCCCATCCTTGAGGATTGCCACAACTGCCAGCTTGACTTTGAGGTGCTGACCAAAGCCAGGTCTGCATGCACTTTGTAGTCCATCCATCCAGTACCTCTGTTTCCTCTCTACAAAGGTACTATGGGAGATTATGTCAAAAGCTTTTCTAAAACTAAGCAGCATTCAGTGTTCTCTGCTTACCCCCAGAAGGCAATCAGATTAGTCAGACGTCTTGTTTTGAACAACCACACTGACTGTTCCTAAACATGTTGATCTCCTTCACGTGCCAGAAATTATTTCCAGGACTTGTTCTGCAGTTTTCCTGGGGACTGGTGTGAGGCTGACTAGCCTGTTGTTCCTACAGTCTTCTTTTTCAACCTTCCTGAAGATTTCCAGTCATCAGGAATTGTCCCTTATCATCAAGACCAAAGATGATATAGAGCAGCCCTGTAGTGAGAGTGGCTAGCTCCCTCCGCAATGCTGAATGCATGTGTATGCCCAGCTTGTTTAAATTATCATTAGCTCACTCTTCCTCTAGCGTGAGTAGCACTTGACTGCCACAAACTCTGCGGCTGGGACCAGGGACCTGGGAGGGACCAGGGACTGGGAGCACACATTGCCAGTAAAGTCTGAGACAAAGAAAGCACTGAGAACTTAAGCATTTTCTATATCCTTTGTCACTTTGCCCTCAAGTTATTCAGCAAAGAGTCCACATATTACTTTTGCTTTTGTTTTACCTTTAAAAGACCTTGTCCCCCTTCAGGTCCTTTGCCAATTTGAATCCCAACTGAGCTTTTGCTTTCTCAGTTTCTTCCCTGCAGCAGTGTCTCTGTAATCCTCTTGTATAGCTTGTCGTCATTCCAGATACCTTGTCTTTACTTCCACCTTCTGTACACTTGCTATTTTGTATTTCAGATCAATCAGGAGTTCCCCGTTAACTCAGACTGACCTTCTACTGTATCTGCTTAAGTTCTAGAACACCATAATGGAGCCATTCTTGTATGTTAAGGAAGATGTCTTTGAAAATCAGTCAGCTTTCCTGGTCTCTTTTTGTTCTTCAGGACAGCCTCCGATAAAATCCTGCCAGGCAAATCCCTCAACAGGTCAAAATCTGCTCTGAGATCAAAGGTCTCTGTGCCAATTCTGGCCTTCATTGAATCTCTCAGGATCTTGAATTCCCATCAACATGGTCGCTGCAGCCCAAGATACCATTGATACTTATGGCACTGATCAGTTTTTCCTTACTTGTTAGTAGAAGACTTAGCAGATTACCTTTGCAGCTTATCTCATGTATCCCCTGTGTTGAAAGACTGTCCTCTTGGATTCCAGAAAACTCCTGGACTGCTTGCACACCACTGTGCTACCCTTGCAGCAGATCTTGGAGTGATTAAAGCCTGCCCTCTGCTCGCCCCCACCAAAAACCTGTCCCTGCAATCATGAGGCTTCTTTCTCAAGTCCTGTTCTTATTGAGGCAGTATATAAGAGATGTTTATTAAAGCTTCTCTATAATGCTGTTGCATGGCCTGATGTTCTTGTTCACCAGTGGCGTCCTTCAGTTCCACATGCACAGTAATAGAAACAACTTTCTTTCTATAGAAACAACTTTCTTTCTGTTGGTGGAAGTCAAGTGTTTCCAGCTACCACCCACTCAAATGTAGCTTCTGGATGACCTCTGACAGATCTTCATGATGAACTTGTAGACTTCCTCCCATTCACTCTCTCCAACATTATTCAGTCTTGGCAGCTTCACCTTGTAACTCAGTGATTTGAGCAGAGCACACACCACATACAGCTGAGGACACCATCACTTCCAGAGTCTTGGAGAGAAGCAGCAGGCACTCTCTGCAGCCTGAGACCTGGATGATTAAGACCCCTTCTGTTGAAAAAGTTCGACGACTTCGGTGGGGGAAGACATTGCAAACAACCAATGTGATTGATAGAAGCAAGCTCCGTTTATTAGCAATCCAGAGGCACTTATATAGTATACAAGCCTGTTAACTCTTAATTGGCTTAAACCTATCAAAGTGCATTTCTGCTTCTACATAATTAGACTGCATTGGCAAGCTTCTACTAGTTATGTTATGATTAAAGAATTCAGAGTTCACCCTCCCTTCTCATGGTCAGTACATCTTATCTGCACAGCTGCACATCCTCAAAACTCCCTTTTTGTTCTCAGGCCTGTTTCTCACACAAACCTTTGCTTGCAGGCCTTTTGCTTGTACAGTTCTTTTATTGATCTGGTTTTATCAATAATCCATGTCCCTGATCCTCTAATCATTTTGCAACACCCTTCCACGAGCTTTATCTCTGTCAAGACTTCTGTATCAGGAGCAGTCAGTCTGGCTCCTGCTGGGGACGACATGTTGTGGAATGCCAACATCATCATTGTGCTGACTCTTGCAGACCTGTGCTGTCTCAGAAAAGGACAGCAAGCTCCTTTGTTTTTTTCCTCTAAGTTGAACCACTTCACTGACTGAAGAGTTCCTTTTTCCATATAATTTGTGGCGTTCCTGGTCAGTGGCACTCCCTAGGTTAAATAAGAAGCTCAGCACAACCCTGTTTCCCTCCCCCACACACTAGATTACCTGCCTAGGAGGCAACTTCTAATATTGCTTTTTGGCTGCTGGCCATGATACCTCCACTGTATGAACGATAACTCATTCTTTGGAAATTACTCCTACATATAGGTTAAGGGAAAAAACCCACAACTTTAGGGTGTTTTACATTTGTCCATAAAACAGGTGTTTTATAGGAAGAAATTCTGAAACTTCTTCAGCAGATACATCCACAACTGAAGTTATGGAATGGATTTGGTTGGTATTATCAATCTTTAGTCCATCTTCCTAGTACAGCAATAAAGAAGACAGTTAGAGAGAGAAAGGGGGTGGGATGTTGTTAATGAATATTGAGCTTCACTGAAGCTATTTGCAGACCTTTTTAGTGTGAGAAATTTGTCTTCACTTTCACATTTACATGTAACTTTTCTGATAAAAGTATATAATACATTTTTTCAGAAATCTTTTTTAAAATGCACAAGTTTTTTTTATGGGAAAGTCCATGAATAACCTTTATTTACCGTGATACCTGGTGAATTAGGGAAAGTCCCCAGTAAAACCATTCCTTCCAAAATGTCCCTCATAAGAACTGTAAAAGTTATTGCAAGATTTTCTAATGTATCATTGGAAATTTGTTGGTGATCAAGTAATTGCATTATCATAACAAGTAGGCACAAGGGAGCAGATATAATTGCATAGGAAAACTCAGCTTTGTCATTTCTGGGCTGTAAGTTTGTCCATTCTACAACTTTTTTATTTTCTCCAAGTAAACAGAAGTTATCTTTTAAGAATGCATTAGTACAACATATTTTACATAGAGCTTCACCAACTTCCATTTATTTTCATTTTTTTTCTTACATTGAAATAACTTGAATCTCTTCCTGTTTATAGTAATATGATATAGTATACCATCAGGCTATTTTCTCTACAGGTTACACAGACCTGGTGAGTAATAACTAAATTACAGTGTTTGAACAGTGCTTATGTTATATTTGATCAGAGATGTCAGTCTCACTGTGCCATGTACACATTCCATCCCAAAGGTTTGCATGTTTAAAAAAAAGGCTCATCAAGACTCACAGCTTTGACTCATTTTCTTGGATACCCATTGTGGGGTTTTTTTAACCTCTGCACAGTTCAATTACTTGCAGTTTCCAACTTGAGGTAGACACATCAATGCTATATTTAATTTCTTTATAGATAGCTTTCAAGGTGTTTGGGTTTGATGCAGATGTGAGGGAAGCAGGACAGTCTTGACTTTAGCTTTTATCTTCAGTGTTGGGTATAGATAAAATTTACACAGATAATTTCTTCTTTCGTGGAGTTTTTCTCCACTATTTAACAGAGGAGACCAACAGATCTTACTACAGTATCATATTTGCACTTCCATTTCTTTTTTAATCTTTAAAGGATCTTCATATTTTCCCTATTCATGACAGTTTTCTTTGCACCCAACACTATCTGTGAGAGCTGTTATCCCGATAAGTGGGCCGGGCTGGCTAACCTGTACCTTTATATTTGAAGCAGAGGCAAACAAAATTTTAAGTAATATATCTTCCTCATACCTCCTTTTTTCCCAAGTTTTGTTTTGTTGGTTTTTTTTTTTTTTCAGATGCTTTAAAAGTTTAGATACTCTCTGTTCCCTACTTAGTACAGAGTAGTGTGCTTGCTTATATTCTGTGTAGGTTCATTTGGAGTTATTCTTCACCTCTTGAAGTCTTAATAAGCTCAGCCTAAGGCTTTCTTTTTGAACGTAGTTCATTTTGTGAATGGTTTGTGCTATTGATTGGACTTGCATTCTTTTATTTGAAAACAAAAAGAGAGACATTACCTTATAAATTCTGGCTGAATGTTTCTTTAGAAAAACTGATACAATCCTGTTTTGACTTGCTGGTGATCCAAGACATCCTGATAAATACTTCTTTGTTTGTTTCAAAGGTTTGTTCCACCTTCTGCTCTCAGATAGGTGCCCTCCCACAATATAATTTTGTTTCAGAATCCATTTGCATTCTCAGCACAAATACTGTGTGGAGGGAGAGATACTTCTATCTAGTTTTTTTTTTTTTTCCTGTGTTTTCATAGAAATGGTCTGGTTGACTGGCCAGACTTAGTGCTGTTCTCTGTCTGCTATAAAGCCTAGTGATTACAGCAATGTGGTTTGGCTTATCTGTGGGCTCTGTCTCTCTGTAGAGAAAAGATGTCGCCTAACAAACTCTGCCTTGGAAGATATAAATGAGGTACTTCTTTTTCTCTGTTTTTCTTTGAGGCAACTACCCCCATATATATTTTCCTCAAGTAGCGGCAAGTGTTCTTATATCCTGGGTGAAGAACAGCCTAGAGCTGACGGATGAAACAGTGACTATGAGGGTGTGATTGAATAAGAAATTAAATCAGGACTGCACAGTAAGCATCTCCATGAAGTTCCCCATGAAGTTCTCTTCAGCACCTTTGGGGGTCTGCCTTCCTTGGGAGCTTTCTAATCTTTTAACTGGAAAGTCAATTTCTTTTGTTTTGTGACTTTCCATTAATTTTGCACTTCTTTCTCCTTAAAGGTCCAACTGTCCCACCACATTATCATTCCAGCATGGTGGCTGTGGCAGTATCCTTGCAACTGGCAACCAAGGGTTCAAAACCACTCAGATTAAGAGATTACACATACTGTTAAATAGATTACTAGGAGAAAACTGAGTAGTGCCAACATAACTGTCTGCATAGGATATAAAAAGCTGTTTCTACTGTGTCCTCTTTGATGTAAAATGAACTCAGTCTTACCTGTTAGTGAGGGACGCAGTCATCAGTGTACCACCTCATATATTCAATTTATTTAGGTGTTTCGATGGTGATATCTTGTGTACTGTAGAGTTCTATAACCTTCAATATGAAGTTTAGATGTGCAGCAGCTGCAGCTGAATTGTCGACCTCAGAACCAGAGAATGGTCCCTGCTTCATTTATGTAAGGGTGTATAAAATACAGCTGCCATATAGTATCTTGCAGACAGTACAAATAACCTTTGTTCCTTAAGAAGAAAGAAGCACAATTGAAAATATTAGTCAGTCTTACAATATAGGAACTTGGCAAATATAAAAGTCCCAGCTACTTGTTATCCTAGATAATCCAAATATTGCAGCTTTAAAAAAAAATTTTGCTTTGGAAATAATTTTCTTGATGAGATTTTACAACATGAAATCAGTATTTCTTTCTTCTTTTTTAATCCTTTGGACTGGTCCTCTGCTTTCTAACTGTCCCATCCTTAGACTGTAGAATAAAACAATTTTTACCAGCACTGGTGTGGATGCTCTACACCAAGAAGTAGAGCACTGCCTTTCACTCTGTAATAGGTCAAGGTCTATTTATCAAGGTTACTTAAGGGACAAAATTTCTATTTGTGCTTCTTATGCTACATGCTAAGTGCCTGGTTTAGTAGATTCTCAGTACCTGTTCTGTTTTTCATTTTTTTCTTGAAGATTTCTTTGTTTATGGCTTATTTACTAGACAGTAAAATAATTCCTGAGCTCATACTGGCTTCTTCTAGACAGGTTTCTTTGAAAGCATTCAACTCAGGTTCTCCACTGAACTTATTTACCCTCAAATTATTGTATGCCCTTCTACATTTCTTTTTGTAGACCTCCTTCTCAAGCCAATGCATAGATTTACTTTCTGGATATATTTGTACTGATTTTCTTATTCCGGGAGAGGTCTGAAATAGGCCAACAATTACATTTCCACTGAAATGTTTTCAACATTTTCAGAAAAGTGGGTACCTTCAAAGAGTCTGACTGGGTTTCAAATGGCAAATGGACATAACTCATTTTAATAATGAAGAATATCTAGAATGTGTGCCAATTTCTAGGGACTGAACTCACATAATGTCTGCTGTTTGGTTCAATCTGTAGTTTGATACCACATTGTGCTATTGTGTAATACTTTACTTAGATACAAAAGATTTGATAAATAGATCTTTCTGTTGATATTGCAGTAGGCTTCTTATTTATCGCCACAAATAAGGCACTCATTGTGCCTTATTGGTAGACACTTGGTGCAACTCACCAAGTTTCTACCATATAAAAAATAAAGAAAGAATGCTGTTCATATTATTTTAGCTAAGCTTCTCAAGCATGTGTTCTGTCTGGACAAATTTGGATTCCTGACAATGAGGTGTCTTTATTACTGAGCAAAATGGGAAGCTCATAAAAATGTCATGCCTTTTACTAGTGTATTAGGAAAGAATTACATTTCTCCTACCTGGGATACAGATGCACGAGAAAATGGAATCTTTGTAAATCTTGCATCCTACAGACCTGGTTACTGCAAGGTAAACAATAACTTGCCTTTCCAAGAACTACTAGGCATATCTAAATAGATGGTATTCTCTACGTAGCTATTAGAAATAAATTTAAGGAGAGATTTTCAAGTATTGTCTATGTTTGAGACAATTATTTGTGATACTGCTTTACATGAGTTACTTGTCTACACACAATGCAACTGAGGAAAGAACTTAAAGAAAAACATAAAAATCCATCATACGTAAAAATTTTCATCAGCATATGAAGAGGTCTTCATGTCAAAGGAGCATCCTTCTGCTTTTACCCTTCCCCAAGCTTTACCTCTCTTCCATTAAAAGCTAGATTCTTAATTCATTAAAATTTTCATTTCAATGAGTCAGTGCTGAAATCAAGGTCATAGCATGTATTGTTGTGGATAAGAAGCTGGTCCAAGAGATTTTCTACAGTAATCTGATAATACGAATGTAATTCAGTGTTAAAGTATCTTGAGGTGGTTGCAGTGTAAATATAAACATTGATCACCCGCTGATTTAATTTATGAGCATACACATATTCCAAGACGGTGCCTTGAACTTAGGCAGCACACTGACACAAAAAAGAAAAGTGGGATTGAAAAGTCCTTAACATTTCTGTGAGTGACACTAGAGTGGAAGTTCTCAGGCCAGATAATTTATGACAGGAAGAAAATTCTGTCATCAATAGCTGCAGTGCAAGGAGCAATACAAAATTTCACCTCTTCACTTTTAAAATCCAGAAATATATCTTCCTTTTCTATGTTGATGCTATCGTGATAATTTTTAACAAAGTGGAAAATCTGTGGGTGACACTGGCTGATTTCTTTTCATCTGGTACTATCCTAAATAAGTAATGGATGCATTTATTTAGTGAATCATTAAGCTACTTCAGCACATCTAGCAGAGTGTAAATGTTTCAGTGACAAATCCGGCAAGCTAGGAGGAATTCCTTATAAAGAACACTCAACATACTTGAAACTTTTATTAATGAACTAAGACATTTTTAAAAAGTACTTGTTATTTATTCCACCAAGAACAAATATTAATTTCATCCAAACAAAATATCCATAATATTAGATTTAGAAAAAAAAATTGCAGAAATGAATGATGAATTTCCCACAAAGTAAAAACAGAAAAAAGAAAATTATATAAGTCAAAATTCCTATCTAAAAGATATGAGCCTTCAAGTATTATCCCATAACTGTGTATTTGGAGCATACCTGGGAATGCTTATATCTTTGGTTCTAATGTCCTAAATCTGTATTTGAAAATCACTTACCATTAGCTATAATAAGCTTCTCACAAGTTTATTATCTATGCATGAGATGTAAAAAAAATCAGAAAACATTAGTGATGTGTCTTTTTTTTCTTAATAGAGCTTCACATATTTTACACAAGAACTTCCAGGGTTACCTTGTGTACACAAAATAGATGGGATCTGTCTGGTCAGAGTTTAGGTATCTAAATCTTATTAAGTCTAACATGCATTTATTTGGCTGGCAGTGCTGTCTGAAATAGGTCCTAGCTTTACTGTATGCTTTACCTTCCATACTGTACAATTGGACATCTGTTTGTGGGCCACTTATGACTGTTTTCAAGCTGAAACTGCTGTTGAAATCAACATTCATCAAATGACGAATTGCCTCAAAGGCAGTTACCATCATGCTGTTTCTGGAGTCAGCAAGAACACCCAGAAGACTATTTGTTGGTTCTGGGTTAGAGTTATGGCTTGTTTATTGCACATGTCTGTACCATGTGTCGTAAAACTGTCCAAGGGTGCTGGTGTTCAGCTGAGTAGGCCTCTCAGCTTAGTCTGAGGGAGAGGTGTCTATTTCTGGCTGTTCTTAGCTGCATTTTCCTTCCTTTTTATTCTACATTCCTCATCGTGTGATGAGATTGTTCAAATTGTCATGACTACATTTTTATACAGTTAAACTTTAGATGGCTGAATAAAATTAGATCACTCTCAGTATAAGTTTCTGAGAACACTTGCCTAAGAACCCCATCTCTATTACATAGTTAGATGTCTTCATATGATGATGTATGAGTGATACAAGAAGATGCCTCCCTTCAATTTCCAGTTACTGTGTGCACAGTTGGGAAATGTTAATTACTGGGGCCTTCGTTTGTATTGCGTCTTTATGCCTAGGGTTGGAGTTTAAGGAGAAGAAGAAATGTGACAGTAGTGGAAAATAATTGATCCTTAGACATCTTGACCCATCAAAATCTGTGGGACAAAACAGGACACCTTCAAGGATGCAGAGAGTGGTAGCTTTATCACCTTTGAATGCCCACAGATATTGCGGCAGGGAGGCTCCTGATGACTGAAGAAAAGCAACTGTACTGTACTCAAAAATAGAAAGAAGCACAATACAGTGAACTTCAGTCTATTCCCTAAGAAAATCATTAAACAAGTCTGCTTGAAAGCCACCTCTGGGTGCACAGAGAAAAATGAAGTAATTCATAACAGTCAGCATGGATTTGCTGTGGGCAAATCCCTGAACAACTTGCTCTGAATTCACTGTTGACACTGCTTTGAACAGAAGGTTGGACTTAAGACCTCCCAGGATCACTGCCAGCCTGAATGATTCTTTGTCTCGATGGCAGGGACTAGATTTCCACTGAGGAGGGTGATAAATGGGAATAGTAACTTTCAGCTGAGGAATTACAACTCTTTACACTGTCTGACCCTATCTGCATGGACAAAACGAGGAAGTATTTTAAAAATTCAGGAGACTTACATATACAGTAATTTTGCCTTAGTTTGATATTTACAAAGCTTTAAGTAATGTCAGTTTAGTGAGTGGTTTCAAATAAATACTTTTTTATATTCATATTTTAGGAAGATAATCCAGTCCAGAATTACACTTTATGTTGACTAACTTCTGTGTACTTTCGTTTGACTGTTTTAAAGGCACTTCAAGGCAGTTTGCAAAATTTCCACTTAGAAACTGAATTACCTACAGAATAACATTTACTAAGAGTAAGGCAAAGGTCAAAAATTTTGAAAGATAATGTTACAATTGTGTGGTAGCTTTTGTTGACAAGAGTTATGCTGTAATTGCTGTGTTTATACTGTACAATTTTATTTTTCTTCCCCTGTGAATTAATTTTCAGATGAAAAATAATAACTCAGATCAATAAATAAATCTGAACAGCTATTTATGCAATAAGAAGTTTTATAATCTCCACATTCTAGTTTGGATGTTGTTCACAGTTTACTGAACTGGTGAAAATTAAACTTTAAGAAAAGCAAAAGTCATCTTAAGGGCTTGCCTATGCCTATATGTCCAAATGCTGTCTAGTTAAGCAATTAAATCTGTATTTGGGTAACTTTGAGTGAAAATCATTACAGCCATCTAACTTAACTTCTTATGTCTGGAAACTGAACTTCTGAGACCTGGCTATTCACCATCTTTTCTGTTCTTAATCAAGTGAGAGAAATAAGCTTTTGTTGAGTGTGGAATATGCAAACTTACTTCACAGAATCACAGAATGTCTGAGTTTGAAAGGGACTTCTGGAAATAATACGGCCCAACCCCTCTGCTCAAGCCAGGCCACTTAGAGATGGTTTCCCATGATCATGTCCAAATGGCTTTCAAATATCTCCAAGGAGGGAGACTCCACAACCTCCTTGGACAACCTATGCCAGCTCTCTACCACTCCCACAGTGGAAAAGTGTTTCCTCATATTCAGAGGAATTCTCCTGTATCTGTTTTTGCCCATTGCCTCTGATCCTGTCACTGGGCAGCACCAAATAGGGTCTGGTTCCATTTATTTTTACTCCATCCCTTCATGCATTTATATACATTAATAAAATTCCCCCCTGAGCTTTTTATTCTCCTGGGTGAACAGTCCTAGCTATCTCAGCCTTTCCTCATTTCAGTTGATTCAGTCCCTTAGTTACCTTTGTGGTCTCCAGTATGTCCATATCTCTGTCATACTGAGAAGCCAAGAACCAGACACAGCACTCCAGGTGTGGCCTCACCAGTGCTGAGTAGAGGGAAAGGATTCTTTCTTCCCTCAACCTGATGGCAACATTACTTCTATTCCAGCCCACGATACCATTCACATTTGCCGCAAGAGCCCACTGCTAGTTCCTGTCCAGCTTGGTGTCCTCCTGGACCCCTGGGACCTTTAATGCAATGCTACTTTTCAGCCAGGTGGCTGCCAGCTTGTACTGGTGCCTAGGATTGTGCCTCCTGGGATTACTGCAGGGCTTTGCGCTTCTCATTGATGAGCAACATGAGGTCCCTGTCAGCCCATTTCTCCAGGCTTTTGGTGTGTCTCTGGATGGCAGCACAAGCCTCTGGTGCATCAGCGACTTCTCCCAACTCCGTGTCATGCAGTCTTGCTGGGGGTACACTGTGCTGCATCATCCAGGTCATTAATTGTCAAGGATGTTCAGATGCCTCAGGATGAGTTGATCTGTTCACCAAAGATGCCTATTTCCATTCATTAGCTATGGAGAACATCTGCTCTTACCAACTCTGACTTAGGCACCTAAATTAGTTAGCTTGGTTGCTAAAACTAGAACAGATTACTCTGACCTGACACAGACAATCTGGATTTTAGAGAAGTAAAGCATTCTGACCTCTCCATGGCTGCATACAACTCTGAATAGTCGGGTTAAGAGGACTATGTCTGATATCATGACATTGTTTCCTACAGCACCCACCCATACAGCTTCTTAGTACCATTTGAAATTACGCACAATGAAACCTGCACTACCCTTTTTAATGATCTATTCATCATGTATTTGCTCTCACTGTTTGATTTCTTTGTTCTCACTGTTCAGTCATGTTCATTTTATGCAGCTTTACTGTTTCACCAAGCCAGAACCTTGTGGAACAACTTCAGCTACTTCAGCTATACCCTGTATTTACACTTTTCTTTATTTTCTGAGTGTGGTTACCTTTTCACTTCTTCACTACTTCCAGAAAAAAATCACATTTCAAAAAGATTATATAATCCTTTTTTTTGTATGTGATTCCTGTATTCATTGGCAAGAATTATTGCTAATGCCAAGTTAAGGTTTCCTGGTCTTATGCCCTTCCAGAGTGTAGTAAAATCAAAACTGTAGGTAACCAGAGAAATGCAGTTGAGAAACAGGTAAATTTAAATTCAAGTTTTTCTTCCAATGAATGCAAAAAAACCCCCCCAAAACATCAAACCTACAGTGTTTGACTTTTTTAGTTTCTGCAGGTAATATAGGGAATTGAGAGAATAGTTAAAGGAGGACCTCTAATACTCTCATTTCACTTCTCCATTGCTTTGCTTAACAGTTCTCACTAATACCTTTTGAGCCAGAAAACTGCCATGTGCCTCCACCACTACAAGTTTAAGATTCCATCAAGGATTCTTCCCACCTAATGTTAGACCTAACTGAATTATCTAGGCCAGAAGCCAAGTGTTTGCACATCCCTTTATAATCCACATAGAGTGAAATGCCTACTGAAGTTCTGGGTCACCCTTTGCAAATACTTCTCTTTGTTGAATACAGAGGCACTTTAGTGCCTGTACACCACCATGCACTTAGAATCTCAGCTAAAAAACCAAATATAGGTGAGATGAATCAGGTCTTACTTCTGAAAAGAGATAGTCTGTATCATAGAAGTGCAAGAAGGAAAACCATGTTAGCACTTTTGGCAGTAGTTTCCCAGGAGGAAAAGAGAGAGGGTTTGGGTTTTTTTGGGGGGGGGGGCGGTTAAGAAATAAGATTTTTTGAAGTTGTTGTACATATTATATACATTTTGGTAATATTGTGGATAGTTAAACACTCTGTAACATACTTTTTAGGCTCCACCTATACAATTTTTCTGTGGTTCATTATAATGGAATGGAAATAAAAGTCAAAGTATAAATTATATGGAGGATGGACTTTCTGAGAGGTTAAGGAGAGAAATTACAGGTCCTAATGCTCAAAATGTTAAGTTGAATGTTATATTGGTTAAACTAACTTTAAATGCATGACAGATGACCTTGTAGTCATCATTCCTTCTACCATCTTCAGTATTTTGTCATACAGAAGGGCAGGGTGCACCTAATTTGCATCAAGTTGCAACATGTTCAGTTGTGACAGTTCGGTTGTGGTTTTTTCCCTGATTGATCTTGGTTAGTCTGCTACTTGGTTTTAAGAAGAAATGGAGTGGGTCAGGTAGGATACTTGGGAGGGAGATTACGTATTTCATGAAGAGCAACTGAGCGCCCTCAGGAAGAAAAGACTGGAGACTGCTAAGTGTTGCAAGGAGAAGCAGGAGAGAGGGAGTTATGGGAAGGAGATGCACACCGCAAGAAAGAGTGATGTGAAGAACAGAACAATAGCTGCACCTCTTGCCTTGCAGCCCCAGTAACATGGTATTAAAGGTGACTGCTTGAATCGAGGGGTTCCTGTGATAATTAGTTGTCTGCAGTCTTTCTTATTTGCCTTGCCATGCCTATGAAGTTCCACCTTTTTAATAAACGTGTTTTTTGTAAGACCAAAAGAGTTCATCTAGCAAGATAATCTTTTAAAGAACATTTTGCTTTTCACTTTTCTGAATCATAGTTAGACATAGTTGAAGATAAACACAAGTATGTAAAATTTATTCACCTGTCATTTGGGAATTACAGTTTACAGTAATACATCCAAAAAAATTAAGCTTGCCCACTCTTTATTTGCACTGTACTACTGCCAAAGAGGATGTAGGTGCCTAGAATGACAGATTAGTCAGGAATAGTCTTTGCTTACTTGTTCCTGATTATCAAGAAAAACTTGTTTCTGTGAAAGCACAATGCTAAAACTGAAAAACAATTGTAAAAAAAAACTTCTTTCATTTTCTTACCATACACTTTATTGGCACACATCACAAATTCTGTCAAATGTTCAAACCTGATGAACTGAAGCATGCCATGTATGCGGTTGCCTTTGTTGGTGAGTCACCAGCAAGGAATATCCTTGAACAGCCCAGCATTCCCTGAGGACTTCAGAAAGACAGATCTTCTTCATCTACCATTATCCACTGAAGGGCCAGAAATGCTGAGAAAGGCTGGCAAACAATGTCCATTATGTCCATTACAGGATAGGGGTCATCTGTACATGGCAAGGTGGCCCTTGGGAGAGCTCGGAAGTGTTGCTTATGTGGCAAGAGAAGGACTGTCTAAGGTGTCATCTCCATGCCAAGAACTGTGAAACCTGAAGGAGGCTGATATCAGGGTCTTGTTGTTTAGGAGTATGGCCGCAGGGGTATCAGCACAACAAACAGGAGTAATAAAAAAACCAATTCAAAATTTAAAAAAAAAATTAACCGTGCAATATTTATTATTCTGTCAGATTTCATCTGTCCTTAAAACAGCATTAATAATTCAGGGGTATATTTGTTACTCCTGAGCAGGATTTACACAGCATCAAGGCATTTCCTACTTCTCACCCCACTCTGCCAATGAGTGGGCTGGGGGTGCAAGAGGTGGGAGGGGACACAGCTGGGACAGCTGACCCCAGCTGACCAAAGGGATATCCCAGACCATGTGGTGTCATCTTTAACACAAAAACTGGGAGAAGAAGCAGGAAGGGGGACATCTAAACTTATGATGTTTATCTATCCAAGTCACTGTTAAATGTGATGGGGCCCTGCTCTCCTGGAGATGGCTGAACACCTGCCTGCCCATGGGACATGGTGGCTGAATTCCCTGTTTTGCTTAGTTTGTGAAGCTTTTGCCTTTCCTATTAAACTGTTTTTACCTCTACCTATGACATTTATCACTTTAACCCTTTCAATTTTCTCCCCTACCTCACTCTGAGGAAAGGATTCAGTAGCTGTGTGGTCCTTAACTGCTGGCTGGGGCTAGACCATGAAAAATTCTTAAGAAAGTAAGAGGTTTTCAATTACAGCAGAACTCCCAAACCATACCAACTTTCTGGCTTTAACATATCATGTTGCAAAATGTATACACACAGAAGACAGTACAAGGCAATGCTTGGATCTGGATGCAACAAGAGTTCAAGGTATTTAGAACTGGATTTCAGTTTAACCTATTTAGGTTCAACTCAATGAATATCCTTAATCTCCATGCACTGTTATTCTATAGTTGATATAAAATATGTTAAATTTTATTGATTAGTTCAATGAATTATTAAAAAGAGGATAAATAGTGCTACTGCTTCATTTTGTGTTTATTTGGTATTGAATTAGAAAGACTCAGTACTGTTTTCATTTGGTACACTTAATGTGTTTGTGTTTTAAATGTTACCAGTGACACCAATTAGAGATACATCCTGTCATAATAGGCACTGTGCAAATATTACTTCCTAGAATAAATGGTTTTTATTTGCAAGAGAAAATTCTAGTATTCTTTACAGTAGCAGTCTTGAAAAAAAAAAGCAGATGTTAGGCACTATGGGTGTTTTGTGTGACGTGAGAACTGAATTTGGCTTTTGAGACCTGGAAATGTAAAATAAACCTGAAACTATCTGTGCTTCATTCAAAGCAAAAAAAAAAAACAAAAAACCAAAAAACCTTTCTGAAATGTAAAACACCTTTTTAACTATAAAACGCTGATCTATTTTTTTTGTAGTGAACAGGTACAGAGGTCTTACCCACTCCCTTTAGATTTTCTTGCATGTAAAACTGGTGTTTGACTGGTTTACTGGCTATCAAGACAATACAGGCAAGTAATTTTCAATTTATACCATGTTACCTTTAATTCCTAACGTCCTGCAAATGTTGATACTACCATCCATTTATATGACTGTTCATTTCCCTGGTGAAATTTTAGAGTACTGAAGGTCATATCCCTGCCTTAATTTGATTATTGCAGTTTTCTGTGTACAAAATTATTTTTATTTATATCCCTCACAAATTCTCATGCATATATGTAGAAACAGCCCATGAAATTTCTTCTTAGAGTTTATTCACGGTCTCAGAGTCTGAAGCAGAGATTGACCTGTGTAGGGGATTATATAGAATAGAATAGAATAGATTAGAATATTCCAGTTGGAAGTGATGCAATGATCATCCAGTCAAACTGCCTGACTACTCCAGGGCTGACCACAAGTTAAAGCATGTTGTTAAGGGCATTGTCCAAATGCCTCTTAATCACTGACAGGCTTGGGGCACCAACCACCTCACTAGAAAATCTTTTCCAAGGACTACCCTCCCAGTAAACTAATGGTTTCTAATTTCAAATCTAACCCTGTCTGAAACAGCCTTGAACCATTCCCATGTGTCCTGGCACTAAATATCAGAAAGAAGAGCTCATCAACTGCATCTCTGCTTCCCCTCCTCAGGAAGCTGTAGAGACCAACAAGGTTGCCCCTCAGGCTCCTTTTTCCTAACTAGACAAGCCCAGAGTACTTTGCTGCTCCCCGTAAGGCATTCCTTCCAGCCCTTTCACCAGCTTTGATGCCCTCTCCTGGACACATTCAAGGGCTTTCACATCCTTTTTTAATTTGTGGAGCTTAGAACTGCACTCAGTGCTTAAGGTGAGGCTGCACCAATGCTGAACACATCACAACAATCACCTCTGTTGTCTGGCTGGTGATGCTGTGTTGGACACACCCCAGGACGTGATTTGATCTCCTGGCTACCAGGGCAGTCAGCTGACTTGTAATGAGCCTGCTGCCAACCAGCACCCCCAGATCCCTGTCTGCAGGTCTGCTCTGCAGCCACTCCTCTCCAATTTAATCTTGTGACTAGTGTTACTTCATCCCAGTGGCAGAATCTGGCATTTGGACTTGTTAAATTTCATGCCACTGATGGTTACTAAGTGCTCCACTCTAAATCCCCCTGCAGGACCTCTTGCTGCTTGAGAGACTCAGCAGTGCCTCCAACTTTGTTATCACCAGCAAACTTGTTAATGGTGTATTCAACTCCAGCGTCCAATAAAGTATTGAACATAACCTCCCCCAAGGAACACTGCTGGTGACAAGGCAGAGGTAGCCCCATTCACTAGAGCCCTTTGGGTCCTGCTCCTCAGCAAGTTCTTCACTCGATGCACCATGTCCAGAAGGATGCTGTAAGGAACAGTATCAAAAGCCTTACTAAAATCCAGAAAAAAATATGTTCAGAATTCCCTTCATCCACTATGTGAGTGACCTTATCTGAGGACACAAAATTAATTAAAGAGAATTTTTGCTTTGTAACCCCATGTTCACCATGCCTGATGATAGTGTTTTTTCTGTAAATATCTTTCAATAGCACACAGTATGATCTCCTGCATAATTTTTCCAACTTAGACTAACAGGTCTGTAGTTCTCTGGGTCTTCCCTCATGCTCTTCTTGGAGCTTTGAATAATACTGGCCTCTTTCCAGAGACTTGGAATTTCAGTGAACATTTCTTAATTTCAGTTAATTTCTTTAATTTCAGTGAATTTCTTTACATTTATCCTTTAGATGCCTAAAATATGAACTTGGAAGAAAATCCTTAAAGGTAAGTAAGTTTTTCTAGAATACCCATTACAGCATTCATTCCTTCCTGATGGGATTGTCAGTGAAGATAGCAAATGCTGTAGGCAACATCTGACTACAATCCACTAAGAAATTAACTGAAACTGCAAAACTACAGAACCTTTTTCAAATATACAGCAGCCATTATTTCCAAACTTTGAATAACTACCCATTTACTCTTTTAGAAGACAATGAGTAATGATGTAAAAAGCATTAGTTACCAGAAAAAAAAAAATTATAAATGTTTAATGCCAGAAAAATGTCTGTGGTGTTCTCTCATTTCTTTACAAACCTTGTCAGTGAATTAGACAATTCACTTAGATTATTTTAGGTTAAATTCTATGTGTAACTTCTCTAGAAATCCTTATATAACTCTTGTGCTCCTTGAATAGCTAGTCAGAGCAGTCTAAGCAGAAGAAAATCTGACCTAAGTCAGTACTTTCTATACAAAGCAATGTGCTGGTGAATATAGCCATTGTACATTCCAGCATCTTCTTACTTCTATTTTATAAACAGGTGTATTTAGAGAAGCTTCATTATTTCCTAATTATACTACTTCCCCCACTTTTTTCCTCATTAAAAACTGAGTAGTCAGCATCTCAGAAATATCATCATCACTAATTTTCTTCCTCTTCATTTTTTAATTAGACTCTTTTGCTCTAGTTGTTCTTTTTTTTTTCTCTGCATACAGAAGTAATTCTTCTTATTTTTATTCCTTTTGCCTAAAAATATTTTTTGTTAATAATTATTTGTTCAGCATTAATTTCATGGTCAAGAATGATAAGGCTTAGGTTTTTTTTTTTTATTTTGTGCATACAGAAATCAGGAGTCAAGTGAAAAGAGAAAAGCAGAACAATTTAAGTCCAAACTTTCAGCAAAGCAAGCCTGGTTTAATCCTGAATACTCTTAGTAACTTGCCCTTCATGAACCTTTTTGTTTTTTAAGAGATATTCAGGAAACAAAGTGAATCTAGAAATACTGAAGATGAAAGACCCCCTATTCAGATGATTCTGACAGGTTTACTAAATGTTGTTTCATGGCTATGAGGGAGGCAAAGCACTTCTGTGCCTCTGTTACAGCAACCAGAAAGATAACTGTCAGCAGATTTGCTCTGGCGTGCATACAGCCCTGGTGGCAGGGTGCCCAAAGCACCCTAGGTGTATTTTCCAGATCCAAATGAATTAAGTCTGCGTTTGTCTGTCTGAAATTATTTTACATGCACAAATACAAAGAATGTCCCAAAGCTACATTATATCCATGCTAGTTGTACATAAGTAATAAAATTAGTGTCATATAATTTTGGTATAGTACAGCATGCACAGTACTGTAACCTTCAGAAGCCTCAGTCAAGATGAGGGATTCAGAACAGCAGATACTCTATGAAACACAAATCGTTATACAATTTCTATTCCTTAAAAATCATATGCATTCAGGTAAGCACAAAGCCCCAAATATTTGTCACATAAGACTTTTACAAAATGCTTTAGATGAAAATGTACTCCATGTGTTCCTTGATCATTTTATTCATTTTAATTTGAGCAATTTTTGCAATTTTTGGCAATTTTTTCCTGTCCTTCCTCCTGGTTTCCCTTGCATTTTGCTAAATAGCTTTTCTGCTAATCTCAAGGTTATTCCTACTCTAGTTCTCTTTCTGCTCACATGCTTTTGGCATATTTCTTTGTTCTTCTTCAGTGTCTCCTGCTGCAGTCTAGCCATTTCCACAGACTAAGGTGCATGGAAAGTGATTAATTCCATTTTTGTACAAATGATGCTTTGCATATCTCTCCATCTCTGAAACAGTCTCCAAACTCCTCCCTCTCATGACACTGTGCAGTTACACAGGCCTTCTCCAAATCATTCTTGCCCTTTAAAGTGAAGTGTTTCTCTGTAGTACTATGCTACTCCCTTCAAAGATCCTTTCTTCTGTGCTGGCCATCCCAGCAGATCATGTATTTACTCCCATTTATTGTCATTGCACTGAACCCTCTTAGTAATGTAATACTCCCTCATTGGTTTGTGCTTTCCCCATATCTCCCAAGTGCCTTCTAAAGAGGAAATTGGTATGTGCTTTAAAGGTCATGCAAAGTTCAATTTTGGTCTTATCAATAGCAAGCCTGGCTTCCTGTCCAAAATAGCCAATGAGCAGTCTTTCACTTTCACTCTTATTCTTTCGGACACTGGCTCTTTACTACTTCTCTTTATCACTGTATTCAGGACTGAAGCTAAATGTGTTTCACTTGAGCTCCTCCTTCTGATGACATATGGCTCCTTTTGTTTAACCCATACTCATTTCTTGCATCAACAGCTAATCTTAAAAGCCTTCTAGGGAAAAGGAGAAAGACTGCAACAGGCAACAGCATTTTCAAGCTTAGATTTATTTTCTAATCTTCCAAATTACATGCATTTCTCGTCTCTAGCAGGCCTGCTGGAATGTTAGACATTCATCAGGGCTGCTGACATTACTCAATAGTCCTTCCTTTCCTTTAGCATCCTCTTTTCATCCAGTCGTGTTTTTTCCTGCTTTCTCTTTCACTGATCTTACAGTGAGCAACTGTGGGGAAGTGAGGCACAGATGAACAGCAATGATAGAGAAAGGCAGAGAACAAGAGTGCCTCCAGTATAAGGGCTTTGCCTTTCAATCCTACTCTAGAGGCAACCCAGCTCTTAAAAACAAATGCACTACCCAATATCATATACTCACATGTACTCATGTGAGCACCCTACAGCAGCTGCAGGTGTCCTATTGCAGTTCTTGCCACTCTGGTATTGCTCAAGCCTGCCTGATGCACTGAGGCCTTCCATAAAGCAGACGCTGTTCTTCTGTCCTATGCTACTGTCTACTGCGACTAAATCAGTTGCTCTCACCCTTCCTTCCCCAATTATCCTCTCAGTCTCCTGCATGATCCAGGCTCATCCTTCTATATTCCTCCCTTTTTAAAAAATAAAAGTTTAAATTGTGAAGGCCATTTTTCTGGAATGTGCAGATTTAGTGTGCTTAAATCTCCACTCTTGTCATTTGCCAGGCTAAAAGAGCAGGTAATTCATAATCGTCATTTTTGAGGAAGAACAGAGATGAAACTGCAAAACTCAGCAGTTCTACACCTGTAGTGCCACCTGTATTTCACCCCACAGATTCTGGTAATGCCTCCTGTGAAAAGACATACTGCAAAGACAGTAGTGTCCTCTGCCTCTACTACTTATGTGAAAGATGAGTCACTGTACAAACATTATAAGATTAGCATCCTGTCCTCTCACAGCCTACACTGTGAAAGTCAATATGGTAGCCATTATCCAGACTGTGTGAGTGGTGCCAGGAAAAAAACAATAATTCTCCTGCCAGAGCTCTGTGTTGCAGCTTTATTACACTGATCCTTTCTCCTGAATGTCATAAATATGACATGTTGCTTAAATAATTTTTCTAAAGAAAGTTCAGGATGAATAATATGGTGTTATTGTTCTGTACTGCTGCACCTGTATTCTTAAGGTGGGAGATTTTTTATTTGAACAAATATAAATAAATAATGAATCATCAGGAAATATTCATTCATAATTCAGATTCAGCTGGACAACACTGAGAAACTGAGCACTGCATGTTTGCACACACTTTCCTGGTTTTTACCAGATTTTTCATTGACACTACTTCTCACGTCAACAAATCTGAAAAAACAACCCTTGCCTAAGAATAAGCACCTCTTAGATGTTTATTGGTTCGGGGTTTTTTTAGGTTTAGAATCACACTTTATTGTTTATGATAATAATGTATTTCCTGATAAATTGGTGATATATGTTGCTGCTAAAATCAGTCTGAACTTCGGGAGGCTTTGATTAATGAAATACTGGAAAAGGTTTCTCTGCTAACTTTTTTTTGGTAACAATTTTAGAACCTGCTCATATAGAGGGAGGAAAGAAGATGATATTTTAAGGAATGGCATAGACTTTTATATGATCATCCTTTTCTGAACACTGTAATTTTTTCACTACTTTTTCTTCATGAGGGTATAGATATTTGATGCTCCCTGATCTCCAAGTACATTAATAAAGCTACGCTTTTTTATTTCTTTTTTATTTAGAGATGAGAAAGAACAATTCAAAATCCAAGAAACCTAGATTCTTGTTTCTTATGTTTCTGGGACAACACTTATTTTTATACAAATAATTCTTATTGGGTAAGAGTGAAATTATTTGCAAGAGGTAATGCCTTTAGAAGCTGAAGTGTGTCAACAACTTATGGAACTGGATTTTTAAGACTTTGTCCAAACAGAACACTTTCATATCTAATATTTTATCCCAGAGAAAAATCAGTTTATATGTACACAAATAATTTACACTTCCTTTTTATAAGCTGAACACCTTCAGGCTGCAAGTAAAGAGGAGTTTTCTAGATCTGAATAATTTGAGTCATATTTCTTGTTTCTACTGTAATTTTTTGACAGCTTTTCTTGGTGTAAATACAAGAACTACATGCAATATTCTACTTTGGTTATATTGTATAATGAGGGAAAGATATAATCTCTCACCTCTTCTTAAATACTCCTCTGCATTTACATTGACGAGTGATGCTGGAATATCATTCTTATCTGCTTGTCCACTGTGACTCTCCCCTTTCTGAGCTGTTGCTTTTTGGTATATAGTCCTCATTCTACAGCTTTGTCAAACATGTTTTTCCCTAGAAGGGTACTCTTTATTAAATAATATGAGACTGGCTTTCCACCACTGTTTACCAAACTTAACTGTAAATAATAATTTGAAAATTATATCTGTGGTATTATATGATTTATTCGCATTCATTTCTGAAAGCACAGAATTGCATCCTACATTTAGTAATGTCTGCACAGTCTGAAGCCGATTCTGAGTTATGAGACCTCAGTTTGATAGTTGTCCTGGGGTGATGTTATGAAGCCGCTTTATTCCTCAACCATCCGCTCAATGCCCAAGGACGCTGTCCCTTTAGGATGGACCCGGGGGCGGGGCCGGAGCCACGGACCCGAGGGGGCGTTGAACGGTTCAGCCCAAGGGCTCCAGGGTCTGGGCAGGGCTCGGGAGGGAGTGAGCCAGGAGCACTGTGCTGTTTTTCTGGGTTTTCTTTGTGTTCCAGCTAGCTGGGAAAAGGTTCTGTTGGGGTTTTTTTCTTGCTCTTTTTTCCCTTTCCTTCCCCTTGCCTCACTGACTCCCTTCCCTCCTCGCCGGTCCGGGCAGCCTGCAGGGATGGCGCCGGTGGGCCCGCGGGGTGGCCCCAGCTGGTCCGAGCCCAGGTGTCTGTTCCCTCTGCGGGAATCTTTTGTATTTTGAGGGTTTTTTTTAATCCTGTTCTACCCTGTTTTGTTTGTGTGTTAATAAACAGTTTGGATTCTTTTTCCCACTTTCCTTGTGACCCATATGTCTTACTGGTGGAGGAAAAGGGGAGGCCCTTTGCTCCTGAAGTTTTGTCTACAAAACCAAGACAGTAGTTTAAGGAGCTAATCAACAATGTTGGCTTAAGACACTTTTACATCCTGCGTGCCTGTATTTCCCAACCCTGTGCAGGAACATGCTGCTTTTTTTGTTGTGTCCATTTTATCAGTGAATTAATATGGGTTTAAGATTACTCAACCCATTTTTTAAACTCAGGACCTTGACTAGAGGAGGCAGCAAGAACGTCTTAAGCTGACCTTCCTGCCAAAGCTTTTTTTATTGTGGAATCTCCAAGTCCTTTAACATATGAGTTACTGATATTTCATACTTAAATAAACCCCAGAAACCTAACATGTTATGTATATTTAAATTATTTTCCAGAAATTGTGGTACCACCACATAAACTGCATCCACGAATAGTTAATGTCAACCCTTTTAGTTTCAAAGAAGTCCCAGAGAAATCCTTTATGCCTAAAAGGCTTATTCTATGTTGTGAGACATATTAAAAATTAGCTTGTGTAAATTGGACTGCCAATGCATTTTCAACCATGCAAATATGAAAAGGATTTTTATCTTAAGCATAATACCTTTCAGGGGTGCTAGAAAATATTTTCTTTGCTAAGCAGAGGAAAATGCATCTTTAAAGGTTAAATAAGTAAAAAGGAAGGCTAAATAACAAAATTATGCATTACTATAGTATTTCATGTTCCCTATAATGTGTTAATGGTCTCCTAGTAACAAAGATAAAGAAAAAGAGAAAAAGGTATTTGAAATGCGATAGAATGCTGTCTACTGTAATTAGCAACTATTCAGCTTCTTAGAAAATTGAGACCATGAATGCCTACTTCATTTGTCTGCACTTGATTACTGAAGTATTGCACATAATTTAGAGTTGTCTTTTATTATATTTGCATCTTAAATATGATATATTCAAATGATCTGTGAAGTTAAACTGCAACAGATAGCCTCAATAAATGGTATGGAAGTAGCATCTCTTCCTGAAACTATCATAAAATTTTTGATAGAAGTTATTTTTAAATATTATGTATATATATAAATTACAATACACATAAGGTATTATATCAAGTTTAAAGTGTTTTAACTGGCTTAGAAGGTCTCAAATGCAACATGTAAGTGAATGCTTAACAGTTTTCTTTCATTTGAAGGCAAACTAGGGTCTTGCAAGAAACAGAATCTCATGATGGGCTTATATATATATGACTTTGGTAGAGCTAGACTTCATTGAGAGTAGAAATTCTGCTCTGTTTCCTCTGGCAGAATAGTTTTAATATTAACATTTTATGTTTCATAGCATCATAGTACTTAAATCTGAGAAAGAAAGATTTCCAGAAGTTAAACAAGGGCATGAGGATCATTCTGCTTCTGGAGTTCAGAGAGTAATGTCCTTTTCTTCCACTGACTAAAGGTCTTATAGGCTGTGGTATCATTCCCTGAACACAGTTTACTAAAAAATGCATCTGCATTTTCATCAGTTTTGCCTTTGTGTCCATAGTAAACTAAGCACAAGGATTTCTTCATACTCCCAATTCTCCCTAGTATGTCCTGCTGTTTACACAGGCTCCTAGTTAAAATGTCGCAGACCATTAAATTATATTTATCATTAACACTCTAGGGCCTGTACTGTGCACAGCTTTGACATAGTGGCCACACTAAAGGAAATTCCCAGAATTCAAGCCAGTGTGTATTGTTCTTTACTCCCTTGAATATACTTCTAATTTATTTCTTCTGCTACTGTTTACAAAGATATTGTGGCATATTCGTTTATATTACCAATAGATCTGTACAGATAGGGTAGAAACTTATTATTTGGAAGTCCCAGAAATTCTCAACATTGGCACTATATCAAAGACTAGTCAGTTAGAAAATACATTTTTGTTCATGATGAAATAGAGGATCAGGGAGATGATACAGTCACACTAACATATGAGTGATGAGGATAACTGAAACAGCAAAAAGCATTGTCAGCCAATGCTTTGCTTTCATGCTTTGTCTAGACTCAAAGTCCCATGCAGTAGACTCAGACTAATTCTGACTGTATCTGAATGATAAAACCCCATGACAATATAATTACATTTTTGTTATATCCATGAGATGTGGTGATCTGTTTACCCACTGCCTTTCTGATCCCGTATTTCCCCTCCGCTTTCCCCTGCCCCTAGCCCTGGCCACTCCCTTGGGATCTCCCTATTGGTTCCTGTACCCCAACCCCGCCCATGTACCACCCCTGAGCCCCTGACAGAACCGCCCTGTGCCCCGACCATGAGGTCTCTTTGCCTCTGGGGATCGCTGGGACAAGATGTAACAAAAGATCCTCTTAAACCTTCTCTCCTCCTTTGTCATCACTGGTTGTAACACTGATAGCTGACCAGAGCAGAACCGTGGAGCCGTCTGAAATGGACTATGGGAGGGCGACCATGGTCGCACTGCCCTAAGCAGCTCCGCTGAGCTCTCAGGAAAGCTGCAGCCTGCTAAACTAAACCTAGCGTTACAACGAGAGACATTTGCCAATGATGTGCCTTATAAGGAAAGCTTGGAATCAGGCTTTTCTTAGCCAATTGTTTCATATCTGGCTATGTGACTGTATAAAGAAAGGCAGACTATATTACCATGATAAACCTTGTGTAAACAGAAAAAAAAAAGTAAACTATGCTTTTTAACACCAAGTTGTTGGAGAAATGTGAGACTGAAGGGAAAGTAATTATCTGTGGAGGAGTTTAATTCAGTTGATGAAACCAAATGGCTTTTCCTTTGTGCTTATTTGCTATTTTGTTGTTCAGAAAGGTAGCATTTTCACATAAAATACTTCAATTACTCTAATGCAGAGGTTCTGTGTATGTTTTTTTCTGAAAAAAACTCACATTGTCTGAGTTTTTTACCTCAAAAGTTCTCTATTTATTTTTCAGTGGTATAGCAAAATGCGATCCTCCTGTGGTGGACTGTTTTGACAAAGTAGGATGTAGTCCATTTTCTTGTGTACACATGATTTTAATTCTAAGACTGCAGAGGAATAAATGCTTTCATTTTGTATTCCATCTTGTTTTGAATCTCCAAATCAGCATGTATACAACAGTAGGCCAAGAATGGTCTCAAGCATCAAATGTACTGGAAGGTCATGATGGTTCTAGGGATTTTAGGAAAGCAAGCAAGCAGTCCCAGTTTGTACACAACATCTGTAAACTTCTATAAGATTGTTGTATCACAATTTAGAATGTGTAGCACAAGGCTAGACTGGAACACTTGGCAAGGCACCTTCTCCTTTGAATAGCACAAGGAAGAGCATAACAGATGTGAAAAAGAGAGACAATTTAGCTCATCCCAAGAAAAATGTTGATGCAGGTAGGAGTTAAATGCTTTTTCCTGTAAGACAGAGGGAGCTAAGGTGACTAGTTTAACTGGCCAAAAAAGGGAGAGAATTATCTGTTTATGATTATTTGCACAACGGTTCTGACCTCCAGTGAAGAAAGATCTAGAGGTGTGAAGCATTTATATCCTTCCTGATGTATCAGAGAAAATAATTTGTTGTTTGGAAACATTCAAGTTCATGGTGCAACTTAACAAGGGTTTATTTTCATACTGAAACAAAAAAGTTTCTGAGTTGACCAGAGAATGCAAGCCACTAGACAGACCTCTTACCAGTGTATAAAGTTTAAGGGAGAAATACCCAAAGAAATAAATTGGATTTTTTTTTTTTTCTTCTTGGTGCAGGTCATGATTTCATGAGAATACAATGTCATTGGATGGGGCTTACTGCATTTAACAATGCAAGTAATTCGTTGCTCAAAGTGCTGCAGAATGGTACAGAAAAAAACCCAATACATACTATAAATTCTAAAAGAGTTTTGCTTTTATTATTTCATGCATGGCAGAGTGAGATCTGGCTGAGAAGTGGAAACAAATTAGAAGTCATCTACAGAGTTAGGAAAGATATTCATTTTATTTGAAGCGTGTAATAATTTTGGAGGAAATCTTCAAGACACTGAGCAGTCTATTTATGTGAATACTATTGAAAAAAGTAGCGAAACAGAAAACAGACATTCTGTGGTGTTCGAAAAATCGATATTTTCTAGTATGCTTTCTGAAGAGTGAACAAGAATGAGGATTAGAACTTAATGAAGTTGTAGTATATAGCAAATGAGTTCATATTACAACACTGAACTGGTATCTGCGCAGGGCTTTGAAAACTGAAGTTATAATTGATGGATATTGGGTTTTATTTAGAAAATTTTAGTTTAGGTTTATAGGTATTTATTTCCATACCATTCCACCTCCATTGTTTTAAAGGCAAATCATAGTTACAGGGCCAGAGAGCTTTTAGCAGTAATAAATGAGAAGAAAATTGTGGTGGTTTTGGCTGGAAGAGGGTTAATTTTCTTCACAGTGGATAGTATGGAGCTGTATTTTGGATTTGTGCTGAACACAGGGTTGATAATACAGAGATGCTTTTGTTACTGCTGAGCAGGGCTTGCACAGAGCCAAGGCCTTTTCTGCTTTTTGTCCTGACATGCTGGTGAGGATGATGGGGGTGCTTGGGAGGCTGGGAGGAGACAAAGCCAGGACAGGTGACCCAGACCGATCACAGGGATATTCCAGACCTTGGGGGGGAAAGGAGGAAAGGGGAGATGTTTGGAGCAATGGCTTTGTCTTCCCGAGTCACCATTACGCATGATGGGGCCCTGGTCTCCTGGAGATGGCTGAACACCTGCCTGGGAGCAGTGAATTAATTCCTTGTTTTGCTTTGCTTGAGTTCAGAGCTTTTGCTTCCCCAGTTAAACTGTCTGTATCTCAACCCACAAATCCTCCAGCTTTTACCCCCCTGATTCTCTCCCCCATCCCAATGGTGGGGTATGGAGCAAGTGGCTGTGTGGAATGGCTGTGTGGGGCTTGGCTGCTGGCTGCGGTTAAACTATGACAACAGTGAGACTTCAATAGCCTGCTCAGATACTGCTTCCAGTTCTCAGAATGCTCTGTTGCCAGAGACTTTTCTTCTTCTATAAGAAATCTCTTACGTGAGAATGTGACTGGATATAGTGCATATCTCTTGAGTGTGTACTCTAAAGTTCTGAACAGCATTCATTAATTAAATGTTTTTGATTGACTATGAATCATCATCTCCTAAGGGTAAACTTGATATACTTGGGATTAAACTTTTCCTAGTGATCATCTGAAGAGCAATAAGGAATAACTTGAAAAGACTTCGTCTTTATGTACTTTGTGTACAAAGTCTTGGAGCAAGCTATTTGAAAAACCACCCTCAAAAGTCTGTTTCAAGTTTTGCATGTGTCATAGGTTAGCAAGCATAGTCCCGGAAGGGACGTCCTTGCTAAGGGGTGCTTACAGTTTCCTCTGGGAACTGATAGAACCTATCAGCTGGCCAGTTTGGATATGGACAATTCTCTAAGCCACTTAAAGTTGTGACCACCTCTGTGATCCACATTTAAGAATAGGCAAACTCCCCCTCCAAGCTCTCTCTCGTTTCCGGCGCTGGCACAGGTGGCTGCGGGCCCCGTGTGGGGGCCAGCGGGCCCGGCCAGGCCCTGCTTGGGCCAGGCCGGGCCGGGCCACGGCCATCCTGAAGCCGATGGACCTGTTCCAGCCATGGAACCCCCCCCCACTGCCTTGCTGTGGGCAGCCGGAGCAGCTCGGCTCTCCCCCCTCTCCACTTCGATAAGAAAAATTCAACATTCCAGCTGCAAAGCTGCAAGGCCGAGGTGAGATTAACCCTTTTTATTGCTGTGAAGAGCTGAAAACCTGAGGAAAGAGAGAGAGGAGATGCTTAAAGCTGAAATTCTGTTGTGAAGCTATGATATATCAGGGTATCCCGTTGTAATTTCATGAAGATATGGGGGGTGGAGTGTTCAACTCGTGAGCAAAAGCACCTGCGCTGAGATAGGCAGATGCTGACGCAGCTGTAATTTCATGAGAAGTTTGGACAGGGAGAGATGAACCAGATGAGGACTTTTGCTCCAAATGGGAAAGGAGAAAACCTCAGTTCCTAGAGATGCTCCCAGAGATAGTCCTAAAGATGAAGATGATGAAGACCCTTTGCTCCCAGGGAAGGAGAAGGGCCTCTGTTTTTGTTTCTGAATGGCTCAACCTTAAAATTGTACCCCAAAAAACTTCAAGAGTGGACCCTCGAAAGCAGTTGCGGGAAAAGCTGCAAGTCGGGGGAAAGGACTCACACGCAGGCAGAGACTCCTCTTCCTAAATGGACTGAACAATATTTGGAAGTGGGCGGCTGTCTCGTTGTGATAATGTTTTCATAGCATGAGCAAGAAGAGACTTCTCTTTCTAAATGGACTGAACAAGGTTATTATGGAAGTGGTAAACAGACTGAACATCTTAAGGGTTGTCTTTTCACATTGTCAGTGGGAGAAGGGAGGAAGGTGGGGGGAGGAGGAGAGTTCTGAAGGTGGTATAATTTTTTTGTTTTCTTCTTTTAGGTCTGTTAATAAACTTCTTTATATTCTTTCAAGTTTGGTGCCTGCTTTGCATTTCTCCTAATTCTTATCTCACAGCAGATAAACAGTAATGAGTATTTTGGACCAAACCACTACAGCATGCAATCTAATGCATTAAAGTATTTGGAAAGAACTTTATAGTAGTATGGATATTCACAGAATTCACAGTCCATGGATTGTGACAACTCAGAGTTGAGTCATTCAATGGATAGAAAAGCATTCTAGCAGAGGGTGGTACAAAACACTTTTCATAATCTGAAATGCTGGAAAATTTGTTCTTTTCATCATTCAGTAACTCATCCTGTTTTAAAAATATCTCAGGTAAGGCAGATGAGCCTTGAAAGATTTCAAATTATTTTGTTGCAACAAAAGAATAGAAAGAGTGGAGATCCCACTTTGACATCCACAGTGCATATTTTTCAATAATTAAGTTGATGACCTTTTTTGCATATAAGATAACAATGAGAGCTATGTGTACAAATGTGTCCAAATATGGGTTTGGAAAAGATAGGTGTTACAGGAGCATATATCACAGTTTTCTGGTGAAGTCTCCAGATATTAAAAGCTCGTTGTGCTTAAAGTGGAGAAGGTTTGGCAAAGCAATCCTACAGATATTCTCACTTGGGAAAGTCCATTTTAAGCATTTTCAAATCTGTTAATTTAAGTAATTCCTTTCTCAAGTCAAACAAGGATCCTAATTCCCACCTTTTTCCAGAAAGGAAAAGAAAGATGCCACACTCCTTGTGGTAGGAGTCAGTTTCTGATTTTTTTTTTCCCTTTCAAGTTAGCTTTCATAATTGCTCCGTAAACCATCTAGGCTTCACAGTTGTGGTGCCTGTTCTCAGTGGGTGGCCCTTTTATTCCTTTTGAGTCCTGGTGGGGAGCCTATACAATCACAGCAGGCAGTACATACAATTCTACTTCTGAAGTGGTAGCAATATGGTGAAACTGTATATAAACTTTCACACAATATTTTTAATTTATGCATTAAAATGAGTTTAATTATTTACAAAAAATTCTAAAACTTTATGTGACATTACAACTGCTCCTTACTTTATGCCTGTTAAAGAGGAGCACAGATTGTAAAATCATGAAAACAAGGTCTGAATGAGATTACAGGAGTCTCTTTCAGACATGTTGCAGCTATACTAAATCATAAATTATAAAAATTTCTCAGGCTTGCACCTAACAGAGTAACACTTTTTAACATTTGTTATTTTTATTTTTTCTCTAAGAATTTATGTCCAAATTTGTAATCAAATCAAATTATATGAAATTAAACTTACATACATTAAAAAATATCTACATTCTCTATTCCTTTCATAAATGTATTCATCATAATGGATTAATACAAAAAAATACTCTCTTACTATATAACATTGACAGTACTGTTTCTTGGCCAAATGTACCTCTACATAATGAGACTCAAAATTAAATAGTACATGGATCCTACTTGCTTCCTTCAATCAACTTCTTATCACTGAAATCGCTAAAACAGAATGGATTAGTGGAGCAGCTTCAAAACAGCTTGAGATGATGTGGAAATAGGAAACGTGAAGTAATTTATTATAACATCAATTGTGCACTGCATGTCTGCCCACAAAAAACTGTATCACCAATGTCAATGTGTACAGGTATTTGCACACAGCTTGTACGTGTTTGTGTAAAACTTGTTCCTCCACTCATTTCTGGCTGTAGCTCTGAGTTATTCTAATAACTCAGAAAATTGCTAATGTTAACAACTTTCTTGGTACTGACAGCTCTTTGAACTGGTAGAATGTCAATGAGCCTTCTATATGTAGTCATCTCTGTCAGTCTATTGGAAACCTGGTTTATAAAAACCCATAAAATTTTTTTTCTTGGGAAACGTGTATAGGCTTTCCAAGACTTAAGAAATACTGACTGTAAATAATATCAGCTGCAGTATGTCGAGAGTTATGAATCCATAAAATTTTAGGAACAAATTGTATTGGTAAGTGAATATATCTCTCAAACTGAAAACTTACATATTTTAATGAATTATTCTACCTTATAAGAATGTCCTTAATTTCCAAGAAATAGTTACATCAGTATTGTATTCTTTCCCATGTAAGAATATCAGGTCAAATACTGGTTTCAGCACAATAAAAACAAGTGACTGCACTAGAATCTGAGCTGGATATATCTTTATTACTAATGCCTTTAAGCCATCTTCAAAACTAGCTGCTGTAAAATAAGTGTGCCTTCACTACTGATGCAGTCTGGGTAATCTGTGCTTCTCCCAAGACTAATCCTTTCCCTTGTTTGACCAGTTTGATAGTTCCATGGTTGTTCTTTCTGTCCCAAGAGAGTTTCTGAGATGTGGAAGAATCGGCATGTGGCATGAAGTATAACAAAAATGCATCCTGTGTTTTTCCCTGAAGGTGACCAGTTCATCCTTGCATGGTCATCACAGTGGTGGCATCTGTCATTGGCAAGGCACGAGCAGGAGATGCTCTCACACAAAGAGTAGCTCTTTTTTCACATGAGGATAATAGTGGGGAAAAAAAGTCTCTGAGTTGGGATAACATCAGGACTATGTGTCTGACCTTGTTTGTGTGTCCACTGGCTCAGATACCCAGGGTTGCTCTTGGCAGCCTGTTTCTTAGGAGACAGTTTTCTGTACTGCACACCAGTAGCCAGCTCTATTTGAGACTTGATGGCTGCATTCCCCAGTACATTGTGCTACAGTTGTAACAGCTGACCCCAGAGGATGCAAAGCTTTGGACCTCATACTGCTCACATACATTTCACATCAGTACCTATGCTCTGCACAAATCCTTTAAATATTTACAACTGTGTATGAGAGCATCCCCCTATTACTTCAGCATTCCACAATCTTCTAAATACCAGTTTTCTTTAGTCTTTTTTCAGGTTTTTTTCCTACTCCTATCCCTCAAATACTGAGGGAAAATTCGATTGTAGGGAAAGGAGAAAATTTGTCAAAATGTCAACAGTGAATCTTAAATAAATCACATCAAGTTATGACCCAGGCTAAATTTCTGATGTGGGCTCTACATCCATAACTTGAGTTCAAGGCAGCTCTGCAGTCAGCATGTAAACTTACATTTCCCTGTTGCTAACATATGAAAGATATCAGTCATATTAATTTGGCCTAGCACAAGCTGAGTGCTATATTTGAAATAACCTAACTCATTCAATGTTTAAAACAGGAACATTATATTTTGTTTTTCTCCCTTTGATGTGAGGCAAGAGGTGAGCATTTTCCATGTTTTTATTCACTCCATTTATGCATAAGATATTTCATGCCTGAGCAAAATACTCTCAGTTAAGCTATTCAACACTCAGAGTACGCAGATATTTGCAATATAAGAAAATAATATCTCAAAACCCCCATAATTTAAAATGTACAGGACTTTTTTACAAAGCTGTTCACTGGTTCCATTGATTCCACTTCAATTTTTCTTAAATCCTATTTTCTCAATTCATACTCCTGAAGAACGACTTTTGCAGTGGAGAGTAGAATGTTTGGTGAATTTGGTACATCTATTGACAGTATTCTTAATTATAAATTGTGTCTTTGAGCAGTAACAAAGATTCATATATATTATGTGCCTGTATTTGCAGTTCACATTCATAAGACTGATTAACTGCTTTGAAACAGCTATTTCTTAGGCACACATTTCCAGCACTAATCCAAATTTATGCCTTGTAGAGGATGACAATTTTTTCTGGAGGCCCTGTGGGCGTCTCATGGCATTGTTGGGGAAAAGATCAGATTCTTACGAATTCCTTCACGTACCAAATCCTCTAAGTCCTCTAGGACCTTCTAAAGGGTAGAAAGCTTATTGAGCATGAATTCCCCCTCAACAGCAGAGACCACTGATTTCTTACAGATTAATAATTTCTGATGTTATTTGGTATGGATTCTTCAGTGTAATATCTAAACCAGCTTTTTCTGGCTATAAGTGTATCACCACTTGTCAAAAGCTGCAGCACCAGAGAATATGAATTACTCTGCTGTGCCCTGACTCAGTGAAAGGTAATGGAGGGGAGGATAGCTCCCAAGTGCTGCGTGAGAGGCTGGCTGAATGTCTCCCTGGTAAATGAAATGGCAAGACCAATAGGACTGCGCTGTGCTCTCAGTCTGGGGTGAGCAGCATCTGCCTTGTTTTCTGCTGGAGGACACGACCTACATGAAATTCTGGTAGATCTGGTGTTGATTATGTAGCAGAAGGGTTGCCCAATATTTGAATGAAAACTTAGAGGGTATTATGCGGACTGACCATCCACATTGTTGCTCATGGGCTGGGGAACACTTCAAGGTAAGTTAGCCCTTTGTATGGAGGTAACATTACAAGGCCCAGCTTCAGGGTTGTGGTGAATGTGGCTGTTATGGAAAAAGCTGAGATCCCTTTTCAGCTCTGGTGTCATTGACAGACTGTCACTCCTAGACAGCACACAGAAGAAAGCACTGCTGTATCTGAAGCATGGTCTTGAGTGACTGGGTTAGCTCATGCACACACGTACTGGAGGCACATTGTAGGTAGCAACTGGTGCAGGTAAAAACATAAGGTAATCCATACCTAGGTACTGGCCTGGCACAGTATTGTCTGCCTTGAAACACCCCTGGCTTCGGCCTTCAGGTGGCGGGACAGGCACATCTGCTGCTCTCTGCATTTTTCCCATGCTATCCCTGACCAGCTCCAAGGGCATGTGCTGTTGGGACAGATCTGCCTAGGACAGACTGTAGATTTTGTATTACAATCCACTGTTGATTTGCTATTTGCATCATTCTCTCTTTTTAGAATTTAATAAACTACTAAGAGTCTTGTTTCTTTTTTCATGATTCTTGATATCTTTCATTCTTAATTTTCAATAAAATAATTATTTTTTCTTTATAAAGGAAACGGATGATAAAACCATGTTGGCCCAGCTAGGGGGGAAGCACTGAGTGTTTTATTTTGAGAAAAAAGGCACTCCAGTTATAATATTGTTCCAGTTTATTTTCTTTTAAATCAGGTGTCCAATTGCTTATTCTGTGTCTGCTGTTGTTAGCAATAACATTCCTAAGACAACCACTTACTGGGAGTGCCAGTAAAGAGCACTTCATTGAACAAACCACAGTTCTATTGCTGACTGGCATGACATACCTGTGGGAGACAAAGGTATGAATTTAGAAATAAAACTTGCTGGTTTTCAAATACCTCATCTGAACACTTTTGTTTTAGAGGAACTGGCCCATGATGCAAGCAAAAATGATGTATCAAAACGGATTATTTTTATTAATTTTATTAAAAAGACAAGCTAATCTAGAATTAAATATATACATCATTGATTAAAGCGACTATTGCTGTCAAAGATTAATTAATAATGGACTAATGCAAGGATTAAATCAAGGTAATAATTGAAGTTGAATCAATAAATCAATTGCATCAAATTATCAAGTCATCAAATTATTACAACTATTTAAATTCAATTATAAAGTCAGAAGCAAAAAGAAGTGTTTGGGTTTTTTCCTTTACTTCTGCCTTAGTAGCTGAAGGAGAGGTTGTTTTCTTTCACTTGAGTCTTAACTAATGGTCCATCTTTAAAATGAGCACTGATAAAATTTTATGATAGAAAATTAACCAGGACAGGCAGTGAACTAGGTTTTACCAGTTTTACAGAAGTATAGAGACAAAAGTGACTCTTTTACCACTCACCACTACTAGTTAGGACTCATAGCTGCTAAACAAGTAATTTTACTTCTTCTGCTCAATTTCCTCCATACATAAAAATAGAAAATTTAAGAAACTTAAAATTATTGGATGCTTTGGAATACAGCTGCTTGGTTTCTTTGAGAAGACAGCCAGGAATGACAGATTTCACAATTTGAGTTTTTAGTGTCATATAAATATTCTTTACTGTCCATACATTTGCACTAGCATGCAAAAGCCCTGACCAAATACAAAGAGAGCAAAATAATATCTCTCCCAAAATAAAGCAGGCAACGACTTGATTTTCCTTGTCTCTCTGCTTTATGTGAATACATATTACAAATATGACTATTTATTACAACCAATCTTTCATGCAGTGATGGACTAAATATAGCAAGCTACTGTATTTTTCAGCCCTTTTTCCTTTGGACATCTTGTCAAGATAAGAAAAGATTACCTCTCTACTATGTGGTCTTCACTGTTATAGAAAACATGTTCCACATCATCAAGCTATTTTCTATGTGACTTTGGGATTAAGTAGAATGTTTATGATATTTAGATATGGTCTGGCCCAAGACCCAAAGGGAACAATCTTTGGCTTTATGACAATTTGTTAAGTTCCACTCAAGAATTACCAGTAACCTGCAAAATCTATTATCAGAACATTGTGATAACATGTATGGGAACCACAATAGAAAAACTAGAACCAGTCTTCAATCTGCTCTATGAACCATGGTTCCATTCTTGTAGGAACTATGAGACATCATAGAACATCAATTTAAACATGATTCAATTGCTTAGTTACTTTCTTGCATTGCCATGATCCAATAAAATCATGGGAGTTGCTATGTGGTTTCATTCAAGGCAAAAATGTATGGATTGCTCCAATCTAACCACATACAGCTATATCTCTTTATGGTGGTCTTCCATTTTTTGTTGAGCAAATTTTCCATGGTGTGCTCAAATTTGGACTTCTCTGACTGACATAGCGATAAAACTCTGTCAAGCTACTGCCAGCATGCCAGTTCTAAGGTGAGCTACGTAACAGTGTTTTCTGGTGTAGGGATGTAAATCAGCAGCAGATATGAATGCCTACAAGTAAAACATAACAATACAATGATAAAACTTTGTAGTAGCACATGGATTTCCTCAGTTCGCTACTGTCAGCTCAGGCCTCCAGGGCTTAATAGCTGCATAAACCTTGTAAACAGGAAAGAGCCATTAATTTGAATGAATTCAGGCATGAACTTAGGGGGTAGAATTGCATCTCCACAGGGTACTCATTCTTTTCTTGTTGTCTCTGAATCAACATGATACGCACAGGATAAGATCAGCCTCTTGCAATGCCCACCTCTACCAGCTAAACTCTGCACAGTGCTCAGTCTGTAGTGGTGCGAGGCAGGGCATGCAGCTGGGGATGGGCTGGGGGTGTTGTGTTGCTCCATTTCTGTTTCCAGAAGCTTGTGTCCTCTCCTGCCGCTATGCCCTGGGCATGGCCCACTGCCCAAGACCATTTAATTGCATGGGCTAGGATATGAACTGCCACGTTTGGCACATGAAAACAGCAATTTCGAGTTTACTGCAAAAGAACTGAAACAGTATGTGGTTGCTTTCAGAGATAATGTAGAAAGCTTGGGTTATAATGTAGCTGACATTTTCTGCATACTGTGCAAATACAGAACCAGATTTTCAAACATTTAATATTGACTGCTATGGGAAAATAATTCTAGACATGCCCTTCAGCACAAGGGGAAAATGATGAAGAAAAAAGTACCATATAAACATGTATTTTTATTCTCATAGGAAACCATTCTCCTCATTACAGAACTAGCAACCACGGTTCCCTGGAATTCTTGCAGAAATTTCTTCTGAGGGCTGCAAACAATTGTGATTTACTGTGTTAGGTTGCAACTTGTCCGCGGTTTCCCTTGGAGCAGTGGCCTCTCTACTTGTGCTGGGAAGGATTTTGGATAGGCCTAGGAAACCACCAAGGAATGAAAGTAATGGGTCAACCCAAGAACACAGTGGCTTATTCTTGTACTTACGCTGCACAGACACACACAGGTGGCCAAATACTAATACCAAGACACTTTAAATAAGAAAATGATGATTTTTTTATCATCACATTAGTGTGTGGAAGTGGCAATTAGACAAGAAAAATGAAACACTTAACATTTTTCCAAACAGCTACATAAGTCTACAATTACCAAACTCTGCACTACTGTCTGGAGTTGCTGATCTTTAATGGAGTACATTCAATTTTACTGAAATGCCTTTTTCTGAGAAATTACTTCATCAACTTTCAAATTTCTGTGGTTTACTCAGAGAAAACAGTTGACAATAAATGTTGTCAGGTTGTATTCTTACACTAAGCTGACTTATTCTAATGAGATTTCAAACATTTCGCAAAACAGAAAGAACATAACTAGATGAACATCATACATAAAATTTATGATATGGTTGCATCTTAACCACAGTGTGGATCCTCCTGCCTTAGTGGCACAGAACAAGACACATTTTGAAGGGCAGAGCAACTTCTTCTTTTCCCATTCAATGGATTTCCTTCCCAGACTGCCAATATTTCATTTATTTTTCTCTAAATGGATGAAGCTGCTGAGTGTTTTATCTCTTTGCCTCAACATGCTGTACTGACTTTTTATGCTGTCATTCTGAACACTAAATGAAATGCACTATATTTGCCAAATTTCTAATGGTGGCTTTCCTTTCATGGGGAATTGACATATGTTTATACTATTTTATTGGTGCTTAAAGAATATAGTCTGTTTGAATAAAAGTTCAAAAGCAAGCCACAAAACAGACTATAATTCAGTCAGGAATAAAACCCCTGACTACTCAATTTTGAATTCGGGTAGGCATTGTGGAATTGAGGCTTTTTTCCTTCGTATCAACAAAGCTCTAAAGGTTTGTTTCCACTTAGGGTATAATGGTTCACTTCTAACTTGTATTTCTCGTTGATAGCCAATTTTTTTACCCTATGTGTATTTATGTTGTATTTTTTTTGTTTTTATAAAGTGCTTCCAATGAGGACATACTTTATAAAAAACACTTTTAATGCCTACAATTATTTCAATCAGTGCTCAAAGAACTTGTTTTAAAGCAAAATAACTCAAAGTAAAATGGAAAAACTAAATTCAAGTTTCTAAATCATGACAAAGAAAAGAGAAAGTGATTACATTCCAGATGAAGCAGAAAGAGGCCCAAGCAAAAAGGAATACTGTAAATTACTTTAATCAGTAAAAGGCTCAGTGAAGATGTTCTTTGTGGTTTTGGTTAAATACATATCCTGGGGTTCCGCTTTGCACATGTGGGTATGCAGACTGGAAAAATCCTGCTGCAATTCTACAAGAAAGGATAACTGTGCCTTCACTGCCATGGCAAAGACCCAATCCCCAATTAATTCATATTAATTAAGTAGTTATTAATCATAGTATTGGCTATAGTGTAGTTATTACTAGTGGTAACAATTATATTAGGAAGAGGAGGCATATATATATACACACACACATATCTGGCAATCTTTTAGGAAACTTTGCAGTAAGGTTTCAGGCATAATAAATGATTTGGATCCTTTCAAAAAAGAAACCATGACCTTTCCTAGGGGCACTTTGATGTGCTAAGTGACAAGGGCAGGTGGACTTGAAGGCAATCAGAACCTGGACTGAATTTAAGCTGTTTACAAGAACAATTTGGACACTTGTTCATGGGTTTTGAGGAAAATAGAGGAGATAAACAGTGAGGTCATTGCTGAGGCAGAATTCCTGCCCACATCTCCAGCACACAGCGAAACAGTGCAGTCAAGCTTTCAGATTATTTGGGTGCTATGACACAGTCCAGTACTAATATTAAATGGCAGGGATTTTTGAGCTGTGTCATGGCTCTTTGTGTTCATGATTATTTTAAATTGTTATTTCTGTCAAAAACACATAACTTTTGCTATTTTGAAGTTGTTGCTTTAGTTCACTTGTGAACTGCAGTGTGAGCCTGGGGGATAAACCCTTGGAAGAAAGATAGATAGACAGATAGATAGATAGATAGATAGATATGCAAATCCTTCAGATACTACAAAGTGATTCTCTGTTGCATGTATACATGTCTATCTAGAAAGTTACTGTTGCTTTTGTCAAAGAATCTCAGCTAATTACAGCAAAGTTCTCAAAATTGTTTACCAAAGCAAAGCACCCTCCTACCCCTAACACACTGAGACCATTCATCAAATGCTGGTTCCCTACAAAATATTTTCTTGCTTCATATTTCAATTCACACTAAAGTGATTGATGCACTTGTAAATTCTGTAAATGACTAAAAATTACTGAAATTAGAAAAACTATTAAAATACTGAAAATTGAACCCTGTGTTCTCAGACTGCTGCTCCTGCTAGAAAAATCACATCACCAAAAATTAACAATTTGAGCTATGTATCTTGGCACATCCCTACTTGCTCATCTCCGATGTAATGAAATTGTTTACTCTAAAGAGGTAGAGAAAAACACTGTATCTAGGAAGATAAGTAGGGCAAGTACAGGAAGTCTAGCATCTAACTTCTTCAGCAAATCTTCATAAGAGGGATTCCGGTGACACTGTAAAAGAAGACAGAGATTAAAACAAATCAAATGTGTCTGTAGAAGCAAAATAAAAAATGTCCGTAGCATGCGAGTACTGGGTACCTCAGAGAGCCATATGTCTGCCAGTTCTTTGGGGATTAAGAAAATGAGAAGAAAATGAAACAACTGAAGACATTCTTACTGGATGACTTTCACCATATCTGGTGCATGTTTTATTATCAGCAGTGTAGCTGAGGAATTCCTATTTCTCTGATAAAAGGAGCAGCAGTAAATGATTTTGTTACAGATTTCCAGGGTTGCATTGCTAAATCAGTTGTGAGAAGTCAACCCTGACAAAAGCATGTTCGGCCTCAGAGCTAAAGGACTTGGTTTATATGAAGGCAAAAGTTCAATTGGCTGATGCTGAAAATGCCAACATTTTTATACTGAATCTGCAGCAGTTTTGATGCATTTTTGTTTCCTGTCTGAATCACTATAAGTGGGAATGATATTTCTTGGAAATGGTTCTCATGGACATGGATCTGATTGCAAAGAAGGACATCTTTGCCTGGGAACCTTGTATAAGGATTACCTTGTACAAGAGTGCAACAGTGGCACTGTTATCTTTAGAGGTGTTACTCAGTCATGCTTTGAGAAGAACATGAGGGGTACTAGTTGTCACTTGATCCTAAGGCGCATATAAAATGAATGCAAGCATTTGGATAACCTTTTCTGCACAAATGAGCAGTCTTAACTTCAGTTTCCCATAGAGCTTCTGGCTGTAAGAGTCTAAGTAGCTAAACTATCTGCAATTCTGTGGGAAAGAGGTTGTATCTGCACCTTGTATCCAATGTTCAAGAGCCAGTGTATCAATGAAAAGCTGTGACCTGGGTAAGCAACATACAAAAATACACCACCCCAAACTGCCACCCAAACATTCCCAGAACTTTGCTTGTGATTCAAGATGCGAACAGCCATGGGATGGCCAGTCCATTCTAGGTACTAATAAAATGTGGTGCATTCTTCCCCTTACATAGAAGTTCTTGTAACTAAGTTGGAGAGTACATTCAAAAAATGCATGTTTTCACAAGAAACAAGGGGAATAAATAATCCTTATCTTAAGCATCTAAAAATTAGAAAATCTGCACAATTTGGTCTCCTTTTATTATTAGTGGAAAGGAAAAAAAGCTGTCCTGTAATCAGAATTCAAAAAAGGGCACATTAATCCCTATTTGATAGTGTGTATTCTTGTCTCTTGATCATAAAGTATCATTAGTTCAGGATTAGTTCAGGCTTGACAGCTTGCTTTCTGACATCTTGACAATATAACACCCACTCTACAGGTCCTCTCCCAGAAGCTTTGCAGTATATTGTTGGTAGAAGGAAAACAATTTTATATTTTAATTACACTGCTAGCCATCTCTTGTACTGGCAGCTAATTTTACTCTTTTTGATGCTTTTCCTTCATTATTTTTATTTTAATATTATTTTATAGAAATTTTTAATTCTGAACACTTTCTTGGAATTTTCCATTACCACTATTGATGATAACTTGAGTGTGTCATCTTGAAATTGTCTATTTGTTTTGTGTGCTAGAGAAATTCTTCTAGCCAGTTACCAAATCCATCAAAGATAGTAATATTTCCAATATTTTACTTGCTATTTTGTGTTTCTCTAAGAAACTATGGGCATATATCTAGTTCTTAGTCATCTATGCAGCTAATACAGCATCAATCAGACATGAAAATTGAGTTAAAGTTGGCAGTTTTCTTTTTCTGTGCAGTCATTAAGTATTTAATATTTCCTTTTTGTCCTTTGGGGAATAAATTTAAGAAAAATTACTTCCCCTCTAAGTGGTCTCACTTCTGCCAAGTGCCCCAAGTAAGCCTTTCCTGTGATAGGTTATGCTTCATTCCATGGAGCTTTTACCTTCTCTGTTTGGAGATGGCAATCAAGCTTGTCCAGAGATTTTGGCCTCCTTGCGTGCCTGATAAGGACCCTTTGTGATAAATTTCAAAATAGCCCATTTTCATTCAAGGTCTTATGCTTGTGTCAAAACACTGAGAGTGGAGAGTGGTACACTATTTTAACAAAACATTTAAATTGAAGTATAAGCAATAATTTTCTTAAATTTATTTAGGTGCAAGGAAAAACAAGGAATTGAAAATGAATGAGAAAAAAAGAGTTTAGCATTATGGTGTGTTTCACATCTATTACGAAATAAATGCTACTTACATTTCATTATGGATTTTATCTAGTTTACAGGTATGGACTGTCCTTCAAAATATTCTCAATATATGCATTTTTTAATTCATTTATAGGCCTGGTTTTGAGTAAGATTAATATATTTTTGCTAAACACTAGTATTCTGAAACAATGAATAATGAAAAAAAATATTCAGTAGCATTTCAACACTTTTAAACGTAATATAATTTTTATTATTATTATCTGCTTTCATTAGCTTTTCTGTGACTGGAGAAGGAAATTGTTCTGTGTTCATATGAAAGCTCATATAAAAAATCTGTTGTCAAGGTAAACTTAATTACAAAGCAGAAAATGTTTTGGGACTGTTCCTTCAGGTGAAAAGATATATCATCCAATAACCTGAATGAAAAACTACAGGAAAAAATAAATCTACAATATTAAAACTCAAAGTTAGAATTATAGTCACAGTCTCCAAATATTCCATGAGAGAAGCTTCTTCCCATAGAAATCGAAATAATTATAAGTGATAATGGCAATCCCTTTGGTTTATGGAAACTTTTATGAAACCTTTCAACTAATATGGCGAGCCTGGAGTCAGCCACCTTTTCAAAACATGATCTGGAGAAGAGAAAACGTGCCCAAGAACCACTCTTCACACCATCTACCAAGATAAAAATATTATTGAAAAGACTGGCTCATTAGAAAACCTGTCAGAGGGAGGCCTTCTTTTGAATTAGGCATGTATGCAATTAAAAAAGCAGGAGGGAAACTACTCTTCTTCACACCTTTTCTTCTAGCCTTGGTTCAATGCTCTGCCAACACAAAGAGCTCCAGGAAGAGTCTTTGTCCTGTGAATCTTACTGCTAGGTTGGGGACAATAGTACAGGGCAGAGCAATATAGACACAGGGAATTTAGGGTCCATGACATTAGAAAGCAATTCAGCAGAGGTTCACAGTGTCCAGGGGTCCCACAGGTATCAGATTCACAGATAACTTGTCCCGTTGTGTTGCAATCTAACCAGGCAGAGCTGCTGCCTCACCAGTTTCCATCTATTTGTTCTATGGACAGAACAGAGACCTCTTCCCAGACAACCACCAGATAACAAGGGCAGAACAACTACTGCAGACACAAATGAAAAAGAAAATGAATAAGTAGAGGGTTCATGTGGGGTTTTTTTCCAGACCACTCACTTTGAAAATTCCTCACTAAATATGTTCTTTTTAAAAGGTGTTTTTGTACCAAAATAGAATGCATTATCCAGTGAGTCTCCATGGTAACTTTGTTTCTTATTAAATGGAAGAGGAAAAAAGCCTAATTAATGCATATGACCTTGTATTTGTTAAAGTATTCTGCTATACTTTTAGTGACTCTCTCTGCTGTATATTGAAAGACACTATTTTCCTTTGGCTGTTTTTAAAGAGTTACAGGTTTTTCCTATTAAATGTAGACCATTGTGCAAACAGCAAATGGTATATCAAGGGAGAAAATGATGCCTCTCTGCCTCTTGATGTTTTTCTTAACTTTCAGATGTAGTGCTACTTTACCTTGGTGTTGCAGGAGCAGTCATTATGCTCCTCATTCTTTTAATAAAAACCTAAATGATAGGCTTCCAACAATCATATCTGGTGCTAGTCAAGTGTAGTCCTTTAGACAATTAGTTTAACCCCTTTACCCAGGCAAATAAACTAAAATAAATAGCTTTATCCAAGCCTTTCAAAAGCATTCTAGAGTAAAAATGATGAAAAGGAAAGGTAAAATAAAATAAAATAAAATAGGAATTTTCCAAAGGAAAAAGGGCAAGAAAATCTATGGGCCTTGTTACAATTCACACTGTGGCCTCTTTACTTTTGTCATAGTCATAAGAAAAATATCCATTGTACTTGTACATTAACACAACACTGGGAAATACTATGGAGGCAGAATACCAAAACCAATATTTTTTTTTAAATCCAAATAATCTTCAAAGATCTACTTCTATGAATTTTAGTGTATAAAAAGAAAAGAAAATCGTTTGAGAATGAACCTTGAGTTTAATTTTTTAAATTTTCCATACACAGACTGAATGCCTGTGCCCTGTCTATCCCGGTGCAGGCAAAAGATTTTAAAGAAGGGCTTCAGCAGCAGTTGGAGTTGGTGATCTCAAAGAGGTTTTCCAACCTTTTCAATCCCATGATTCTATATGGCCCTTGGGAATGCTCAGCCCAGTCTTGATAAGGAAAAGTATCATTGCCAGTGAGGCTGTGGGGAAGGAAGAAGAGGGCAAAGGAGTTGTTCAAAACACAGTCATATATGAGAATGCCTCCTCTGACCACAGGCATCCAAGGAATTACTTGCTATTTCCTGGAGGCCCATTCCTAAGCCAGAAATGGCCAACAACATGTAGCAGAATGATGGCCATCCAGGGCATGATGCTAAACCTCACCTGCTGGGATGCAAGCCTGGCATGTAGTTTCAGAAGAGCTCTTGTGGATCACCTGGAACAGGGCTACCATGATTCCTCAGTCCTCAACACAATCTAAGTCACATCTCCTCTGTGCACCTGGGAGATATTATACCAGAGCTGCCATGTAACTCCTGTTTTTCAGAAAGCAGGGTGTTCCAGTTCCTTGCCTTTCTTTAAATAACCTGCTGCAGCTGGTATTTAATCTGTGTGTTTTGTCTGAAGGGGCACTGAGGGATTCCTGGTGACTCACGTAAATAAATATATTTGAAATGTCAATGCTCTGAGACAGTGCTTGGCCTAATTGAAGCTGGCTCAAGTAAAAGAAGCAGACCTAGGAAGAAAATGTTTTGAGCTGTTGATTCCAACTAGTGCACAATGTTCTCAATACAAATGTAAACCTCTTCTTGTCCATTACATCTGGGTATTTTTCTTAGGTATGCTGGCTCCAGAAAGCAGCTATTCTTTATGTATACCTGTTTTGTATATTCATTTATATTTCCAAATGGCACAATGCCCTTAGCCACAGACCATTTTTTAGGGTTTGCCCTTTTTCATTGGCCTGTTTATCTGTAGTTTTAGAGTTGATCTGCAATGAACAGAAAAAACAGTTTTCACAGATAATATGAGTTGGTTCTCTTGATAGGATATCATTTGGGATTAGGTAGATCATGCCCTAAGAAGAATATGTGTGTGGTTAAAGGCAAATTTTAGTATATGCAGGTCTAAGGAGAAGATGTCTGGATTACTTTGCACTGTGTTCTAGTGGGAGCCCAATGGATCACAAACAAATGTAATTTCTACTAAAAAACATTTGACAGATGAGAAGGAGCTGAGAAATTTGCAATGGTTCAGTCAAGGTTGTTACGACATTTTTATGGTGAGAGAGAAATGATGGGACGTGGAGAACGATGTAGGGGAAATTTTGTTTGCAGTGTGGAGAGGAGAGTCAATAAGAATAGAAAAGACCTTTAGAAGAGGCCAAGCAAAAGCTGGTGAAGGTGCTAAAGGCTACGGTGATGTGTAAGTGCAGGTGACATGAACAGAGGCTAAGCTTACAGAATTGACAGTGTCTGCTCCATGGCACAATGTTTAGTCCCTGGTGTAGGGTGGCTGGATTGTCACATGGCAATGTGGCAATGGGCCCCTCTACATTACATTGACAGCTGCCACCCTGCAAAGTTTTGGACTTCTTGCTCATACAGCAGAATAATACTTTTTCAATGAATTTTTTACTTTCAAGTGTCTCAAGTAGTTTGAAGGCTGCATTTCATAGCTGCTGATTTATGTAATGATACTGAGGTTTCATTGCACAGTCTGGAATGTGGCATGACAGCAGGAATACAGTTGCTGGAGGCTTTTGGAAGTGCACAAGAAAGAAGATTTTGGAGAGGTACTCACAGAATGATGGGGGGAAAATCTGGTCCATTCTCACCATCTCTGAATTTTGATAGCCGTCACTCATCAAAAACATGCCCAGGTTTTGCTTTAGAGAAAACTAGTCCCAGGAATAAACAAACATCTGTGCAACCAGGGGACCAGTGTGCTGCAGTGCAGGATTGGTGTGGATGCTGAGGCAAAATGGAAGGCAGCTCCCTTATGGAGGAAGGAAAGCAGGATTAAAAAAGCATATGAACTAAAGACAAGCTAGGTTATGACCTAAGACCTGGAATGGCTTTGCCAAAGCTAACCCAAGTCCTGAAGGATAACTGGTATTCTGAAAGACTCTCCATATAATATGCAACACAGAGATAGCTGTCAAGGCCAGAAGGTACTATATGAACCTGAAAAGGGTGAGGAAGATCAGGCTTACCCTTCTTTATTGGCACGTCCTTTGGGAACAATCTAGCAGAAGGTAGAACAGATAAAGGATTAGAAAGCATTTCCCCTTGGGATTCTACAGTCTGCTGTCTATTGTCCATGCTGGGCAAACAGCTCGCCCCAAACTCAACAGCAACAAAGAATTATAGCTGCTGGCCTTTAGATGTGCATGAAGTGTTGTAGCCATGTGCAAGACAGCAGTAGCTCAGAGAAATGTATGGAGAATCACTGGCGCACTGCTCAAGATACATGGCATGGTTGCTGGATTTTTTAGGCAGAGCCTCAGCAGTGCAGGATGCAGAGCAAGGCGCTGAGCATCTCTTGCAGTGGATCTGGATAGGAAGCCACCCTCCCTAAAAAAACCTCCTTAGAAAACCCATAACTGCAGCTGCCACACAACCTGGTCACTTGCAGCTCTGCAAGCCTTGCTTGACCTCCAACTTAGTGACAGCACTGCGGTTTCAGAGTTCCCTCATTCCAAATGCTGTGCATAAGAACATTCAAAATGTCACATCAGTCACTGAAGAACTGAACATAGCATGAGCATTATAAACGTCTGTCTACAGCTCAGTGTAATTTCTGGTACAAGCAATGTAGCAGAGAAGATGCCTGACACAGCAATACATAGGGAAAGGTTCACCAGCTGCAGTGGCAAGAACCATCCTGAACTTCAGTGGGCCAAAGAAAGAGCTGGAAAGTTAGCAAGGAACTGAAATAACTTCCCGCTTACATGTCATCAGTTAAAAAATCTTGTTTCCAGTAAGCTCCACCAATTTGAAAAAGTGGTATTAGAGCATTCATTCCCTCCAGTGTTGTCTACAGTTCTTGGAAAATCTGCACAACTCCTTTACCTTTCTCACTAATCCATTCTGTATCCATTTAAAATGGTGAATACAGAATATGATTCGGATCAGGCATGATTCTATGAAGGTCGATGTTACAATAATTGTAAATGTAATAGCATTTTGTACTGTTACAATTGTTTGGGTGTTTGGGGTTTTTTTACAATAGAAGTAGTATATATATTTTCTGTGAAAAATGGTTAATAATTCCACCAACAGTAAATTATCTCATATTTCAGAGCAATATAGTGAAAAAATTGATTAGTAAAGCAATTGTAGTTTGGTGTCTAACAACCTCATCCTAGTAGATTTCAGTTTTTGCAAATCTTTGTTATCTCCTCCAAGCTACTCCAGGTACCTCAAGACTAGAAAGGAACTCTTGGGTCATCGGCTTCCACAGGGTCATCTCCTATTGTGTATGTATCAATTAACCTTTTTCTAGAACTGAGAAGCTGAAAAAATCTGAAAGGTATTCTCTCCTAAGCTTCTAACCAAGCTATTCAGCACTTCACTGCGCTGTCTGAAAATAATCTAACCTGCAGTTAATGTATCTGTGGTTCATTCATACCTATGCCAAAGTGGTTCTTTAGCATAAGTAGATCTGAACCAGTCTTGTTCTTCTCTGCTTTAGATATTTATAGACAGAAATGACACCCCCACTCAGCTTTCCTCCTGCTTGTCTAAGCAAGCCACACACCTCTATCTCAGCTAATAAAATGTGTTGTGCACTCTCTAGAACAGTCTGGTTAATCTTTGCTGAGTTTAGCTTATCTGAGTTCATGAACACAGGTTACCAGAAGTGTGTGATCTAGCTGCTAGGACCTCCAGAGAAGTATACTATTCTGGGGTTTTTTTTCTCTCTCTCTGTAGGAAGGGATGCACTCTAGATTTAAAGTTACATTTTTCAATCTCCTCATATCGGTGGACATATTTCTTGTGTGTCATTCTCCCCTGAAATCCACCTGCAGTTTCCAAGTATAAACTCCAAGTTTACAGATAATTTCTCAGAGCTGTCTCTGCCCACATGGCACTGCACCTTGTACTATTAATCTACCATTCACTGGTTCCTCTTCACTCTTCATGACCATTCAGTTTGGTTGCATTATATTCTGATCTTGCTCTATATAACTAACTTCTGACTTCAGCTCACCAGCAAATTTATATATACTATGGGTTTTTGCATCATTATCTTTCTTTTTGTCTTGAAAGTGTTCCTCAGAGCTAATAGCGTTTTTCAGCCTTAACATTTTGTTTTTATCAATGTTGATCAGATTCTCTGTTACTTTTTTACAATGGGTGTCATTTTGCCATGCAAGCACTCTTACTGATTTAATAAAAAAATTGAGGAGTAAATTATCACTTACCAAAACGGGATCTGCATTTTACTTAAAATGTAAAAAATGCAATGTACATCTAATTTGCAGGCTAAGTAAGAAGTTATCAAGTACCTGGAGGATTATTCCCTCTGTTATGTGCTTCTGTTAATAAATCACTCTTTGATCAAAAACAATTGATTCTTCTCTATAAATATGTATGTAGAAAAAAAAATAAAGTCTCTGAGACTGTGTTTCCCCTTAAGCTGAATATTTCAAGAAGTATTATTGAACAAGGCACAGAAAAAAGATAGAGGATTTATGATGTGTGTAAATGTGTTAGAAGCTGATGTGAATTCATTTAACCTGAGGCCTCTAACGATAATGTAGTTGAAATAATTTTAATTATTATCATCCTTATTGGAGATAGTAAAATACTTTTTTCATTAAAATCTGTGGCTTGCTAAATGAACTAACTCAGGCATCTTAAAAAAAAATGGCATTAGAAAGAAATATGCAGTCCATTACAAGGAGATACAGCATAAGATTCTATTTACGTCTTTTTTTCAGGGTCAAATCCTCCTATGCATCACCTCATTATGTGTTTCAGAATTGGCAGAGTTTGTAGCATATGCAGTAGGCATGTAATACTTTTGGGTACACTTGAAAAGAAAGATGGTGGTACATGCAGTTTTCAGGGCAGGCACTCCTGTATTTTTTTTACTTACCTGACTTTGCCATCAGAGCAATCATTTGTTCTGGCTGCTGTTTGAACTTGTGCTCTCCTGTACAATGTAAGTGCCTGAAAGCTTTTTATTTCCTTTGATCATGGTTTTGTTGCCTTTTACTGAACCTTTAGTGTAGGTTGGCTGCTCCTTGGCAGCCAGGAGTGGACAGGCACTCCCAGGGGCATCCCAAGGGGCAGCAGGGCACTGCAACACCAGTCACCTGTCCTGCAAGTGCCAGGTAGCTGTAGCAGCAGACAGGTCTGGGTCAAGTCCAGAGCTCTGCCTGTGGGTCAGAGTCCAGATCTGGTCCAGCAGGTATGTGCAAGGTGCAAGCATGGCTGTGACTGGGGAGTGGCTCTGGCAGTACCTGGAGGCAAGTCTCATCTTAAACCAACTACTGGGCTAGGAGGAGGCTTTCTCACTGGGGTATCTTAGCAGACCTGTTCAGGAGAAGTCTCCACTGAGGCTTTTTAGCAGAGATTTTGCCAACAGCTCTCTCCGAGGCCAGGCACCCGCACATTATCTAAGTTGGCCCTAAGCCCAAACAGTCAAATCCCCAGCAGTGGGACAATGTGCTCAGACACCTCACATTCAGTATCACTGTATATATTGACTACCATAGGGGAAATGATATTGATGAGCATAAAAAAGTGCCCCCAGATGGCAAATAAACCAGAGGTACAGTTATTTTATTCACTGAAATTAGTTGAATGTGATTGCTGTCTGTCACTGAGGCTAAGTGGATTAATTGGTTCCTGACCAGCTATTCTCTCTGAGAGGGGCTCAAAGAAAAAACGATGGAAATGTTTTCAATTTAGCTACCAGCAAACCTTGATATTTAATTATTTCCTTTAACTTTTTGAGACATTTCTTACGTTTGTAATAATGTGATCACCTTAATGTTAACTTTGGTCTTGTGGTTCTAGGATTTTCTCTAATGACAGATAACAACAAAGGAGGGGAAGGCAGACTGATGTGATAAATTGAATAAAATTACTAAAAGTGCCACAGTTCACCACAGATAAAACAAACAGGAGGCCAAGATAAAAAGAGAGAAACACTCTTACCTTTCCTCAGCTTTCTGCTATAAAAGGAAGCTATTTATTAAATGGTGTTGAGTCTAGAGGGGGTTGGGACTACAAGCAAGGAAACTGCCCCTGGCCTTTTCATTCCTGCTGTTTTGAGAGTAAAAGGACTTAGTCTTTACTGCTCATAAATAAACAGGACAGCAACAAAGGTACCTGGCTCCATCTATTTATTCCTCCTTCTAACAGTATTAAGCTGCAGGACCCTGAATTTTGGGTAAGTGCTGGGGTCAACAGAGGCAGCAACTTTTATGCCTCCTGACTTGGTATCTGCTTGCATTACTGATAACATTTCCCATGCATCGTATTGAAAGAAATGTAACTGCTACAAGTCAAAGAACATTTGATGATCCAACTTGCTCTGCCTCACTGCTGCTTAAGTTTAGGCTGAGGCTTCTACAAAAGGACCCATTTTTTTTAAAATACTGGTCCAGTCTTTAAATATTTGCCTTCCCAAGAAGATGGAATTTCTTGGTGAGGACTCCTACCAAAAGTGTAAGTATAAGCTCAAGTATACTTTTTTCACAAATTAAAACTCCTCCCAAAAGTTCATGAGGAACGATATCAATGTAAAAGTATTTAAATGACAGAACCACAAAGTCACATATTAATATTTAATTAGAATTAGAAAAAAAAAGGCAAATGTTTTCCCCACTGCTAGCCAGCTAAAGAGTACAATATTTTAAAAAGCAATGGAATCTCTCTTCTACAAGCATAAAAAGGACCAACATACACTCATGACAAAAATTACAATTTTTATAAAAAGTACAGAAAGACCTTTAAATGAAATACCCTTTGGAGGATTCCTATCAGACAGATATTAATTTTTTATTGATATTCTTATTGATAAATAACTAAATTAAATGCTACATGGAATATACTTTCCTATGAGAAATGTATTTTGACCACGCTCTTTGTTATTATCTTTTGCTCGCCTAACTTTATCTATTTTGATAAACAGAGAGAGCTACTGAATACTAAGACTTCAGCTTACTAAGCTACTGTGAAAAAGTTCCTATATTTCCCTGGTTGTCTAGAGGGGACTCAATACCTCTGGAGAGCATTTCTGCTCATTAACCTCTGCTTCTTACCTTTTTTTTCCTAATTTGGTTGATTTATGGATTTCCTACCTGGGTGATAGTGAGTCAAATTTTGGATAACTATCTAGACATGAGCTAAGCAAATAAAGTATCAGGAATTATGCTGCCAAATGAATGGCTCTGGTAAAACCTATCATATTGCAGATGTTCGTACATATCTTGCTTACCATGTGTTTGGTAAGATCTCTTTCTTCACCTTCACTAGTATTAATATGTACTACATGCTTTAAGAGGAAAATCCTTGTCTTAGTCAAGCTTTAATTAATTGAAATTGTAATTGAAAAGTATTAGTCTTTAAGTATAAAGTTCCTGTTTCTGCAACATTGTTATTATTGTTGGGAGGAAGAAAAAGAACTTATGATGGGCTTGTTCTATAATTGGACTCTTTTTCTAGTATTTATTTCTGTGAGAGACTTTTGTTTTCCTTGACTTACTTTTCTGTTCTCAAAAGTGTATGATAATCTACTATTCCTACTGCTCTCCTACTGCTACTGTTTTCAAGTGGCTGCAGTTATAAGTAGCTAACCTGCTGAGACAGTTTATTTAATACCTGAAGCTGCCTTAGGGACGAGACTTTCCTACAGAATAAAAACAATTGGCAGTGGGCAAACGGATCTGGAAAAAAATAAGATTCTATTCAAACCTTCAGCAGATGAGAAAAAGGGCTGGAGGATTTTTATGTACAGCAAATAGTAATCACTGAAAATGTGTCCAGACTTCGTGTAAACTTAGCGAATTTTGAAAAAGATTCTTCTGGTTGCTCAGTACTTTTGTTAATTTTGTTCCTCATAAAATAGGAGAATAGACAAGCAAATCTTGAAATTTATATTCTTTGGGAATAGGCTAACACAAGATAACATGAAAAGGAAAAATAAGAAGAGGGAATAAGCATCTTGTACCTGAAGTGTCTGACTTTTCTGTGTAAGTTGGCTGCCCACAACTGTGAATATTTGAAAAATTTTTCTCCCACTTTGAGATCACCCTTCTTGCTCACTTTGAGTGCCAGAGCCCCTCTTCCTCAGCATCCTTCTTATTAATTACCTATTCTTTGACAATCACCTCAGCTAAGGAGGATGATGGGGAGAGATGGAATAGTCTAGCTTCCTACCTGGGCCAAATCACATTTCCAATTAAATCAGGGCAGAAACATGTGTACATAAGTTCCTGCAATTAAAGCATACATTTGTTAATAAGTCATTCTTTGCCATGTTTGATTCCAGTGAACATTTTGTCCCATTGCACTATGGAGATCAGAATTGCCTCTTTCAACATTTCAAAACCTCTAAATGAAACTCCAATTATCATCAGATCAGTTTGAAAGTAATGATGCTTTAAAGATTTTAATTCCTTTTTTTGTTGTTGCCTGATTACTAAACTGTCAAGATAAATTTGAACATGTATTCAAATGTTTCTCTGTATCTATGAAGCACAGAAGCTTTCAATTTTTTTAATGAAAGCTGGATTCCAGAGTGTCCAGGTGATTTCAGAAGTCTCAACTAAAAGAAAAACATTGCAAATACAGAGGCACAGAGAAGTCAGTCTTCAATTCCATTCCTGAGATGCTATCTCCCTAGAGATGTCACAAACTGAATAACAGGAAGCAAAAGAAGGTAGAAGAGTAGCTTTTCTTTCTAAATAAGAAACTAAAGTATACAGAAGGAAAAGCTGCCACCTATTAACACATTTAGGACTAATTATGTTCTTAAAACCCATTGTCTTCACTAGCACTCCTCAGGAACTTGTATTTATGCCCATTATGACTTTACTCTGAACTGGAATTTGTCTCTCAGGTCCAGGTCACCTAACTTTAGGCACCAAATTGAAGTTACCCTCTGTGGACTCTCTTCATTGCTCAATAGAAAGTGATAACAGATGTTACACACGTCTGAAAAATCCTTGCAGTTGTATATATGCAGTCTTATGGTCTCATACGTATTTTGTGGTAATTTGGAGACGTCATTCCAATCACTTAACCACAGGACTGTCCTCTTCAGCATGATTTCTAGACATGGCTGATTCACTGAACTGAGGAAGCAGCACCTTTGTTTGGTGTGGGTTACGAAAGGCATGCAGTGGTGAAAGGAGAAGTTGGTAAAGGCAACCAAACACACACAGGCTCAGGCAGTGTAACCACAGGACTAAATTCTTTAGAGTAGGAGGCCCTAGGTGGCAACTGAATGACCTCCTCCAATCTGAAATAGGTTCCTTGTTCTGATCGAATTTTGCAGATCAATATGAGGTACTGGCATGCTACAGGAAATACAACAAATTTTTGCATATCTAGGCATGCATTCAATAACATCAACTTTGTACTACAGAGTGGTGAAATCTTGTCAGACATAGTCCTTTACTGTTGCAGGTTCCTTAAAGAAAGAGAACCCTGAAAAAGAACCAATTTAGAAATACAATAGGAATTCCTCCATGTGTCTGAAACAGTTCACAGGTTCTCATTCTTTGAAATACACCAAGCCCAGAATTTCCAGACACTCTCCAATGGTGCTCTACTATCATCTGAATACTGTTTTGGTTTATAGTTTATTATTATGCACATCATATGAATACATATATATTTTTAATTTAAAAAATCTCATTTTTTTAAATATCAGTATCTGTTCAAACGGAAAACACTGCCTGCTGAAGTGTGTGCAAAAACTGTCTTTGAGACTACACATAATTCAGGAAAAAAAGTTTTAAAGTGGAAAATTCTATAACCTAACATTAAATTTCAAAATAATGTATTGAATAATTCATGTCTTTTCAGATTTCTAAAAAAATGGATCTAAAAAGTACTTAAGACTGTATGAGATTTTCAAGTTTTAAAAGTGGTATAAGTTAACATTAATACCAAAGGTTCTTAGACCGTACCTCTGTCAGCTAGAAAAATGTGCCAGGTCAAGATTTGCACCACTGTGGGTTGTGCAAGTATTTGGGTAAAAAAAAAAAAGGAAGAATTCAAATTATTGTACAGATGAGAGAGAAATATGATGGCTGTAAAATATAGACACAAGAGAATCTTCTTGAGTAAAAAATTGAAGAAAATTGTAAAATACATTCTGAGGATATGGGGTAGTACATGGCATACAAGGACTGGATGGGAACAGACATCTCTGTAATATTGCTAAAAAGAAATACACTTTGGAATTGTGCAATGGAAGGAGATTTTAACTTCCCACATACAAACTGGTGAACAGAGACAATAAAAGTGAATTACATGGTCAAGGTATTTCTAGAAATGTTAGCTCAAAGATTTATTCTCATAAATACTACATGAGTAAGAAATGGTGTTGGTTAAGACTAGGTTTCTAAAGCACATGAGAATATAAAGACTGACTTCAGAGTACAATCTTGGACTGAATAATGTATGTTGGCTTCGCTCTATGTAAATTTATGCAGACATAAAATTAGCTTTTCATCTAAGATTTTCAGTCTCAAAGGAACAAACAAGCTTTAAAGACTTAAATGGTACAGTATAGGATCTCTAATATGCTGCTGGTTTGGACTTTCCTTAAGTCAAAGTTGCAAAAAGTCTTCAGAGTTTGCATCTCAAGTGAAGAAGAAAGGTGAGGGTTCTAGTTCTAACAGTCTCAAGTGCCTCCTCTGAAGAAGCATGAGAAATAATCAGGAGTTGAAAAAGAGACAGAATGAGACAGCAAACATCTTACAGCTCAGGAAGGATGCAGTTCAAACTTGCCCCAGCTCAAACTAGGTTAGGTTTTAATTTCAAAGTAGAATAAACAGAGTTAATTTTTTTCAAGTTGTTTTAATGAAAAGAAGAGCACAGTGACAGTTCCTGAAAGCTTGATAGTGGCACCTGTACTTTTGTGTAATTACCTTTATCATGGCTAATGCTTAGTGTATTCTTGCAGAGATGATATTGAGGGAGATGAACTTCCTGTTTGACCCGGTATATTTTTTGCTGTGTTCCTAAGAAGGAAAATGAGAGGGGAAATCCTATACAATAACCATGTTACTGAGGTTTAAAAATATTTAGTTGCTCCTTCCTGCCATATTCCTTAGTTGTTTCAGTTAAGTAAAAATCATGGTATAGACTAAGCAAGGGAAGGCAGTGGAAACAATGGACATGGGTATAAAAAAAAAAAAAATTACCTCAAGTAGAGTAGAAATCTCATGCATGAAACACAATATGCTCCCATCAGAAAATCACCATCCCAAAATCTGGGAAAATGGTGCAAAATCACAAATCTTGATATAAAGTTTTAAAATTTACTGTTGTTGTTGAGTGGTGCTTTATGACTGGGAAATTACCTATTTCAAAACAGGACAATGTGGAGCAACATCAGCTACAGTAGACTGATTTCTGTTGTAAGCAAAGCTTTACCATAAATTTGAAGATATAATAATGTCCCTGAAATAAATGCTATAAGAACATAACATGTTGCACATGCTAGTTAACACCAGAATAACACAATGTCTCTCTTAGAAAAGAAAAATTACTTTGTTAGATAAGGAACTAATGTATCTGACATTCACTAAAGTGCTATGGTGGCATTTGAGACAGTAATACCACAGAAGAGAGAGAGAGGAAAGTTTGAAGAAGATAAAGGTGAGGAGACTGGTTGCATCAAAAGAGGAATCATGAATCTAGGGCATTATCCCCACCAATGTTCCTAAACAATAATTTCTGGTTTTTCTGTCAATTTATTAATGATGCAGGCAGAAATGATAGAACTCTACCAGTTAAACATGAAAACATAACAATTTGGATATTAAAAACCATATAATCATAGATTTTCAATAAGTACATTCAGTCTGAAAAGTCAAAAGAAGCTTGTAAATATAAATGTAGTGATGTTCTGCACAGCTGTTTATTAAAAACAAGGAAGAAGATTGATTTAAGTCAGAGAGACGTGAATTTTCAAAGACCTACTACAGAAACTGATTGTCTGCAATAGCAAACTGTTGTCCTTGGTGACTGGAGAGTTCCCTCCCAGCCTCATGTTCCAAGGCTGAAAGCTAAAAATCAATACAGGTCTTAGGAGCGTCATGATAGTCACATGCTCACTTAAAGAATCTTTCAAACCAGTAGAAGCTTCACAGTGTTAAAAGCCACCAGAAATCCTTCCAAAGGTTGCAAATTGCCTTGATTTTAAGGCAATTTTTTGTAATTAATTGCAAGGAGCTGCCATCCCTCGGAGTGAAACCCCCTGAGAGACCCTGGCTGCAGGCAGCTGTCCTGCCTCTCACTCTGACACACAGAACTGAACCATAGCCAAGATAAATCATTGTCAAGTATCCTCAAAGTTCAAGTGTTAACCATTGCATTGGTGGCTGCTCTACCAGAGTAGCCATTGGTATGGAAGTACATGTCTAAAATGAAGTTTATCTAAAATAATTGTATTTTAATTTTTGGTCTGGGCTAGTCAGTTAGCTTCTTCCATGGCTTGTAAAAGATGTGTGCCTTAGCCTGAGACAGTTGGCAGAGATGGGTGGGATAAATTGCCTTCTGTAAACTGCATTCTGTAAAGGCTTGTCCTACCTAGCCTGTCTGCTGTTTAGACAGTCTTGGTGTCCAAGCTGCCAAACCTACAGGTCATTAATGCTGGATGGAATGGAAAGCACATTCTGGGGGTTGTTTACAAAGATTCACTGTAGGTGAAGGAAACCAAGCTTTATATGCTCCCTTCAGAATCAGGGCACCCGTTGCTATAGGTGATGAGGGAGTGCAGGTTCCTAACTTCAGCCCCAGATAGTTACTCATTTCTAGTACATCAATCTGTGGCTACTTGACCATCAGGACTCCATCCCACCCCACTTGACACAAGTGGAAATTGGCAGCTAAAGTACAGCTGTCAGCCTTTCTTTCTTTTCAAAATGCTTTTCCTCCAACATATTTAATTTCGGGGAAAAAAATAAAAGTTTTTCAGGAGGCAGGGAGGGCAGAAAGATTTTTAAGAGAAGCTGTTAGCCAAGAATCACAGGCAGGCAAGGCAAATCTCCACCAGTGAGGCCATCCCACTGCCCACAGTCTCAGGGGGTAGCCAACGGCAGCCCCAGCCCAGGGCACTGGGCACCTCCCTGGGAAGAAAGATGGACCACAGCTGGGCCAGGGTGTCAGCTCATGGGTCAGGGTCTGAATCCATGGGACCCCAGGCAGACAGCTGAGATGCAGTGTCCCTCTGGTAGGGACAAAGAACCAGTCTCCCAGTAAAGCAGCTCCAAGAGTTCCAAGGTAGAGAAGCACAGCTTGGTGGGGAAGTCTCAAAAAGCTGGCCTTGCTGGGCACTCGAATATGATCTTCAATTCCCTGATCAAAATGAGAAATAGTCTAATTTGAAGTTCCTAATAATTGCAAAATACTGCATATTCCTTTTCATTTTAGGGGGTAAAAGGTAACCCTTTTGTGCACCATGGGTGAAGGTGAACCAAATATAAGTCATTGACCTGGTACATTTTGATTCTTCCCTGCTCTACAAGAAAGGGAGCTGTGTTTCTCCAGATACAAATGTGAAATATCATTCATGGTCTGATAATGGTGTTGAAGTCAGAGCTTTTACAAAATTAGGAATGGTTTTCATTATTTGCCATGGGGATAGTATTCCTCTACTTTTCTAGTTTTCAAAAGTAATTGGATTATTTCACTTTAAACTTTAAAAAACTAAATTACTGTGGAACAGTAAAGCTACCTGAAAAACCTGATGGATGATAACTCCTGAAAGTTGTTAATGACTGAAATTAGACAGCGTGGATAGAAACTTACACAGCAGCAACAAGGGTTTTCAGTCTCACTATAACTGCAGTATTATTCTCCAGATGATTGACCAGCACACTTACACAAATCATGGGCATACACCTATATTAGCATATTCTTTTCCTACCTAATTGATTCACTGTTTTCCTGCTGTGTGCAATGTTTGTTCCCCATCAGAGGTGTCAAGAGACAGCTCCCTTTCCTGGAACACTCTAACTGTTCTTTAGGTTGAAATAAAGATGAAGTTCTGCCTGGAAACGGTCCTAGTTTTGAGGAGATCCCAAATAGCTTGCTAAGCTGCTTTCCATAATACAGCTAAATATTTGTCCAAGTATAATTAACCCCTCTACAAACACCATCCTTTGTATTTTTTATAAAAAGAAACATTACAAGCTTTCTGTATCTGTCATAAAGAAGCAGAAGTAGCACATTCCCAACATTTTTCCTTAACAGATCTCCTTGGAGATTACCACACACTATCTTAGAGCAGTTTAAGTGCACTGAACCCCATAATCCATGTTTTCCTGTGCATGATGCTTTGTTAGGTAACAGTAGATTTGGTGCACAGCACTCCGTGTTGAAAAACTATATTTGGGGTTCTGTGTGCTGAACTGTACATTGGGCTTTTTTTAAGCTTGCATTAAGACATTGCTCTGTGATTTAAATTTTCTTGCTCAGGAGAGGCCTCATGAGGGTCAAGGATTGAGCTATGAGCTTAAGGTAGGGTGGTTGTTTGAAAAATATTGATGTAGCTGTAACCTTCTTTGAAGTCTTTAATTCATATCCTACAAAGCTTCTTCATTTTTTACCCTTTATGGTAACTCTTTGATAGGCAGAGACTCATCAGTCTTAGTCTTAGTCTTTTTTTTTTAATGATAAAAAGAGATACTACAGTTGAGTTAGAAATTTGATAAAGAAACTGAGATTTCAGGTAAAACATATTTTCCAAATATTTCAATTTGTTATGTGATGTAAGCTGCAAAAGCAAGAGAATATTTTCATATCCTGTTTTCAGAAACAGAGGAAATTGAGAAGTTGATGAATGGAAACGTTTTAGGTAGATTCACAATTTTCCTTTCTTAATAAAACTATTCAATTAAAATGTTCCTCATTATATTTTCTTTCACTAAATGCTATTTTATTTTTATGTGAGCTGCTACAAATTTTAAATTTGTTTTATTAACAGAAATATACATCTGCTGTCACACTGGTCAGCACTATTTTTTATTTCACTCATGCAATTCTTTGGACTTGGATTTCCTCTTGACAAAGAAATGAGGTTTGGAGCTAAAGACTTCTGGCAAGGCTTCCTCATTGATTTAAAGCACTGAACTGGATTTCTAGTTCTCGCTCACACTGAGGCTAAGTCAGTTTTGCAGTGGTTTGCAGGTACCTGGAATTGTAGCAGTAACGAGAAAATGATGGCTATTCCGAAGAAGAACCTGGGTTTCTCAGTTTGTCACCAGCTCTTAGAGCCTCCAAAAGGTGGAGCAACACATTTCTCCCCATCTCTCCACAGCAGTCTCTGCTTGGCTCTTTCATTTACATTTCTTGACATTTTGTTCTGACTCAGTTGTCACAATGTCATACATCAATTGTTGAGGGTTCCAGGCTCCAATGAGGGAATAGAATCATGGAGTTTTCATGTATTTGGTCAGAGACAGTTAAGTTAAAAAGAGTTTAAATATAATAAAGTGATTTAAGTTTGCAATTATTATAGAACCCAAGGGGTTATTTAGCAAGGTGCAGCTAATGAACGTGACATAAAAGCAATCCATAATCTGTAGCACTGCGGACCTGAAAAAAAAAAATTTCCAGATTCCTGACCAGAAATTGTCTCAAGTGTCACTGCTGTTCATTTCAACATGCAGCACTATACTGGAACTAATCCAATAAAAACTCTGAGAGTTCACCTTCATCCTCCTTCACCCTCAAGGATTTCTCTTTTGGCAGAATCTACTGTGTTCACACTCTGTTTTGCCACAGTTGTTCCCTTCGTTCAGATCCTTTCTAAACTGGAAAGTGTTTCTCCTTCAGAACTGCAAAAATATTTGTAGTTAAAATTCCGCTCAGACATGCTGATTGAAAAGACCTTATTTCACTGATGTTTACCTTGCAGTACTCAACCTTCAGTTTTTTATTTACATTAGAGAATTACTCTGGATTTATTCTACCTTCTAATTGTATGCACTCTGGGGAGACCCACTTTGCAGAAGCCACGAGTCTTGGTAGCGCATTCAGCTCTCCTCATGTATCACAGACAAGTCCCTCTGCACCCGTGGCACAAGCTTACTTAAAGGACTGAGAAACTTGCTGTCCTTCCCAGGATGATTCTATATCATCAAGCTTTCATGGTCTAAGGCTGTGTTAGCTTTATTCCATTTTCTCCTGTCACATTACAGTAATTCCTGCTGAGAAAATCCCCATGGCAGGTTCTGGGGTCCAGAGCTAGGTCCTCCAGGGAGAAAGAAAGTTTATTCCACGGTATCTCTAAAGACACTGCTGAGAAATCCCAACTCCAGGCTAGTAACACTCGCACTGTTGAAAAGAAAGGAAGGGAAATGCAGAGCCTTCCTGACGAGACATCAGAATAAACATTGGAGAAGGATTTAGACAGATTCTTAGAAATTGTGAAAACTTCTGGAACAGAAGTACTATTTCAAGGATTCCTTCCTTCCTTCCTTCCTCCCTTCCTTCCTTCCTTCCTTCCTTAGTTATAAAACCCACAGAAGTTAAACAAATGGTCTTGGTGGGATGACAGGAAGCCAGGAGAGGCAGATGGACAATACTGTTTGGGTTGATGAATTGTGTATCCTCATGTAAAGGAGAGGACAGTAAATGATGAGGAAAAAATCTCAGTAAATGAGTTCCCAATTAAATAGGGCACTGAAAAGTAAAATTTTGTGGGGGAATTATAAAAAGCCCAGAAATATGAAGAGGAAAACTGCATGTTTTAAACTAGCATGTTGTGCCATAAATGTGCAAAAAAACTTAATGGGAGGAAGATAATTAGAGACACAGTAACAAAAAAGCAGCAACTATATGGAAAATACAGCATGCAATGCAGTGTATTTGATAATATATCTTATGGAACTAGTCTAATCAAATAAATTCAGTATTTCAGGAAACATTGAAACCCTGTTGGATGTTTGAAATTTCCATTCTAGATAAGAAACATCCAGTAATATACAACTAGGATGACAATGACTTTATGTGACCTGCTCAGAACAATCCTCAAACCAAAAGGCCAAGAAACAGAAGAATATCAGGGGAGGTTTGCCCATGCTCTTGTTGAAAGGGTACATGTCACAACGGGGGTAGATGCTGAGACTAAATTTTTAGATGTGACTGGCTGATCTGTAGAGCAACTAGCCAGGGCATGTAGGAAAGGATGCAACTTGTGGCTTGCCCTTGTGCCGTACATTTTTTTTTTTACTAAAAAGCTCTTTACACAGTACTTAGATCCAGGATTTTTGTAGTCCTGGTGAGCTCCCTGTCACCCAGTCTTCTACCCTACTATTTAATGCCCAAGAGGAGACCACATAAGCATGACAGGATGTTGTTTCTTGTTTAAAAAGAAGATAGAGGGGAGATCCACAGGATTAAATGTGTTTACATGATGTGTGAAACACATTAAATAGATAACATATAGGATATTCACAGAAAATTCATATTATTTAAGATGTTACAAAGACCCAGAAAGCACTCAAGACAGAAATAAAATGACGTCCTAAAAGAGTTCTGATAACAAAAGATAACAGACTACACAATTTCCTTTGTCAAGAACTCACCAAGTACTGTTACAGAAATAACCCACATGAATTAAAAGGAACATTCTAACATGGTTAAATACAGGAAGCCAGAGCAGTAATAAATGCTTTTCGCAGAACACGGAAAAACGGAGCTACCATTCCCCATTGGAAATAGAGATCCCCACTGCAGCTGTTCGGTATATTCACAGATGATCTGTGAACAAGAGAAAATAATTAGGTGACAATTTGCTGATATTAATAAGTTTTAAAAACACATGTCAAGAGGAGAAATGACTAACAAATGCTGAAGAAAAGTCTAAAGCTAGTGAATCACAGTGTAATAAAATGGTGAATAAAATCCAATAAAAAGAAGGAAAAAATGATACTCCCATCTCAATGCTTAGCAACACTGAAAAAGAAATAGAATGTTATTAGGATAATACTGGGGGGAAAGTAGAAAATAAAAACATAGCAATCCTGCTGTGTAGACTTATTGCATTCAGTACTTTCCATTCCACTTGTAGTTCTTCTACTCTGTTCAGAGATGATTTGGTAGAAATGGAAAATACCTCAGTTACAAGTTGTGTCCCTTGGGGTCCATATTGTGACCAGTATTACTTAACATCTTCATCAGGGACATGGATGGTGGGATTAAATGTACTCTCAGCAAGTTTTCAGATGACCACCAAGCTGAGTGGTGCTGCTAGCAGGTACTCTGGAGGACGGGATGCCATTCAGAGGGATGAAGTTCAACAGGGGCAAGAGCAATGTCCTAGACTTGGGTTGAGGCAATCCCAAATATGGATATAGGTTGGGCAATGAGTGAGAGCAGAAGAAATTCTTTACTGTGAGGGCGGTGCGGCACTGAAACAGGTTTCCCAAAGAAATTGTAGATACCTCATCACTGGAAGTGTTTAAGGTTGGGGCTTTGAGCAACCTGGTCTAGTGGAAGGTGTCCCTGCCCATGGCACACGGGGGTTGAACTTGATCATCTTCAAATGTATCTTCTGAACCAAACGATTCTATAATTCTATGTCTCTATGATACATGCTAAGTCAGTAGCTAGCTATATTAAGAAAGAAAAGAAGTGAGTCAACGTAACGCATTTCCATTCATCAGCTGCTCGATTTCCTCTGTCTCTGAAAACAGGATATGAAAATATTCTCTTGCTTTTAAAGCTTACATCACATCACATCACTTGATGTCAGACCTAGGAGACAGGCCAAGGCTAGTGATGTTTACTAGTACAAATGTGGCCTAGATTGGATCTGGAATGTATTGGGCTGTTTGATCTGACCTTAACTTGCACAATGTCGTCTTGATACTAGAAAAAGCTTGCAAGATAAGGTGCCAAAGAAATTTATTTTTTAATTAAATTTTCATTTTGGAGACATCATAAAAAAATACTGCTTTACACTTACGTTATCCTGATATTTTCCTGGAGGTTTTTAGCAGAAAGGGATGGTAGGGGAGAGGAGAGAGGGGAAAGACATCCTAAGTTTTCTGTGGAAAATTGGGAAAAATCTGCATGAAAATTAATTCCTTCACATAAAGGCATTACTGTCACACAAAAGAAGAAGAAATCAGTTCAGCTGTGAGCATGTCCTTGTCCTGGAAAAGTTCCAGTCCTTGCAAGAAACTCAGGATTTACCTGTAACTCTTGGATATAATTAAATTCATGAGTCAATATGGGTTTATCTGCTGTCTTTAAATCTTCAAGGTATATGCTCAAAATATTCAAGTAATTTTCTCGATTTTTTGCTAGTGCTAGTTTCTCTGTCACATTTTCCATGTGACACCAATTATCCTGTCCCAATTAGACTCTTTGCTTTATGTTTTAAATTTTAGGAGTAACCCTGGCCTAGCCTCTTTCTGAGAGGTGGGCAGGGTAGAGTATTTTTCTGGAGCCATTGTCTAAATTTGGTATGAATTCACATTTTCTATTGCACCTTTAAAGCTACACCTTTAAAATTTTGAAGTAACTCGAAGTCCACGCAGGTTCATCCATTTTTTAGAGTAGGTGTGAAATTGACATTATGTTCAATGTAATAAAATATCTTTAGCATTTTTGAAAATAAAACTCATGCAGTTACTACTCCAGTATTTATAAGTTTTTATATGGGTTTAGTTGTAAACTTGCAGTAATTGAGCTCATATGCAGAAAATAGAATCACAATGACTGCTTGTGCAAAGTAATAGAGGAGAAATTTGCATCAGAGATGTTCCTGAAGCCATTTTGGAACTATTTTTTAATATACTACTTTAAATATTGTTTCCGATACCAATTAAATAATTGAAACAAGATATAAGAACAATATCACATGCTCCACCACAGAAAGTGCAAACACACAATGTGAAATATTTGCCAAAAGTGCAGAATATATATATATATCTCACCTCAGAAGCTATTCTAGAATCTACAAAAAGTATCAATTACTAAGCCAAAAATCATAGTTATCTTGTGAGTGCTTAAAACCAGCAAATATATTAATGATTTGGAAATTTATGAACACTATTTTCCCCATTGTCTCCTACATTTATGTAAACTTTTTTTCTAAGACCAAACTAATGTTCTATAGTAAATATTCTTGAGAGTCGAGAAAACCATCTGATAACAGATGCATCAACTAAGCTCTTAGATTTGTCCCTAGCCCTTTTGCTTTTCTTTCCTTGACACCCATACAAGAGGATAGTGATTTGCTGTAAGACAATAGTAGCTAAATTCATCTTCCAGTTGTTGATCCATCCAAAATCATTCCACTGCTGGTCTGCAAAAGCTACAGTAAATAAAATCCCATTCAAACACCTAAACCCTTCATACATGCTGGCAAGCCTTTGGTATAGTGCTAGCTCTGTAACTGGCACTAGACACTGGCTTGCAGTGCTTTTGTTCTGTCTGCCATTTCAGATGAGTGAACATGTACAAATGTCAAAAGAAATAAAAGCAGAGTCACTTTGAACAGTGCTGATCTTGTCTCATACCCTTTACATTGCTTAAGGTACCTCTCATTATTTAACTTTCTCAGAATATTTTTTCCATTTAATATTTGCATTTAGAGAGCACATGGCCCCTTGACACATTCCTCCATGCCCCGATATGTGGCCGAAGCTTGTATATTCCACAGTTAATCTTGATGCCAGCAGAAAGCCCATCTGATCAGTAAAAGACAAGGTAAAACCTCATAGGCCTATTCACACTTCTGAGCTATACCAGACAACAGCAGTGACTCGTCTGTGCCACCCTGATGAGACAGTCTGGGGACTTAGCAGAGTAAGCTTGTAAATCTTGACTAAAACCACTAAACTCTGGTATTTGGTTAGAAGCTTACATGCCTCTGATATCTGTTTTTCATCTTTTTATGAAAAGTAAATCAGCTTTTATTTTTGTGGGGGAAGGCCTGTCCAGGTAGAGTTTAGTGTCCATTTAGCCTCCATCTCGGTCCAGGTTGCCTAATCACCCTTTTTAGAATCTCCCACCCCAGAAGTGTCCAACACTGCTGAACCTGGAGGTCATTGTGCAGTTCAGTTGCAAGAGAACTCTAGTAAACTTTCATGCTCTGGATAGCCTAGTAAACATATTATTAACTGTCACAGCTATTATTGAGAGTTTCTGAGCATTTAATTTCATCTGAGACTGAGGTCACTATTTTATATTCTTTTGGCTCTTGGTTTATGCCAATAACTGTTTTAGTTTGCACATCTACTAAGGGACACAATTACTGATCCAGTTTTCGCTGAAGTAATTGGAAAACTTTTCATCAACTTCACTAGGAGTTAAATCAGATCAAAAATGAAGACCAGTAATAGACAAGGACAACATTCCATTCTTAAATTGATATTCTTTAGTTAGATGTGCTATTTCTGTATATCTTTATTCTCGCCTGTAGATTGCTACCTTTTGTTATAAGATCTAGGCTCTGTTATATAGCTTAATAAATTAGTTGTTTGAGGGAATTGGAAGATATTTTATAGAAAAAATTTTGAGATGCTGTTTGATCTTTTATTTTTCAGTATTGATGTGCTAATTCCTATAATGAAATATCATGACATCTTTATAGTTTATATAAATAGCACAGCTCTAAAACAATTTCAAAAGCTAAAAATGCAGATATATAAAATAAATGTGCCATTACAATCTCTGCTATTAAAATAAAATAGCTTTTAAAAAGTGAATAGTTATGTGTTTTTCAAGTTTAGCTATCTCATTTCTCTAAGATGTTTACTTAGAATACTTTGCTTCTTGTTCTTAAGATATTTTGCTGTGCTAAAATTTGGCTTAGTTGTGCTGTACAAGTCAACAAGCTGTGTATGTGTGTATGTCATCTGTGTTGTTATCAATTGTCACAGTTTTATCATGATTGATGTGGTTGCAAAAAATAAATGAACCCCTGGACCTTGTTTTAATGAATTACTGGAATTTCTGTGAATTAACACTTCCTAATCTTGGTTCTAAAATACAGTTTTCTGACTAGATCAGTATTACATCCCCATGGCAATTAATCATGTGCAGAATGTATCCCTTAAAGGAGAAATATAATCCTTTTATATCCAGTGGAAAATACACTCTCTGGGACAGGATTTGGAGTCTGTCCAAGTTGCACATGGTGCAGGAGGAACTGTTTGCTAGTGTTGATAAGACACTCTTCTTAGAGCTTCTTAATACGTACATGTAGGGCAGAGTTTAGAATGCCTGGATATCTTAATGCAAATTTCTGATTATTCAAATGTCCATCTTAACCAATAATTACCTTGAAATAAGTACTTTTTCCTAAAACACAAAAATATAACTAAAATCTGGTAGGTTTTTTTTGTTTTCTACTTCGAAATACATACATACATGTTTTTTGAACCTTGACTTTAACCTGCAGTTTTAAAAATTTTATTTTTCCGCCAGCAACATACTGAGTTTGAAAAGGTCCGTAGGGTAATAGAAAATGTATAGTGGTGATAAGCAGTAATTTCACAGTTAACTGATCGTGATGTTACAAGATGCAGTGCACCCTCCTAATCTTTCCTTATTCTTTCTCTTTTTATCTTTTTTTTTTTTTTTTTTTTTAGCAGCCTAATTAGTATTGCTTGGTAGTTTTATACAAACTAATGAACCAAAGAAATAAAAGATGTGGCAGTGAAAGTGCTTGGCCCAGATTTCCAGCTGTGGTCATGAACTTGGTGTACTCAGGGGAATAAGAGGATGTGTCCTTTTGAACTGAATCTAACACATCCCCAACGCCTTACACATCAGGTCTTGATATGCAGGGAGATCACTTTACATTCTCCCAGGGAAGTTTAAGGTAAAATGTTTTATTTCACTATTGTAATTACCTAGGACTATGCATCCTGACAGACACCACAGGAGAGCTCAGGAAAGGTTACTTGTTACACTGCTGTAACCTCACCCTTTGCATTCATCTGTATCTATCTCAAATCTCAGAATGAGCTGAACAGAACCTTCCTCAAATCTCAGAATGAGCTGAACTGAATCTTCATATGTCTACATTTTTTGCAAGTAAAAAAAGGTGTGGTTTCATTTCTGAAAGCAAACTGATTAGTGCTAGGTAAAATTTCTGAATGTGGTGGCATCTTTGACAGTAAGACTTGGGGAAGGATACCTCAGAAAAAGCCCAGTAAAGATTGACTGTAAAAGATTGAAATGAGTATGAGTGTAACAAATTTATTTATTAAACTTTAGATCACACCCTCATTCAAGAGGCTGAGGAAATATTATATGCTTTCTCTTATAATAGAGGAAAATATGGCCAAGGAAGCACAGAGCAGGTCAAAACCTATTGACCTCCCTTTCTAGTCTATGTATAGCTGAACTTTCTACAAACTGCCCATCAGTTCCTTAACTTTTAAAATGAGCTTCTCACAGACTTTAATAGTTAATGTTCTCAGTTCGATGCAAAAGTGCATACCCAAAATTCTACCTGAGTAGTTTTACAGCATCAGGATTTCCTTGCTGGAGCTGATTCTTGATACTTTGATTCAAATCATCAGCATCTTTTCTTCAGGGTAGATTTTTTGTTAGTTTCACCGTTCTTAATCTTAAAAGTATACCATTCTTTTTCTGTATCTGCTTTAGGGACACAAACCATTTATAGATATATAATCTCACTGTAACAAGCAACTTGCATTTTACACAAAAAAGACCTGATCTTAACTATACCCTCCTATTAATACTTTCTCTGTGCCTATAATACTGTGAATGAAATGGAACAAATTGATTATAGTAAACTGGATGAGTGTTAAAGCTCAAGAAGAAGTAAGTCAGAGATACCAGCACTGTCTCAAATGAGTTTTGCCTGATCTGTTGTGGTCTTGGGATGGACAGCCCCTTCTCTGGCTCAGGGCACAACCTGGGCCTGGGTTTTCCCCTGATCAGCTCAGTGAGGTGCCTACCAAAATGACATACCCTCTGCATATTAAACAAAGAAAAGTTTTCTGTTTTCAGTCTCCAAAGGGATTTTTGAAACAATTTTATTCTTTAGTAAATTTTTGCAGACTGTTTAATTTCACTCCCATTAAGTAAGAAGCCATGAAACAGAAGGACTGTTCTGCAAATAACCCTCTGTATTGCATTCTGCAGGTTGCATTATTTAGGAATTTAAATGTTTTTGGAGAATTGCACTGCTCTCACTAATTGTATTTCTATTTGGACCAGTGCATGTAGAAGCAGAATCTACATAGAACTTTCAGGATAAGATACAAAGTGAAGTTCTGGCAGTCAGGTAACCCAGATGTTATTTCTGTTGCATTATACACAAACAAGGTTTTAACTCAGATAGGCATGGGACTGACCTAAGATTCGAAATGGGATTCATCTGTCCTAAGACAGGCATCAGGAAGGCCTGACCTGTCTATGATATGTTCTCTTTCCAGTCAATGGAAAGAAGCAGAGGGCCACTAAGAGAGGCTCATTTTCTAGTAGAGAAGTTCTGCAGCAGATTGACTGATTGGCCTGTTGGGGTTGTCTATCTGCCTCTGCTTGTTATGAAAGGTAACAATCTCAGACAACCAACATGGACACGTGGTGAGTAATCATGGCAACTGAGCGTACATGTCTCACAACATTTTAGATTCTGTAGGATAACCAAGGTCCCCATGTGGATATAACAGATATGGCACAGCACTTTTAAGTATTGACCTGTCTAAGTTCCTTTCTTTAAAAAGTATACTTTTATATTTCAGTGAGTTTTGAAGAGGGCCATAACTGAGGTAAGAAGCCAGATTGATATGCACGTTTGGAGATCTGTACAAACATAACAACCTAATATGGTGGATATGGGTAAGCAGACATCGTGACTGCACAGTCACCACTCATACCCTCTTGTCCTCAAGTTGCTAGCTTCTGTGCAAGTACAGAAAACATTGCTAAATTCATCTTACTGGCATTGGTAGAAGAAGTAGATGGAGAATGTGTCAAGTCAGAGAAAGTGTCAGCATCTTTGAAGCTGATGAACCAGTGAGAAGGAAAATAACATGTAGTAAGATTTCTTCTGAAGTTACAAACTTCACAAAATCAAAAAAATTGAAGTTGGGAAGTTGGAGGGTGATAAAATACCCTTAAGTGACCAGAGGTAATATGAACTGCTTTTCAATCATATTTCCGAGAAATTTTGCTTTTCTTTTTTTTTATCATCGTTAGTGATGCCACAGCTTCGTGGTACTATTCCCAGAATTCATGTGGAATAGAAAAACTCTATTTTCTGGGAAACTAGTCCTGACTATCACAAACCAACCTAGTAAAGTAAATGCTGCTATTCAGGGGCAACTAAAAGCAGAGTGAGGCTCAGTAACTGATGACTCGAGCCTTCATCACCTGCATGTATCAAAGTAAAATTAATGCAAAATATCAACAGATAAGAATTAAATTTTACATTCATGCTGCACAGTTAAACACAAGGTAGAGAATATCACTGTTTAGCAAACAGGAAGTGACAGCTGGGGCCAAATCTAGAAGAGAACTGAGTTGCATAGAGGTTACACAGTGTAATGCATTGTGTAGCTGGGGCAGACACATCTGTGGTCTGTGCCCATCTGCCTCATGGGGAGAATTTTGTACCTTGACATGGGAAACCAAAATAAACTCTCACTGCCTGTTCCGGCATGGAGTAAGGCCCAGTGTCAAGGATGAGTACAGAGCATTTCTGACATTTAGGAAGTGCTCAGTAAGTTAAATTCTTCCAGGCAGCCTTGTACTTATTGCACATGGTCAGGAAATCCATGACACGTGAGCTATAAAAGCAGTGCTTCCGCAAAAACATTGGATCTGATGTGTTACCATCCCAGAGTGCACTCCAACATTTTGTGCTGTTACAAAGGTCCAGTGTTTCCCACTGAGCACTTGCACTGCTGTTGCTGGAGGGCTGTACTGTTCCTGGAGAACAGGAGCAGCACGCTGCTGGACATCTGGAACAAAACATCAGTTTCTTGAACCACTCATAGATGAGATTTCTGGGTTGCAAAAGAAGCCATGTCTGAGAATATATTCATATATATTTTAGTCTTTCTCCTAGAGTTAGTTAGAGATTACTGGACTGTTAAGAGTTCATTTCAGAAATTCAAGGCTTGAAAAGAAAAAGCAGAAGAAAACTCTTCCTTCCCCAGCTAGGAATCAGGACATCCACCCAGGCAGGAACTGTATGAGACAGGCACCAACTGTTTCAAGATATTGCAAATAGGTGTTTGGGGTTTTTTCTCAGTCAAAAAAAGTCACAGTGCTAAGGCAGGTAACTGTCCTTTTTCAGCTGATTTTATTTTTTCTCCCTGTTTCTGATTATAGAAATATTGATTTATTTTCCCCCAGGCAATGTTGGAACTTGAACAGGAGGGAAAGAGGATTTCTGCACTCATTCTAAGCTATAAGTATCTTCTTAGGGCAGTGGGGATGAGAGACCAAGGTTTAAACTCCTCAATCTGACAAGGAAACAGAAAGAGGCTCCTACCTCCTGCCAATCAAGAGCTCAGAGGCTGGAAGCAGCAGGGCCAAGATGCTCAGGTAGCACTTGAACATACCCTAAAATAAGTGAGCAATGTTAGCTAGATGATCAGTAGAGAGAATCTCTTGGAGGAAGTCCCAAGGGCAGGCATGCTGTCCTCATTGGGAATCCAACACTGGTGAGGACCAGAGACCTGAAGCGCAGGTGGCTGGGCCAAGAGAGTTGCAGGGTTGTCTTCCACTGCTGAGCAGCTGCAGAGTTGTCTTCCACCTACTCTGATCACACTTCTTCCCAGTGTGACCTTATGATCACAAGTCTCAGGCAGAACATTTTGCTTTCCCCTGTGTCCTGTCTCTGGTCTCCTTTACCATTATTCTGTCCAATCACACACTTTCTTCCCAGTCTCATGTTCTTTCCTAGGGGTTAGTTAAATGTGTCTCCTTACTGAATTGATGCCTCTTAAGCTTCCACCTCCAAGTCTTTGATACCAGGCTCGTGTCCAGATACTTGAAAGTTAGTCATTGGAGCTCCTAATTAGCAAGTGGTCAGACAGCTTCATGGCATCTATTTATAGTTATCTGTTGGTAATGAGAGATGTGCCTGATGTTTCAGAGGGGAATAATTTTGCAGAGTAATGCCTGCAGAGCAAGCTGTCAGAAACCAAACAGAAAAGATGTCCACAATGGGGTGGAGGTTTAAATATTGTAAAGTAAGATTATGTGGGATCAAAATTCTAGTTTAGATGCTTCAGCTTTTCTGTGATTATAGCCCACATTGAAGGACTTACAGGTCCTATGGGATATACCCACTGTGGATCAAGTGGTGATAATGCAATTGTTTATGACTGCATGTAAGATGCTTCTGACACATAACATCTGGTTTATTTTCTTTATATGGGCATTCAGGTACTTTAAAACACTTAGGTTCATTTGATAAAAAATGAGTGAATCTAGAGACAGAACTTAATAGTCTTACTCTGTGAAAAAGCCTTTCAGATCTTTTGTACCTTAGAGTTCAGTAAAGCATCTAAAAGGAAACAAGAAATCTACACAGTTTGCAGCTGGTTTGTCTTTAGGATAGTGGTATGCTCTCCTCTGCTCCATAGCTGAATTGTTTTCTTTCAAATGAATGCATTTATCTCACAGATAAAATTTCCCTGCCATTCCCTATACTCCCTTTAAACTCAGTGGAGAGACACAGATGCCCCAAAGGGTGATTCATTAATTCCTGAAATAATTTTCCAAGATTTGTGAAATTAATATCTCTGTGGAGTTGTCACTTCCTCTTCATAACTATGGAGAAAATCTGTACAATTAACACAACCTACACATCTAGCTTTTGTGTGACCCAACCTGGGTGAAACTAAACTTGCCCTATGCCTTATTCCCATTTCCGCTTTTTAATACTTTCCTTTTTCATTTCACATCCAATGTTCTCCTTGGGTCTAATCTGCCTTCATCTTATATATAATATATTCCATATACTTTAAACCTATTTTAAATCAATAAGAATTGATGGCATTCAGCAAAGTTAGCCTGAAGTCGATGAAATTGACTGTGTGAGTCAATCTGAGCACAAGCAACAGTGTTTGTCAGAGAAGATTCCTTACGTATTTGCCCAGCTCAAACAAGCCAGCAAGTGCAAATCAGCATCTTTTCAGGATTGATTTTATGCCTCAAACTGGTAATATTTACATGTCTCAATTTTCTCATGAAAATGACTTCTTGTACAAGAAGGTTGTCTCTCAGTATTCCTTAAATGTACAATAAAAGCATGCAAACAAAAAGAACAAAATGAAAAATATTTAAAAAAAAAAAGAGCTGCAGAGTTCAGACTGAGTGTGTTATCTAACAGCCACTACACTTCTTATGTTAATCACTTTTTTTCTACTTTGGCAGAAGGGAAGAAAAAGACACAAGGCAGAACAATTTCCTGTATTTAGTCTGTTTGTATCTACATAAAAGGCTCTTTTCCCCTTGTCCTTCTTGGGTGTTAGAAAGAGGTTGCCATGATGTGAGACATTTAAGTCTGCTCATCTTAGAAAAACCCTTTTGCTGTTGCTTATGTTTAGCACATCACAGGGTTCCCTGCCATGGTCACTTCTGTCCAGAGCACAATTACCTCTGTCGTCCTCTCTACTCAGAATATGACCCCCAGTCACTGAAGTAGAGTATGTGCTATTGCAACTTAGGAGTTATCATGGCAGGTCATTGCCTGTGGCAGCTGAGAAAGAATTTTTTTGTTAATCATATAATTGTGGTCCATCCTTTACTAGTGTGTGACATAAGGGAATGCCTGCGGTTCTCAGCCTGACCATTGAACAGCCTGACAGAAAACTGACAGCAGGATCTGTGGCTGTCCTGGAGTGACTGGCTAGCTAGGAGGTGCTGTGACCTTACATGTTGGCTTTACTGAGAAGAGGCTGTCATTTTTCATGCTCACCCTAAATACTATGTCAGTTCTCAAGGCCTGGGTTGTATCAGGCCTTGAACAAAGAACAGCTGTCTCGGATGTAGTCAGGAAATGCTCAGTAGTGCTCAACCTTTAAAGAGGCAATTAATACCATCCCATTACCATTAGAATGCCAGCTATTCAGTTACTGAAACTACTCTGGCCTGTTCCCTAACATGTCTAAAATAGGGAAATATATAAAGAAGAAATCCTCTTCAGCCTTTTCCCCAGCCAGAAAATGAAGGACCATGATGTCAGACTATGACAAAACCCAGACATTCATGAGTAACCTTCTCTCATTGTAATAGAATTCAGACTTATCATGGATACAGAAGAAAATTGAAGCAGTTTTGAGGGGAATAATAGAATATTTGCAAACAAAAATGTGTTGGGAAAAGCATTTCTCCAGTATTCACTCCTAATTAAAAACCAAACACTCACTTTTGCATTTCGAAACCTTTCAGAAGATCAGGCCTGACTATCTCAGGTGATGTTTTCCCATGGACTCAATTCTTGAAGAGCAGAGAAAAGCATGGAAAGAACTTGCCAGCAGAGGTTTGCAAAAGAGCTTCCCAGATGATAAAAAAAGGCCTTTTAAATTCCATAATAAATAGGCATAAAAACTTCATAGATGGACAGTTATGCTTCAAAAATTGTTAAACCTCACATTTTTGTAGCATGCCTTTCAATACAAGGAGTTTTATCAAAAGGACAAATAAATCTCCTATTTGGTAGTCATTCATGTTACATTTTATAGATGACAATGGAGTTTGGCCTTACTTGTCAAAACAATTAAGACAGACAGTGAAAAGCTTAAAAAAAAATTTGGGGTAGCTCTAGAAATCTGCAAACAGAGTCACAGGAAAAGAGAAAAAGGCACTGCCATAACAGCTGTCATGGGGAAACAGTAATTGATGTTTTGTGTAATGGAACACAAACCTCATAGTAAGTAATAAGTACTCAGTCATCATGCCACTAATTACTCAAACTTCATTATAAAGAACACCATGGCCACAATTAAATATTGTATATTACCCCTCATCCTAATTACATAGCTCTTTTAGTTGCACTGTAAAAGCAAGACATTGTTTAATTATTTTCATTTAATGCATTTTAAAACAATATTTAAAACCTCATTCAACACCATAGGGATTTCAACAAATCATTAAAATCCCTATTCATGTGTACAGTAGCAGTTCTGTAGCCACATAAAGCTGGCACCCATTTCAACTTCATTTATAAAAATCAAAGTTGGAAACCCACTGGCTTAAAAGGTCCTGACTCCGGCTGCCAGAGCTTTAATGGGGTTTCACAGATGTAAGCCAACCTTAATTATATCCCTAAAGTGTAAAATATAGCAAGGGCAAATCCTGGCCTCTTCTCTCATGAGTTTTTAGAAAAAGTGTGTTCCTAAGAGAATTCTGCAGGGACACTGCAGATGCTACACAGGTCGCTAGGATTTCATCTGGGGAAGGCAGAGACTGTGGGTCTGAAAGGCCTCATTGCTACAGATACAGGCCTAAGAATATTTTATTGCCTTCTAACTGCAAAGGACACTGATGAGACCGACAAGTGAGAGGCAGATGCAGCTGACACTGGTGTTGCTCTGTCTTCTGAAGTGCTCAGAAACACAGTGGTGTCTGTGGTGCCTGAGAGCACACCAGGGGATTCCCAGGCTGTGCTTCCCAACAAGATGAGTGGGTTCATAAAAGACATCACAGAGTCGGAGATAAGCCCTGTGGATTGAGGGGTCCAAGTGTCTAAGACTAGAGGACAAAAAATATGATGGCCTATTTCATCTTTCTTTTCCTTTCTGATGGAACTGGAGATTCAGGAAAAGCTGCTGCTATGACTGTGTCTTATCTGAGTGAGAAAGATTCATCAGAACTTTAATTTTGGAGAGTTTTAGGAAATTTCACTGGAGTATTAACAGGACAGCCAATATTTCTTCCAGCTATCCCAAGCACTGTGGTCTACAGAAACTACAAGACTATCTATCTTGACATTTAGAGATGGCAAGTATAGTCTAAAAGAAGTAGACTGTGTATTTAATCAAAGGTTATTTAATCGTGTCATCTTTTTTAGACTACTTGCTTTCATTAGCTATGACCATATGGAGCTCACAGATGGCAAATAAAACAGTGACGTCCTGTTCAAATAAGAAGGAGGCAAGAACAGTAAATAAAATGCTGGCAAAATCAAGATGAATGATGTATGTGATATATATGTCATGGAGTATCCAAAATGTCATGTAACAGTTGAGTCTGGAGTGGTTTTCAGTCTGAACATCAGGAGTTTTAGACTGACATGAGAGAACAACCTTAGAGATTAATCTTAGGGAAAGTAAAATAAGTATTTAGATCCTTGGAAATGTGAAAATGAAGGCTTCTCTCCTCTCATCTACTCTATTTCTACTTTGGTTCTTCCATGCTGACTTTCCTCTTTTCTTCCTTCTCTGAGGGTAGTGTCAGAGTCACTTTCTCTGATTCTTTTTATTTCATCTCTTGCAAGGAAGAGTATTTCATTGCATTCACTGTTGCATCTAGCTTGACAGGGAGACTTTCTGTGAGCAGCAGGACCCATCGTTCCAGTCTAAATCTGGGAGACCAGTTTGAGGAAGCCAAAGTACAAATCTTGCTCTCTAAACTTGGATAACTATTTACCCTTGTCTACAAAGTTTTATCAAAACCTGATTATTAAGTTATATTACCTGATGCATATGAAGCTGGGACAAAGCACTACAGAACATTAGGATGCTCTGGTGGTGGGCTGAAATGCCACAGGCAGTGAACAGATTCAGCACACAACTTCCACCAGCTGAAAGGTATTTCTGCTGCTCACCATCTCCACACTGAGACCACTGATCTTCATTTCTTCTAAAGCAAAGGCAAACAGGGGATCTTAAGATGTAATTACTTATAGGCATGGGTGGTTCTAATTAACCCCTTTGGACAGGAATAGGGTGCAAGTGACTCCACAGCACAGGTCAAAATTCCCCTGGGTAGGTGGCAGCAAACAGCACTTTTTTTGCAAGAATCCAGCTCCTACTGCCTTGTACCTGTGTCTGAATATAAAAACCAGCTGACAATCAGAAGGCTCACTACACCAGACTCTGACCTGAACAAGTGGTATAAACAGCCCCTAAGTCAGGTGAACCTCTGACTGATTGATGGTGATGATTTATTCAGAAGAAGAGTTTACACACAGGCCTTATACAATTAATATGAGACATTTTTGAGCATAAGTCCTATGAGGAGTGGCTGGAATTTTTTAGCCTGGAGAAGAGAAGGCTCAGGGTAGACCTCATCCCTCTCTACAATTACCCAAAAGAAGGTTGTAGTAAGATGGGGATTGACCTCTTCTCCCAGGCAACAGGCAATAGAACAGAAGAAATGGCCTGAAGTTGTGCCAGGTGGGGTTCAGGTTGTATATAAGGAAAAATTTCTTTCCTGAAAGAGTAGATGTGGCACTTTGTGATATGTTATAGTGGGCATGGTGGTATTCAGTCACAGCTTTGATTTGATGATCTTGGAGGTTTTTTCCAACCTTAATGATTCTGTCATTCTAGTCTATGATTGAGGTGGTGACTCAGACCCCTAAGTTGATGACAGATGTTTTGGGAAGCTAATAGAGATGAAGTTATTCTTGCTCAGAGAAGGTCAGTTGTGTCTATTTTCCTCTTTTAAATCAGACATCTCCTTCTTAGCCTAACATGAATCAAACTAGGCAGACCTAGACACAAGAGTGTGTTGTTTGTTCTTTTACTTTAATACAGAATTTTAAAATTCTGGAAAAAGAGAACTCAAGAATGCTATTCATCTCAATTGACCAACTGCATGACAATAATACTTGGTCGCTGTTTGGCTGCTTCTTTCTGAGGTGAGAATGGAGGATTGAAAATGTTCACTTCAGGCAGGTAAGGATAATGAGACCTAACAGGTTAATGGATGCACTCACAAAGACAGACGAAAGACTAGGGAACAATTCTGCATTTCCAGAAACAAGAAAAAAATGTTACTGTTTTTGTGCTGACTTGTCTGTATTAAACTACTGTAGGATTTTGGTTGTTTTTCTGTTTTACCTAGATAGCAGTCTTTTTTAAATGGGGATTGCATTCTGGTTTTCTCTTAGTGCAGCACTGTGCACTCTAAAAATGCTGGGCTGATATGTCCATAGGCACTCTAACAATACATGCAACTGTATGATGCTTCCAATTTTAGCATCCATTGTGATAGGAATATTGGGTCGACAAAATTAGTAAAATAAGCATGAATATTGTAGGAATGCAAATGTGCTATATTTAACTAAAGGTTTCTAGTAACTTCTGAGTATTTTATCAGACAAGCAAAAGATTTAAATTTTCTAAGAAATTACTGAAAGCAAACAGGGCTTAGCCAAGGGGATCAAAACTGTGAGATGCCAGGAATGTTTCTTTTCACCGCAGCCCGCTAATTCTCCTGAAGCTGGCATTGTGCAAGATTTCCTTGGCATTCTTTAAGATATTCAGTGTTCAAATTAATTCCCCATTCAAAAGCATGAGCATGCACAATGGTGGGATACATTAACATTATGCCATTTGATACTCACTCAAAAATTTGGTATGGTCTGAATTAAGAAAAGATCAGTTAGAGAAAAAACATACACAGAGAGATGTGGCATTAGCAATTACAGTCCAAATCCAGAAAAGGATTTAAGTAGACTTTATGTCCAAAGTCCAAAATCAAAACCTCAAATTCCCTTACTCATTAACTGCTTTACACCAAAGTCTCTAAATGCCAGTAGTTCTTCATTTCAAATCTGAAAATTGCCTAAGGTGTCCCTTCTTTATGTATGTACAGATCTACTTGGTCCTAATAGTTAGATCCTTCATTCCCTCTTGGGATCTAGAAACTTGTTAGAGACACATAGTGCAGGTGCAGCAGTGGATGTACTGGCAGCATGTATAGTGTTCTGACAAAAATAAAATAATCATAAAATAATTTAGGTTGGAAAAGACCTTTGAGATCATCACTCCCAACTGTTAACACAGCACTGCCAAGTCCACCACTTAACCATGTTCCTAAACACCACATCTACACATCTTTAAACACCTCACCAAGTTATATAAAGACTCCGCCACCTTCCTGGGCAGCTTGGTCCAATGCTTGACAACAATTTCAGCATATAATTTTTTCCTAGTATCCAATCTAAACCTCTCCTGGAACAACCTGAAGTCATTTCCTCTTTTCTTATCACTTGTTACCTGAGAGAAGCTAATTTCCTTTAATCTTATGAGTTTTCTAGTACCCTAGCTAGTTTGGTTCTTAAATGTTAAAGTTTGTCCTTTAACTGCTCTACAATTTAAACACCCCTTTAAAAAAAAAAAAAAAAAGGCACATTTAAATATTGCAACACTTGCATATTTTTGAAAAGGATGGATCTACACACCAGAAATAAATCAGCTATGCAGAAAGACTCAGCTCTGGTAAATGGTATAATTTAAAGTAATTTTTAAAGTTAGATCCAGTCCTTAGTCGTACACTATTTACAATCACGTATCAATCAATGTATGGATGGATCTTGATTCTAAGTGCACAACTCTTACCATTATTAGTTTTCTAATTACTTTTAAATATTTAGACATTATGTGTTCGCTAATTTTTTGAAATTATTATTTGAATTTCACTTCATCCATTTGACTTAAATATTTTATAGACAAATTAATGTAAAAAAAAAGTTTTAAAAGGCCACAATGTTACTTAATTGTGACAGCAATCCCAGTTTGTTGTCACACCTGTAAATACGTTGCAGATGCAGGGTCTGTGATACCAAAGAGTTATTGGTACTTGCTTTATTTTCTAATAATGTCTCTTTCAATGTAATTCTGTTCAGATGTTCAAATTGCTTTACTGTCCCTTCAAAAACCCTTCCAATACTTCTCCAAATTAAATATTTTTCAAGCATTAATACAGGCATTAACAAGGCTTTTGGGGAATTTTAGTGTGATAGCTCTCTAGTGATACTTCATTTCACCAGTACTTGTAGGAAAAAAACCCAAACCAAAAGAGACCTAAAAAACCCAACCAAACAAACAAAAATTTATCAGCCCACACTATTTATTTATTTAAATGCACTCTCAAAATAAGAGCCAATCTTCTGATTATTCTGTGGGTGCTTATGTGTATACCTTCTGTATATACACCTTATGTGTGATTCACAGCTAAGTACAGACTTAAATAAATGGATCTTTTAATATAATAACTCCTTTCTGCGAATTTCCTTCCTCACAAATCTTTCAGGCAATATCTTGTCTCAGGATCCTCCTTCTCCTGTTTGAGCCAGTAATTTACCTCAAGGAAAACAGAGTGATCTGGGAAAACCTTCATATATGAAGGAGCATGGTCTCTGCAGGCTTAGTCAACAACCATCGAAGCTGGTGAAGAAAGATCCCTTTGATTTGACTGGGAACTAGTTTCAAACCTTTAATTGGGTTTGTATCTTAATCAGAACAAAAAGCTGTTCTGCGAGGTCTCTTGATTGAGCAGATATTATCGTCCATAAATGGATAACCCTTGGCTTCTTTGTTCAAATACTGCTTCTTTTTTCATACATTAATCACACTACAATGAAATAGAAATCAATCCTGATCAAGAGAGTTCACTGATGTCTGAGTTTTAATGAGAGGCTTTTTGTGTCAAAAGGCCACTGCATCTTTTCTAACGAGGCATAAAACCCAGCTTCCAACAGTCCCCAGGAAAGCCTTTTTATTCTGAGATTATTTTTAGAGAGATTTATTCCTTTTACTTTTCCATCAGTTCTATGTGACTGTAGCCAATGTACTAATGAGTAATAAGGTTAATAAAGACAATAGGGTGAAATTCAACTTCTTGAAAATATTTGCAGTCACCAATAGGTGTGATGACTAGTTAGAAATAAGAGAACAAAAGCAAAAGCTGTAATTGAGAAAAATTATTGAGTAATAATAATAATAATCTGAATTGAATCCATTACTATAAACAGGAGTGTGGTTCTAAGAATTTATCTCAGGCTTCTTGAACAAAAATATATGATTTTAGCTTTTGAATCCATTTTAACTTGTAGCGTGGTCTTTGGTTCACAGAATTTACAATATGCCTGGGGAAAAAGTAGAATCAGCTTATTCTGGAAGGGTAATCATAATTTATATTAACTTTGGAAATATTTTATGCAGGTTTGCTGCAAGATAATTTGTGTACCAGTGCTAACATGGTGGCTGACTTTTTTCCCTGCAGGCAGAGGACAGGCATTCCTGAGTCTGACATCCATCCATGGCTGGAGTGAACAATCATCATTAGGGTATTGTCAGTGACAGCACCCTCTTTTTCATGTATGATGTGTTAGTCTCTGCAGTTTTTTTAATGAGTGAGCCACCAACACTCACAAGGTGTGTGAGCTGAGGAGAAGGATTTGGACAGTGGGTATCACACATGACACACCACCTAAGTGCCTAGCTCAGTGCAGTGAGAGACACACTAGGTTCCTGCCCGAATGTGCTTCCCCGTCTCTGAACTGAAAATGACATGCTGAGGGGATAAGAGCTTTCCTCTTCACAAGCTATGACTCTAGTTGTAGCAAGGGTTTCTGCTCCCCAGAAGTTAGCTAAAGAAAACTTCATTAAAGGTGAGGTTTTTTTTCTTTCCAGTGGTGCATGGGATTGTTCACAACAGAAAACCAATTGTAAGAGTCTTGAAACCAGAGAAGCTAAGAAAAGTCACCTGGGGGAGTGTCCTCAGGCTTGAGACAGAGCTTGCAGGTAGATAGACCAGCCAGCTGCAGTGAAAAAAAGGGCACTTGGGAAGACTTCCACAGAAATGGACCAAAAATCAGTGGAGCAGAAATCTCATCTCCAGAAGCTGCTTGTTTGGCTTATATTAGGAGCCCTTATTGCCTCAAACCAAGCCCCTCACCAAATAACAACACCAAAAAACCCCAAGAACACCCTGGAACTTCTGCTGCTTTACTTTCTGCCAGGCCTCCATTATCACACTAATTAGAACAAAGCATTCTAGTGCAGTTTCAGATATTCTTAGCTGACATGTGCTGGCAGTTGGACTAGACAGACCCAATCAGTATGCTATTTTGCTATTAACTATTTATAACACTGTTTCTCCAACTTTGCTGTCAGTTTTGCTCTACACTTTAATGGAGGCATTTTACTGATTTCTCAGGTTAGATTTATGTATACACTGTTTGTATTAAATCCTTAGAGGGTTATCATGTACACAGGTCTGCTCTGTGGATTGAGGAACAAATTTAACACCTGCAATCCTGTTGCCCAAAAGGTTTTTTATTTAGTCCTGGTTATATTCCAACAGTTACACTCAGACTTTGGTCAGGTTAGGTACCAGCAGGTGTTGTGCCTTGCACAACCAGTTGCATTTGCAAAAAATCTGCAGATTATACTGTACTATGCTAAAGCCATTCTACTCATCTCCAGAGTCGGGGAAATGATGATGTGCATCCACCTGCAAATACATGTCTATGTAAACACAGTAAGTAGTTCCCAAGTGGGAAATGGGAAAGGGATTTAATGCTGCAGGTATCAATGCTGTGCTGCATTTCCCATAAGGTTTGTTGGGGCAGCAGGGATGAAGGTGACAGGGAAGGTGCAGTTGTTTCTTTCAGCTGGAGGCTCCATGGCCTCATCATGTTGGAGAGCCCCTGTAAGACAAACGCATGTCTTTGCCCCAGGCCATTGCTTAGAAATGGAAAGTGCTATAGTACGTGAGTTAATAGAGAAGAAAAAAGGCAAATTAATAAAGAAGTAGACTGAACTTTACCAGCATTTCTGCTCTATTCCTCTCTCAGAGGATTAAAGAGATGGTACTGAGATGGTTTGTTAAAAAAATCTGTTCAGCTCCTGATCTTCAACACTGCTGAACAATTTCCTTCTTCCATAACCATCTCTCTCATTTGCAGAGAGAGAAATAAAAAACGTGTGCAGTGAGTTATGGAACAGGGTGCACTGTTTGGCTGAGACACATGCCCTTTGTGACACGGGTGACCCTGAAGCATATGATACAGGACAAAACGTAGCTGCAGGGCAGCTTACAGCTAGTCCTGCCTTAGTCACTGTCAACATGAGAAATGTTGGAAAGCCTTCCAAGGCACTCTTTGGATCAAAATAGCTTCACATCTTAGAGTCACTTTGAATTTTCCCTTTTTCATTTTAGACTTTGGTTGATATACCAAAGTGTAGCACTATATTAAAAGGATGTTTCTGTCTGTTTCCTTCCTTGCTCTCTCCTCCTTCCCTTCCCCACCAGCTGTTCTCTTTTCCTCGTCCATTCCCAGCTCTGGGTTGTTGCAGTACTAGTATATACACTTTAAAAAAGCTAGGAGCTGGCTCCTAGCTCTGATCGTTTCTATTATGGGAATGTTTGGAGTCAGTCAGCTGCAGCAGAAGGGTAGGGGAGGAGGTTATCTTACGGTCCTTTTGTGCAACCTAAGATAATAAATTCAAAACCTGTAGATAGCTCCCATACAGGATTAAAAAAATAATAAAAAAGCCTGGGAATCCTAAATGAATAGCCGAACAGGACAAAATGTGAATGTGAAGGAAAATAGCTGATGAAACCCTAGCTTTGGCCACATTTCCTTTCCCTAGGAATAACAATTTTTTTTCTGAACTAATTTTAAAGCCAATTCACTATAAGCATTAAAAGCAAATACACAGATTTTCAAGAGCACCAAATCTGAATGCTTTTAAGATATATTTTGTAATCATTTCCAGACCACAATAACCAGAAATTTTTTATTTGACCTACAGAGGGATGTATCTATCCCTGCACCTCCATTAACACAACTTGTTTGTCTGTGTGTCTGTATTCCCCACCACAGGAGCCAGAAATACCCAAGTTCCCGTTTTGGTATAACAATCTCCTCTTCTCCAAGCTCCTTCTGTTACAATGAATGCATGTGTATCCTAGCCAACGATAACTCATTAACACTTATAAAACCACCTACATATAGTTTTCGCTAAATTTAAAATATTGAATCTTTATAGCTTTTCCATAGCCTGTTTCCATCACCCTTCAAAATGTCCTCGTTGCTTCCTAGTGAATCATAAATGTCCCAGTCCTAACTGGTGCTTAAATGTCTGCTTAAATTCACACCTAGCCCTGTCTACACATAGGAAGTCTCAGACATGTGTGGTTTTGTTACAGGGAGTTTCATGGATGCCTACACCATATCACAGTGCATCGCACAACAAAATGATCCCTAAAGTATCTGCGTACAAAACAGCTCTCTTCTTTTATGGAACAAGCTTTATTTGGGATGTTCTCAGTGCTAGCCTATGCTTTATGCAGGCGTAAAAAAAAATGTTTGTTTCCCAACATCAGACTGTGTTTCAGGGGTCACCAAGACTCTGGGGTTTTAATAAAATAATTCAGTTGTAGGGTACAAAATACCAGGTCTGAGACGCTGCCTCCACATGATGTACAGAACCGACTTAGTGCGAGATCACTCTACCACCTGAAATTCCTGTAAAATTTTTGAAGTGGTAACTTTGTCCCATAGCCCACCAGGTATCTGTCTTCATGCAGCTGACACAAAGCCAGCTGAACACTGCACAGTGTGTTCTGGTTAATCAAAAGGAAATGCAGTTGTGTTGTCACACAGGGCTTTTGTATTTGTATGGCAAGTCGATCTAGAGCAAGCTGATCTGCTATTAACAGACACAAGACCAAGGCGGTAATTGGAAGTGACATTAAAAAATGAGATATTTTTCTCAGAAGCCTGGAGATGGGACTAAAAGTTGGGTCTTTCTTAGAAGCTGAGGAAGAAGCCTTTTTTCTCATCCTGAGGACTGATTGCCACACATTGATATTTCAGCACTCCTGGTTGGCCATTCTCCCAAGCTGCCACTGAAGCCAGATCTGGCTGCAGCCCTGGAAACACTACAATAGGATGGGGAGCCCAAAGAAAGTGGGATACAAAAAGTTTTTTGTGAATAAAGCATTAATTGGATAAAACTAAGAATATATTTGCACAGTTAAAAACTATGGAATAAAAGAGGATTACAGGTAGAGTTTTAAAATCCTCTTGGTCTTTAAATGGTTAAATATTTTAGTCTAAACATAAATAACATAAAAATTCTTTTCAAAGTAAATACTTTTCCCACTTCTGTAGATATCTTGAAATTAGTTCTTTTGTTGTATCTCTAGGCACTTTTTAAGCAAGTCCATCCTACACTCCATCAAACTGACTTTGATGCTCCTCTCCATTATCTAAATAAAATGAACACCTGATCGAACCCTGAAGTGGCATCTTTGATGGATCCTTCATTAGTTCACAAGGATGTGTGTTGTTTGTCCCTGCTGTGGGAAGAGTGCAGGGAGGATGCCAGTGGAGAATGATGTTGATATTGATGCAATTTGAGCAATTGTGTTTGTAACTGAAGGCTGAATCCAAGCAGTCTCAAAGGGAATCAAATGCACCAGAATAAATCAGGGAAATTCTGATGTGTGAAGTACCTTTGAAATGGAAATGGACTGATTCATTGTAACATTAGGACATGATTTATTTTACTGAATGTACAGATGATTTTATATATGTATCTGTGTATATATATATATATATTTGGATTTAGACTTGATGGTCCTTATGGTTCCCTTCAAACATGAGATATTTGATGATTCTATGATATGCATTTTTTGTTACATGTTGGCCAGTGTTAATGACTTCAATGAAACTAAGTGTTCCACTGTATTATTGACTGGTATGCTCTTCTAGAGTCTTAGCGAAATTTCTTTTGTACTTTAATAGCAGTCTGATTTATTGAGATTTTACAGTGAGTTTAATTTATGTTAGTTAATTAGCAGTGTTGTTAGGGAGGATCAATTATGGGTTTGAAGTATAATTTGCTTAAGTCTGTTTAAGTTTTGTAAAAGGTTTTGCAAAATGCTTGGAACAGTTTGAATTCTATTCATGATGTTTCAGGTATGACAGTTTTAATGGACTTGCACTCCACTGATTTTTCGAATAAATTCCAAGAATGATTTTGTTTATTCCTTTTTTTTTTTCTTTTTTTCCACAGAAAAATACATAAACTTAACATTAGTGGGAGACGTGATAATGATGGTGATATGTCACCATTTCTTGCTTCCTCACTGCTGTCTGACTACCCTTTCATGAGAGAAATATAATTTCTTTCTCAGTCTTTTCTCTTCTTCTTTCTTCCCCAGAGTGCTTTTACTTATGCATTTAAAATCCTTCTCTTTTGTCTTAGGAGAAAAAAATCCCTACAGGAAAACTCCCCCTCTTCCTTTCCTGAGCTTTTCTTCACTTACTTTATACATAGGTATTTGTTACAAAGAAATTAGTAAGTATAAATATGTGAAAGAAGAACAAGGAGCTAACTTTTGGTCAACAAGAGCAAAATACTTAAATTTGGTCCATGACATCATGCATTATGGAAAGTGTGAATACAGAGCTACATCTTTGATAGAAACAGCTTCAGCATCAATGAAATCACATCCGTGTGCTGTGGCTTAGGTCTAGTCTTGTAGTCTCAGAGTGATATCCCCATTTTTTAAGGAAAAGGAAATACTACATATCCTTGGGTCTTATTTTAAAGGCCTCTGAAGACTGGGAAATACCTTTAGCCTCCATGGACTTTGACCTGTCTTAGTGCTCATCTTTTTTTATCAAATCACACCAGGAGTTTCAATGCAAGTCTGCCACAGTTTTGCCAGTGGCCTTGATTTGCATAAAAGTGTCAAACAAAAGAAACTGAAATTAAGAATTGGAACAAATTGATGCCCTAATAGTAAAAGATAAATGAATTACACTTTTTCTAGAGACCTTCAGCACTGCATTTGAGTTTTTTGCAAGAAATGTCCCAGATGGATATGCATATTTTTAAAAATGGAACTTAAAATAAAATATTAGGGAACCACAATCCCAAGACGCAGATGTGTTCACTAATGTTAAGTCCTACACAGAAGAACTATTAGTAGTTGTTAATAAAAGCAAATATTTTGCTGTCAGTTGTGCATTAAAGATGTTATATGAAAAGCCCATACTATGTATTTCCAAACTGCATTCTGAAGCAAGGACTCTTAAAATTTTCTAAGGTCTTTAACTTTCTTTGTTAGATAATAGCCTCAATTTCTCTGGGCTGTGAAAAAAGAGTGGCTAATTACAAAAGCTCAAGTTAAAGATTACTGGGATGAATGAGGTTTTTAAGTGCTATGTCTGCTATCTGATATTTGATGCTTGTAAGAGCTTGATGCTTCTCCATGAAAAATGAAGAACAATCTGAACTTTTAGAAGTAACATGTCCTCCATTGCTTACAATACAAACCTTTTGTCTTGGATTTGCCTGTGACAGTAGTCATGAGAACATTAGGATCAGGCAACTTGCTTCTCATAAGTCTTTTAGTGTAGTTAAAAACCCTCGAACAATTCAAACCCAAAAATCCAAACTCAATTCTCTTTCAAGATCTTTAAAGGATCTTGAAGTCATTACAGGTTAAAAAAAAATAGGTTTGTGAAAAGATCCATTTCACATGGCATTTATTTTTTTCCCATAAACGAGGTTCTGCAAGCAACATGCTAAATATTTCATGATAGCAGATGCAAGATGTGATATTCAGCTAGTTTTATCCTCTGTTATCCAAGGGGAAAAAGGTCCATTCTGTGTGTTCAACTAGGGCAGAGACAGAATGTGCATTGGTTATAAGGTTTACAGAGCTCCAATACTTTGCATTAAAATCTAACTTAAATGAAATTTCCTTGTGTTTTTCTACTAAACTTAAAATTCATTTAGCTGCCACACCATGGGTTTAAAAAAAAAAAAAAAAAAGCAAGAAACAACTCCTGATTTGAGATCTTCTCATACATTTAGAACACCTTGGATAAAATCAGATTTCACTGATGCCAGTAAATGTATTAATTGTGAAACAGGGCACACTTCTATCTTCAGTGTCTTCACTTCTGTATAATAGTACTTACCCTACCTGTCAGTGAAAGAAGAAAATATATCAAATCCAGACAAAGGAAAGAAGCTTGGTTCTCTCTCTCTTGTCAAAAATACCTTTCTGCTATCTTTTCTCTTAACCAAGAACAGCTTCCATTGCAGGTTCTTTATATTTATTGACAAAAATATGAACATTTTTAGCATTTACCCCTTCATTTTCTACTTGGTTTTAATATGATAAACCCTGCCACTGTCATGCTATCACTACCTTCATTCCAGATACTGAAACTGATTTCTTTTTTCTTCATTTCTGAGTACAGCCCTTTCCTTCCATCGTTAGGATGTCTAAAACAACCACTGTTATCTTTACCACTTACTACCCATGACTCCCTCATAGACCCTCATAGACCTGTATTTAGTGGAAGGGAGGGGGATTATTTCTCATGCCTGAACTCTGCTCCAACCATCACCATATATAAAGGTTATATATATATGTCTATTGCAAGGTATAGTACATGTCTGATAGTTGGATGATGAGGCTGTTACTCCATTAAGGACTTCTGGCAGCAAGATACCAAGTTCTAGCTGCATAAGGCAATTGGAATATTTCACTTACCTTGAGTTGTTATGGATTTTTCGCTGACTTCCACAAGCTTGGCAATCTTATTTTGAGAGCTGTTTACAGTCCCCAAAGTGTAAAAGAGATTATTCTATTGTATACTTTCATATAATTTTCTTATTATGTATCCTCTCAAATTACTTTTCTGTTATGACATACTGAAGAGTAATAAGCATGAAAGTAGTGTTTTTATATTGCATTTTTCTGTTGATTTTGATATAACTAATTTGTGCTGACATAAATACCAGATTTATAACAATAAGGATATGACATTTCACCGTGTTATGTTGTTCTGTATGTAAAAAGGCCCTATGCTGTCGCAGTTCAAAATAGCTCAGGAACTCTGGCCTTTGTTGTCAAACGATTTTCCAGAGCTTATCAGACATCATAACATTTTAGCCTTAAATGTCTCCAATTCTCTGCTTTCAGTAACTTTTGTCAGTGAGTGAAGATTCAGCCCTCTATGATACAGGTTTCATCCCTTCCTTGCCAGCTGGGCATTCAGCAAGCTGAATGGGATGACCACAATTTGCTGGGAGTACTGGGAGCAGGACAACAGGCTTCCTTCTCTCTTGCATGTGCCTTTACAGCAGGCAGTGCACAGCTTGTTTGTATACCAGAGAGTGACTTTTTCAACTCCTTTTGTAGGTATTATCAATATTATTTAATGAAGTACTTTTTGGGGGAATAATGATTTAGATGCCATGGCTTGCAGCACATGAAGAGAAAGAAAATACTGATTCTCTGAAAATTAAGACAGCTTATATTAACTAATAGTGAAAAATTCCTCACCTGGTTTTCACACCATGTCTTCAGAAGATGTCTCACACATTCCTTCCTAACATCACTTTCAGTTGCCCATTCCTGTGAGAATATGTGGCTGTTAAAGCTGGTTTTCTTACACATGGTCTCTCACTCAATTTTTAAGTGTTGACAAAGGCAGATTAGACACTGTAGTAAAAATGAAGAGCTTAATTTCTCGGCCTTGTTTTCATCCTGCTGCCTGACAGTTTCCTTTGGTGTTGGGTGCTTCTGTTACTGTGAGAAACAGTGAATAATCAGTCCTTCTTCACCATCTCTACATAACTTAAAAATTATACATTTAATACTATTATTTTATATTGATAGTTTTACATTATGTTCTTTTAACATTTAACATGTTATGTCCCACCTCAGTCTTCTCTTTTCCACTTTGGATGGTCCTAGTCTTTTTTGTTTTACACCAATTGCAGTCATGTGGTCATTTAAGTTTCCTTTACTTGAAAATTTTCTAGTTATCCTACCTTGTGGTAGAGATAGACCTGTAGATCTATCCATCTCTTATAAAAAGCAATGATCAGTGACTCCAAGTCATTAGAGTAATTGATGATTACTGTCACCTGTTAGTCTGAAAAGGTCTGAATAAAGCTACTTTTCCCCTGTGTTTGTTACTTTGCACTAATGCCATCAGAGTGAGTCAGGACACCTGTGTGGTAGGACAGCAGCTGTGAGTCTGGGCAGACACTTCAGGCTTTCCAAAGCAGAGGTATAGGTTCAGGGAAATCAGAAACACAGAAGCCCACATCTCTTTAGGCATCACATGTCTCCCAGCAGAGTCCCCTATCTGTGGTCTCCAGAAATCCAGACAAGGATGGAACAGGATAGTAGGAATACTGCTCTGTGTAAAGGCCTGAAAACGCTCAGCTAACCTACATGTGGAAGTGGCTGATATCCGCCGCGTGCCTCTGGATTGGGGTTCCTCTCAGAGTAGAAAGATAGGGTGGGATGCAGTCTGCATAGTGGACATACTAATTAAGAAGTTAAGGAGAATTAAAAAACCCATCTGTCATGATGCATCCTGTGCTGGGCATAGGTGTTATAATCATGACAGTCTTGGTAATTGATTACCTTGCTCAAGATTCTCACTTTGTAGTTCCATAGTGTCTTGGCACTCAATTCTTGACTGCACAATCCAAAGTCCTGCTTCAACCTTGTATCTTCCTGTGATAGAAAGCTCCATTGCTGCAAAGAGCCTCACTGTTGAAAAAAAATCAACTCTTCACAGCTTGTAACAGTAGCTCTGCGCACAGAAAGGATTTTTTAGTCCATTGGAGTTATTATCATGTTTCCAGCCTGATACAGCCCCATCATGGTGTGCTTCTAACCTAGATTGTTGAGGAATGGATGCATTCTTCCAGCAGCTGTTCAAAGAAATGGTGCTCCAGCTGGATCTGGTCTCATGGAACAGAGTATCAACAGGTACAAGGTAAGGATAATCTGGGCTGCTGTCAGGCAAAAGGCTGAGAACTGTGCCATCTGTAAAATGCTGAGATGTAAGAAAGAGGGGGTAAATTCACATTCAGGTGCCCTATTTACCCTCCTCCTTTACTCCCCATTCCAATCTTTGCTTCCATTGCGTGTCATGGTTAAGAAAAAGAGCCACAGAAATACCAAACTCCCACTCTGCTAATAGCACCATACTTCACACAGGGAGCAGGGAAGACAGTGAGCAAGCTGGAGGGTGGATGTGACAGGGCTGGGGTAAAGGTGCTGTTTGGGCTGCCGTGTGAACACAGCTGGGTGTGCTGACACACAGTGAATCCAGCTGGTAAAATCTCAGTACTCACCCACAAAAACAATGGCAATTCAGATACAGGGACTTCTGTGGGAGCTGGATCGAGACCATGCTTTCTTTAAGTGTACACTGAAGCTTTTAAAAATAGTAGCAGAAAATGTTTTAAGAGCATAAATAAATAATGGGGTGTCTCAGTTAACAGAAACGCTATCATTATAAATGGTAGAACAAATTAAGGCACTTAGTTTTGCTCCAAATTATACTATGGCTTTTTTTATGTGCATAAAATTAGATGTGTGCACAAGCTGCTGCTGAAAGACTGGACAGTGATGCTTAAATCAATTCTCATACTGTATTTTCAGGTGTAATTCAGTACAACTGAACCACTGCACAGAACTTCATAGACTCCATTAGGTTATCAGCAAGGGATCAGAGAGTCATCTGTGTAAATTGCTGTAAGGCAGTGGTAGTGGCAGTCACACTCCAAGAACATAACTGAGATTTAAATGCTACCTGTGATAATAATGTCCGTGGATTTGTGTGGGCTGTCTGGAGGCGAGGAGAAGTTCAGGATAATAGGAGATATTTTTTTATCTTTGTCTGATCTACTTAATCATTTTTCAATCCTCATGTTTATTGAAGTGCAGGTCAAAATGAAGCAAATATTTAAAAGCACAACATATGACTCACCAGGGTTAGAAGGCAATAGAGGCTTATTTTATTCTACCCCTCTAAAATAAAAGCAAATTTAAGAACAACTGAGAGGCATCATTAGGCAATGACTGAGACAATGATATATAGCATCCTCTCAGCTCTTGCCTTTTGTGAAACTGTGCTGTGTGCTTCAGCTTGCAGGCAGAAGAAGCACCTTTCATTCACCCCTCCTACACTGTGTGGGACTGTCAAATGACAGCCTTTGAAAGTAATCATTATTATGACATAACAAATGGGGGATTTGGGGGAAAAAAAGGAAAGCAACCATTAACAACTTATTCAAGTTGATATTTCTGCTGTTTTCATTTATGTGTTGCCTTCACTATGACAAATATAAAAATTATTGAAATAAAAAATTATATAAAGTGTGTTTTAGACCAAACAATATGGTTTTGACTGCACTCTTTCCCTACTTGCTGAAAAATTGAAATCAAGACATATAAATGTCTAGGATGAAAAAGCACAGCTTTTTACACTTTCTATAACTCTGATTATCAAACACCCACATTCAATAAATATACCCTTTATTTAATGGCAGGTCGGATTTTTAAAAAAATTAGTTTTAGTTTGCAATCAGGCAATGGAAATTCTCTTATTTTATTAGGAAAAAAGTGAAAGTTTTGCTTAAAAGAAATTTTGCAACAATCAGTTTTTGTTAAAAATCCAAAAGGTGTTTGTATTTTTCATGCAATTAAGGAATGAATAGAAGGTCTAAGATCCCTTGTAACAAAGCACTTAATATACCCTTATGTTAAAAAAATTGCTTTAAACTTAATTTTTTGGGTCTTACAAAATGTTTCCTGGAAAATCCTTACTTGGTGTACAGACATGTTAGGCCATTTGGACCAATTTTTGATGCTCATTTGAAGTAGTCAGTGGGTAGAATAAATTCCTATTTACCATGAGAAAGAAGGAAAGTTTATCCCTCACTGGAGATTTGTCTATAAATATCCCATTTTAGCTTCCCAAGTTTTTTACCATAACCAAAGACTCTATTTCACAATTCATATTCAGTGGAGCTCTTGACCATGCACTAGGTTTTAAATACTTGCTTAACAGCTGCTAACAACACTGGAACCTAAATGTATGTGCAAGTACTTTCCTGCAGAGGGTTGCATCTTGTCACCTCTTCTGAAACTTTGCAGAACAAAGACTCAAATCACAGTTAGTGGCAGAAATTTTGCTTACACTCTCCTCAGCACTTACAGTTATTTATCTCACTTCAAGTGCACTTACATATATGTTGATAATAAAATATCAGAGTATATCCAATATGGATATATATATAATATCCAATATGGATATATATATAATATTCCCATGACCCCAACAAGACATCCTTAATTAAAGAACTTTACATCACCTGAGCTGTGGGCAAAGTGTCTTTATTCCCACACAAGTCCATCTGGGCCAAGTGTAGGAATCTGTAGGTGCTTTTTAGCACACTCAACTCTGTCTAATGCAGTTCTGCAGCTCCATTTTCCTTGAACGGTGTCTCAGAGTGATGTTCATCATGCCTCCAGAAGGAGGTCAGGGCTTCACATATGCTGTGTCCTCTCTGTCTGCCTAACAGGGTGCAGTGGCTGCACCAACCCCTTGGAGAATCCCCACTGAGCACCAGAAGGGGCTACTCAGAGCCTTCACTACCTAAAGTCCTTCATACCTGGTGTCTCTTATTTAGATCAACAGTGACAAAAGTAGCTTAAGCAACCTTGTAAGCTTCAGAGTTCCTCTGGGTTTAACCTTTCTCTGAGCCTCCTTACTGTGTATGTAAGGTTTTAGCTGTACTGGATCAATACAGCTAAGCTGGAACTCTGCCCAGCTTCTAAAACTGATGATTTTCTGGAAGATTTTCTGGGGAAAATGACAGCCCATAGGAAATGCAACTAAATTTGTGATCCCGGTATATTGGTGTGATTCGCTAACCTAACATTCTTGCACTTACACTTTTAACTACTTCAGAAAATTATCATTGGGTCAGATTTTTGGTTTCTTTGTGAAAGGTCTCGCCTCTAAAAAGAAAAATATATTTAGATTCACTTTTCTCTTTACCTGCACTGCAAGCACTGGATTAACTTTAAAACATGCCTATCTTTGTCTAACTTTGCCCTAAAGGTATTTCAATTTACCTACAGTTCTACCTTATGATTAGCTTCAGATTTACTGAAAAAATTATTTCCTCTATCAAAAGGGAAATTTTTAAACAAAATTATGCATCCTCCACCTGTTGTGGAGGTGGACAGAGATTTAATTCTGGATGGGTAAGGAGTGAGTTCTGTAATTTAACATTATGTTTAATTTATATAACAATGGTGTAGGACCTCGGATTCCCAGCTGCTTGACAAAGAACAAAGAGAGTGTTTTCTTCTGCTTCAAAGACCTTATAGTCTAAAGTAAGAATGTCATCTCCAGTCCTGCTCAACCGATGACCAGAAACTGGGACAGGTCTTTAATTTTGTGTCCTGAGAGAAAAGCATTAGCAGTAAACAGTTTTGAAACAATTTAAACCATGGATTAAAACCAAGGCAAGGACATTGGATAATAAATTCAACCCTCTGGCCTGATGAATTTTCCTACTTAAGGTAACACCTAAATTTCTATTTATAGAATATAATGAAACTTCACACAAACAAGGCATCTCCATAATAGCACCTCCATTCCTGACCATGCAGTGTCCTTAGGTGTCCTGCTGGCACTGCATGAACTTTATCTCTGTGTTAACTTTGTCAAAAGCTTCCACTGATTTATTTATTCATAAATTCATTCTTTCCTCTGTTTTCTTTTAAGGGATAATTCTCTGTCTGACAAGTGGTGACAGACTGAGAGGCAGAAAGACTGGAGTCTTCCCTTTTACCCCATAAGTGGCATGATGAAATGAGTAGATGTGTTTCCACTGCTGAGCCTTTGTGCCCCATGTCAGATCTATGAAGTTAGGTACTCAAGGTCAGAGGGTCTGTTTTCATGCTGGCAGATGTAATTCCACTGATTTCATATCAACCACACTTGCATTTTGTTTCTGAGAATCCCCCTGGTAACTCTGATTAGCTGAAATGGCAATTGAGATGTGGACAGCCATTTTCAGGAAGCTGACTCAATATTGCTTATTTTATGAAGGCAATGGATGGGAACTTCCAGGCATCTTTAGATAATCTGCTGCATTTGAAATAGCAAGCAAGAAACCAAAAAGAGGCTGAAAATCTCTGCCAGAGACACTGCCTGCCAGGCAGAGCTGAGGGTCCATCACTCTGCAGGGGAAGAGGAGCTAGGAGCTGAAATTCTCAGCAAGGCAGGTGGAGCCTATACTGACACCATCCAGGGCTGTCCCACTTTGCCTGAGCCAGGAGTGCGGAGCAGGCCCCTAAAAGCAACCAGCATCAGACAAAGGCCAGCATTCATCCTGCAAATCCCGTGATGGGACAAGTCCAAGGTGAAGCCAGAAAGCCAACACAGAAGCTCAGAATCTTTTTTTTGGGGGGGATGTAAAAAATAGCCAAATAAAGCAGTGTTGAAACATGCAATCATGATAAATTCCACTTGGATTTGCTAAGTTTTGGTCACAGTGAAAATAGCAATAATGCTAGAAATGTCAAAGCAGTTAATTCTTACATATTCTAAAATATCTTTACAAGCACTTCCCAAATTCCTTAATTTCAGACACTAAATAGAAGCAAAGACACAAGAGGCTGGCTTGGCAATGTTACTAAGGTAAAAGTGATCCCTTTCTACTCACTGAGAAGTCATACAGTCTGAAGAATGCATGTCCCCTCTTTCTTTCACATTTACAGTATCCTAGCTGCCACGTTTTAAGGTATTCCAGGTTACTGTCAGACATAATGGAATGTGTGCTGAACCAGTGGCAACATACAGCCTTCTGATGGAGACCTTGGCAGAATGGCATATGTGGATTATGCCCAGGTGTGAGCTCAGGCACTTGTATCCTGCTCATCTGCATGCTCCCTGCTCTGTTGTGGAGTGTTTCAACCAGATCTCCAGTGTATTTTGCTTTAGCAGGTAATACCATGTGAATGTCCATGTGAACTGTCTGGTGCCACCTGGCATTGTGGCTACACAGTGGTCCAGAGGTACATGTCCTCTTTTGTCTCTGAGTATGGAGGTTGCCAGAGGAGAGCAAGTGAGATGTTCCAATATCTCATCCTTCCCACCTTTCCAGATTCACTCTGGCTATTCTGGATTCCTGCTCACCTCACAAGGGTGGACTTTTGCCTTCAACAGGCTTCAAGCCATTTGAACGTCCCTCAGAAAAGTGCCCATGGAGGCAGAGGCCCGCTTCGTTCATTTTACAGCTCCCTCAGGGAATGTAATTTCTCACACTCTCTTACCAAGGCTGGATGAGAGCACTCCTAGCTAAGGACAGGTTTGCAGCATGGATTTCAGACACACTGAAGCAGAATGCATTGAACTCTCCAATGGGAGCTGTGAGAGGTAAGCAAGCTTGTTGACATCAGGTATGACCCGCCCAGATACCTTCTCTTTCTCCTCATTCCTCTTATTTTGCTCTAGTCCTTCTGTTGCTTTTTAATCTATCAAACATCCAAGAATGAATCATGCTACTCTAAATTTAATACTTGGGGGGGTTTTGTCTGTTTTTATTTTGGTGAGGGGATTTTTTCCATGTTTTGGTTTGGCAGTAAAATGGAAAATGTAATTATTCTTATATCCTTAATCCTTATGGCTTTGTTGCACATACAGGATGGTGAATGAGCAAGATAGTCAGAAGACAAAAAATTAATAGTGTCAAGTATTTGATAGGTTTTACGTGCACTGTTCTTTTGGAAGCAAAGTTTGCCAGGACAGTAGATTAAATTTAGTTCAATTTAGTAAACTTGCTTTTGCTTGGATAATGAAATTCCTGGGTCAGAGGGAAGCAGAAAAAATATTCATATCACTGGTTCTGAAATAGAAGATTGTAGAGCTAAAACATTTTGTAGAATATACACTAAAGACTAGAAGGCCATAAGAAGTCATCAGGATCTCATATTCTTACCTTCCATGGAGTTTGGGCAAAACGGTCCCTTCTTGTATTATTGTGTACTTGAGGGGGAAACACAAAAAGGTCTCTGCTGATGTTAGATCTTATTGTCTGTTATTTTTATTGACCAGACTTTCCTCCCATAAAGACACATTAATTTAGCTTTACAGTCTCTATTTTCATTATTTCAATGGGCAGGCATTGATGAAATTGACCTCTCTTAGCAGTGGAGTGAGGCTGCCCCACATCAGTTGAAGCAGACTCACACATCCTTGAATCCCTGTTTTCCAACAGGCAACAGACCCCAGAACAGACAGACAGTAAATCTACCAGACCCAACACAACTTTTCTGACTGATTCCTGCCTTCACTGTCTTTAAAGCAACCAACAGATTTGGAGTCTCTGAGATACAAGCTATTGAACTAAGGTAGAGAAGAAAGCCCCCTACCTGAGCATCTCAGGCTCCTCCTGTCCTTCCTTACTCACCTAAAGCACACAGATCCTGCTACATCTGATGATGGCAGCAGGACCATCCTTTGTCAGTGACACACAGTGCCAGCATAAAAGCATGAGGTGCAGAGGCTGGCTAACAAGTAAAGGAAGAGGATTAAGTTGTTATCAAGAGCCCAGAATCTGAAGTGTAGAGTTAATACATCTGTTTCAATACACAGACCAATGGACGTTTTGCCTGGGTAAAGGTTGTGAGATAATAATAATTTAAATATGCAGCCCAGGTGCCTTAAGCATCATAAGTCACAGGCTGTGAATGAACTAGACTTTGACCTTCAGGATTGCAGAATTCGGTTCTGAATGTTAATAAATTTTTGTTAAATCATTCCTGTAATATACTGAGCATACTGGTTCAAAAACTGAAGTGTTTAAGGGCCAGTTTAAATGTAAGCACAAGAGTAGTGCCAGTGCTGTCCGTGGGACTTTATCTGTCATCCACGCAAGAGTGATCTGCTGGAGCAGAGAGAAAATGTTCAGCTTCTTGTAAGATCAAGTGTTATGACAGTGTGTGGCTCCCAGTGAGTTGTAAGTTTAATCACTCTGCAAAATATTTCTCTTCTGGTACCAATTTCAGGACAGCTATTGATTTCACATCTTTCAAAAGCTTTTTCTCCTGCAATTATGACTGTACTTTCTTGTTCATCTGAACAGAACATGAAATAGATATTGCTAGAACAAGGATAAGTAGATATAGGATATCCTCATTACTTTGTCAATTAATTCCCATGTATTATTACATGGAAAGCGTATTCTATTATAAATATCTTATAATGCAATGGCTTGCTAGTGTTTGATAAACCACATTTTTTGGTTGAAAATTGATTTGTACATGCAGGCAGGCTGCACACTGTCTTGTCTAGAAGTGATTGCTCCTCAGGAAGTGAACACACTATGGTAAATTTTTCCTCAGTAATTGCTTCCTTTTGAGATCTCTGGTACTGTAATCCCTTCCTTTATACATTTTATGGATTAAGTCTTCTTTTCCAGCATGACAGATTTTAAATAACTTAATGACTATATTATAAATAGACCATATTATAAATTGCCTATATTATAAATAATGATATGTAGTCCTTGTGAACACTGAGAATATAAATCAGATTGCTCTTGCTGTTTGCAGTATCAGAAAAAATCCACGCTTGAATTACAGCCTTATGTTCAACCATGGACCATGAAATTAGTGGGTAATAGCAAAGTGCTGAAACTCCTACCCTTTAAAAAGGATCAGGACTAGGAATTATCAAAAATGTGGTTTTATGATACTGTGGTTCATGTGCAGTCTGAGTCATTGCTGCACCACATAGAAGAGAAACAGGTGAAAAGTTGAATTTGCATTTGGTGGCAGCCGGTTATTAGCTACTGTAAAGATTCTACATATGGTTTTTAAACACTAAATTAACAACACAAAAACCTACTGGGAACTCTCCTATTATACTTCTTTCATTTTTTGTGGTGAATTTTATGCATATGTTATTGATTGTTCCTGCTCTGCCATTTTGACTGAAAGTATCTGCAGAGAGGTCTGAGGTTCATTTAGAGGGTGTAAGTCTCAGATAATGCATGATGGCCAGGACAGTGCTCCAGGCATACACAAGGACAACCCCCCACAGGAATGTCCTCCTCATTGTATCTTGCACCACCCTGATCCCTCACAGGGTCAGCCACAACATCACTTCGCTGCACAACAGCCCCACAGCCGGCACGGAGTCACGAGGTAGCCACTGATGCCAAAGCCTTAAATCCAAAGGATTGGGAAGCTGGGGCCAACCCCCACTGGGCAAGGCTGTCCGGCAGTCAGGTGTGAGGCGTATGAAGCCTATGGGCCACTGTGGTGGCCAGTGAACATACATTACAAGGGACAGAGAGCTCTCAGTAAGACAAGTCCCTGGTACCACAAGAACCACTTCATGTTAGGGTGACCAGAAAGGCTTCTCCCGGGCTACTTGCTCTGCTATGTGAATCTATTCCAGTTTGGATTCCCCGGTTGGCTGTCAGCCTCTACCCCTTGTCACTCCCCCAGAGCTTCCCCATTGGTCCCTGTTCCCTAGTCCTGCCCTTTCCCCACCCCCGGATAAAACCGTGAGCTGTGGGATCGCGTTGGTGTTTCTCTCGGTAACCTTCGACAGTGTAGTAGCAGTAGATGCTCCTGCTGGAACGCACGCAAATGCCCTTCTCGGCTCTGTGCTACCGACTGTAACACTGAACCCACCCGTGCTTCTGTGGGAGCACGCGGGACCCCACGGAGCCGAGCAGGGACAGAGTTAGGCCACCATGATTCATGAAACATGGTGTGCATTTTGTGTTTCACTGCTGTGTATTAAAACAGAAGATCACAAGATCCTGGTCTGAGAGGAGATGGACTTGTGTTCCCTTCTCCACTCTGTGATTTCAACAGTGCAGCACCACACTTATGGAGGGAACCCTTCACTGGTGGAGATGAAGAGCCCAAATGGCTCCTTGCTGGGGTTAAGGACCCATCTGTTACATACCAGGCTGAGTGTCCATGCTGAATCCACTCTAAGTTCAGATCCCTCCTTGCTTTATTCCTAGAAGGATTCTCTGGTAATTCCCTATTAGACATATGAATAAGAAACCAGCTGGGAGCTATATGCAGCTTGCTTGTCTTTGATTAGCACATTCCACTAGAATCCAGCACAGTCTTTATTACTCTTCCTCATCCTTTTGACCTTGGTTCATTTTCTTAATTTTGCATGGGTCTGATTTACAGTGCCTGAGGCCATTGTCATCTTTTTTTGTACACATAGTTGGCAGTGTCTGATAAGTTGCTATGAAATCCCTTCCTCTTCTTATCTCTGGAACCTCTTTTAGTAACTTTAAACAAATACTATTCATCCCTAGAGCAGGTATGAGCTCTCTTTGTTGTTTTATTTTTTAGGTTACTGTTACTCCAAAGTCTAATTTTGTAGCTATTATTTTTCACACAATTTTACACTTAAAAGCAGTGTAATTTGGTCTTTGCTTTAATCTGCTAACATGAACAAATCAAATATCAGTCCTAAACATTAATGAGAATAAAATATTTAAGTGCTCTTAGAATTTCTGCAAAACCTGCTGGTTGTATGACTTCAACAAAACTGAGGTACACAGAAAAAATGAAAGAACTAGAGAAGGAAGACTAAATTTGATGAAACTATAAAATTCAGCATGCATAAATCTAAGCCAAATTCCAAAACACATCTGGAGAGGACAGAACTGAAATACAAATGTTAGAAATAACACTATCATATTTGATTCTTCTGCTGCTCTTTTTGTCTATGTCTCTGAAAGCACTTTCTGAATGGTGATCCTTGATGCTTTGAAGGGGAAATTTTCCTCCTATGTTAAGCCTGGGTAAACTGAGGCTCTGAGAAGGGATTTGTCCAAGTTCAAACATGCAGGGACACAGAGCAAAAGCAACTCTACAAGCTGAAACTCTCCACTGAGAGAGGTCTAGAAACTGGGAGAAGGGACAGGCAGGACAGCTGATCTGTACTGAGGAAAAGGATATTCCATACTGTATGATGTTCTACTCAGAAATAAAAGCTCAAGGAAAGGAGAAGGAAGCGGAATGTCCATGGCTGTGGCATTAGTCTTCCCAAGGAACCATTAGAGGTGATAAAGCTCTGCTTTTGTGGAGGTGACTGGGCATCTGCCTGCTGATAGGAAATAGTGAATGAATTCTTTCTTTGCTTTGCTTTTGGGGGTAGCTTTTGTTTCCCTATGAGACTTGTATCTCAATGCACGGGCCTTGTCACCTTTCTGTGATTATCTCCTCATCCTGCAAGAGAGGAGAGTGAGTGAGCAGCAGTGTGGGTGTCTGGCTGTTGGCCAGTGACAACCCACCACAAGTTCTCAGGTCTGCTCTGTGCATTCAGGGCTAGACTTCTGGTCCCAGAGGTAAACTCAGCCAATCCCCAGCAAGCACCTGAGATTTCAGACTGAAAAAAACACATTTTCAAAGAAGTCTAGATTAAGAGAAGCCAATATTTTGCTAAATAAACAAAGAAGCACTGTCAAAAACACTTAGGTGAAGTTTATTGATCTCAACTCTCTAAGTATCTAATCAACCCATCAAACCCGGTACACTCTAATCAACAGTATCATGACCTTCTGGTAGAAGGTTTCCATAGAGGAATTTTAGAATAACCAAATATTCTCTGAACCAATCGGAGAGTATCATACAGGTATGATTTCTGCACTTGGAGCAAAGTGGTATTTCTTTATTATTTTCTTTAAAGTACAGATTAATCATAAAAAAGTATCAATAATGAAGCAGTGTTATAGATCTAGTTTTTACCTGAAAACATGCAATAACACTGAAGTAAAAAACCAAAGCAGGCTGTCAGCCCTACTACTTCGTCAAGAGAAAGGCAGAATGAGTGTGTTTGACATTAACTGCTTCCTTAAAATTCATCTCATCTTTCCAAGACGTGCATAATTCAGTTTTAGATTAGAATGTTAAAGGGACACCTTTAGCCTAATAAAAGCAGAAACGGTCCTCTTTGAAAGTGTTCCAATTTTATCACTGTGATATGCTGTAACTGAAGAAGATTCAAAATATTATATTTATCTTATTTTCTTCATGTTATTAAGAGTACCTTTGGTTTAATTATTTTTCCTATGTGAACATATTTTCAAAACCCAGTGCAGGGTTAACAGGTGGAACAAAGAAAATCAGTCAATTCCTTTCTCCCCATCAAATTTTATTGCAACAGTAAAATCCATAAATATGGGAGGAGGACTGTCAGATAGAGGAAAAAATGCATTTTAACTGTTTTTGATTCACTGTGTTTCAATCTGACAGTGTTTGAACTTAGTTATTATTCTTAGACAGAAATAGTACTCATTTTAAAACAAATTCTATGAAAACAACTTCTATTTAAAGAATTACAGCACCTTTTAGACAAATGAGCTCGTTATAAAGCATTACATCACATATTACATTAAAGTTCAATGTATAAAATGGCTAATAAATTACAAAGGTAACAAAAGATAATGGTAACCTATGTCATTTAGGATCAGAACATCAGAATCATCCAGTGATATTTGTAGATCAGTTAGGGGTTTGTATCAATAGCTGAATACTTTTTATACATGTACACATAACTAAAGGAAATTTTACAAGGAAAAAATTAAAGCCAGATAAATAAATGTTTCCTTACTCTGTGACCTCTGACTTAGTGAAACAGTTGCTTTTTCCACAGATTTTCAAAAGCACTTTTGATACTCACTTCTCTTGCCCTTCCATTTTGTCTGATACACATTATCATACTGACCTGAAAATGGCTTGAACAAAGGTTTCTGCTGCGTTTTTTATCCCATGGTTTTTGTCTTCATCAAGGCAAAATACTCTTCCCAATTCCTTGAGGGTTGAGAATACTTTCCAAATCTCACTGTGACTGCACCCAGAAATGGCAGCAAGGTGGCAGGTCCTCCACTCTGTGCATGGGGAAGAGTTTTCGCTAGAGGAAGACCATGAAGACTTAGACATAAGAGCAGCTTTAAACTAACAAAAAAATCCAGAAAGGAGAGCTGTGGGCTGATCCCTTCTTGTCAGTTAGGTCAGGTACCTTATTGTGCACCTCTGGAGAGGTTTTACCTCTGGTTGGGATTTGTAGCCACAAAGCCTTATTTGACACATGGATCAGTCTGATTCCCCTGGGAGAAGGACTTTAAGCATGGCTTTTTTAAAAATCTGAATTTTGAACGTGAGAACCTAAGTCTGTTTGCAGCTGTAGGGTAGAGGGGAGGCCAACCTGTTTGGAATGAGAAATACCTTTGCCAAAATTTTAACTGGCCATAATAAAGCCCTATGTCATTCTGCAATTGTATCTTTGGAAGTGGGAGAAACCTTACCAGAGCTACGGAAGAACTTCTCATTTCTGGTGCAAAAATAGCAAAGGATGACAATTCTGTAGTCATGTAATAATGAAAGAAATGACAATGGGGAAGGTGGAATAACCCATGTAGTGTGTGGTGAACTTTCTCAGGCAGCTGCATCACATGCCTGTGTAATTTAGATGTCTTTGGAGACATAGAGTAAGGCAAGTATGATTCCTCATCCACTTTTGCAAGTTTACTGTTAGTGAAGCTCCAGTGACTTTGACTGAAGAAAATGAGAGGATAACTGAGTTCAGGGTCCCTGCTTTGAAGACTTAACAATCTAATTTAGGACCAGGGCAAAAAAACAAAACAAAACCCAATTAGAGAGGAAAGGAAGACAAAGTCCCTCAGGTTACACTCATGCCTTTACTGGATAGGCTTCGTGTCTTTAAATAGAAGCTCTAAATCACCAGTTTATGAACATCATGAAAAATAGGAAGAAAGAAATTTGCCTTTATTGTGTGCCACTAGAGCACAAACACCTCATTTTTGCATCAATACCATAGCTGATTTTCTGTTCATGTGTGATAAAATTACTAAGCTGATATTATTGGAGACATCTGCAAAATCATCTGTGATTGAGGCTCTTTTTCTACCAAACTAAAGACCTTATTATTGTATTTGTCTTCTGTAGATGACTGTGCACCACTTTCTCTCAGAGTCCAGATTGCTCCTCCTGCCCTCACAGAAAAGTACATGTGAGATCTCATGTACCCCATGTCTTAGCAGCTGCCACTAATGATTATGTCTCTAATGGCACTGTGGCTTACCACTATTTGTACTGCTCTACTGAGCTGCACTTGGAAATAGATATTAACATAGAACCTCTTCATTATTATGTATTTTCCCTTTAATCTCACATTACTGGCTAAAGTAAAACCTCGTGCATTGCACAGGCAGTATAGACATTGCAAGGAGAAAATTAATTTAGCTTCTGCCTTTTAGAGCTTGTTCGTTTGCTTGTAATCACAGAGAAATTTTTTCCTTTTAAGATTAAATTCTCCCACTTTAGCTCAAGGCCTTTACAATTTAATTCCTGGATGTGATACTAAAGTTTAATCTTTGAGGATGTTGAAATGTATTTTCTGCAAAATGTTATGGGCATAATGCAGGAAACATATCCTGAAACAACAGACAGCTGCTGGAGTTTTGTGATTTCAGTTGTGTTTGGCTTTAATGTCAATAGAGTAAGCTTGCTTTGCTTTGCTTTGTTTTCTTCCTTTCTTCAATGGCAACATTCCAGCACTTCAAAGTAAATAGATTTCTTGTTGTAAACCTTACCATGTATCGGGTTCATCTTCTGGAAGACAAGCAAGAGAGGGTCAAAGGTAACAATTGTTATAGTAAAAGACATTTCCCGTCATCCTTTGTATCATACACGTGAATGCTTTTTTCCCAGCTGAAGCTGTTGATATACTTTATCCAGAGCTTTGCTCACTCTACAATATTTCTTATAGTAATGAAAAAGGAATCTGCTGAATCAAAGAAAAAAATGAATCCTATCAAAAGGTTGGCATTTCACTAGCAGATTTTTAAGCCAGTTGAATGTTAGTGCTCTGGTGTATACTCATTGAAAGTCATTTCTCTTTGCAGCTGGTATTTTTCCTCACAGAATACATTTCATAGGATTCATTCTTTCTTTCTCTATCACCCTCTCTCCAAATCAGGGGCTTCAAATTGCTGATAGAGCTTAGGCAAGGGGGAAGGGCAGGGAAGGAAGTAGGGTTAACACTGATTGGAATGTTTTTAGTTTAAACCTAGATTTTAGTATTTAAATATACTTAGAGCCAAAATATTCCAATGTTCAATTATTTATCTCTGAGATTAGGGCTGCTCTGACCTTGTTCTATGCACTTTTTATAGTATGATGCTGTCAACTTCCAGAGATAGGAATTTATTTATCCCAGGACACATAGAGGCTTCAGACTGATCACTGTCTTTCCATTAATATTGGATAAGACCTAGATTCCTTGCTAGCTCAAATGGGACACTTTTTTTTTTCTTTTTTGTCAGCTCTGAAAAATGCAGATGGAAAGAATGAAATACCTGCAGAGAGCAATTCTACCTATGTTACATAGGAACTAGGAACCAGACCATCTCCAAAGGTTTTGCTTGTTACGTCCCTCTCCTGTGGCTGTACAACCAAATAAAGTGAAAGTACAAGATCCAAGTAATCCTTTGGTGCTAAAAATGAAAAATTCAGTAACTGGAGGTGCTTGAATTCTGAAGATCAATCCAAAGATATCTACCTAGGCACATTAGGCACCTGAAACTTTCCTTGAGACAAAAGGTGGTATTTATAAGACCAAATTTTGATCTATACTTTTGTCATTAATAGGATGAATGAACACTTTTGGAAAATGTTTCTTTTCATTCTTACTTACATTTATAAGATAGGTGAGATGAATTACCTGTCACAGAAAGGCTTATGTAATTGATTAAAAAGACAGTGTAGGATGACCAGCAATCAATATCAGTATATCAATATATTGATTTACGTTGTAGACACCCAACATGTAAGGCAAGATAAATCCTGCTTAAGGTGTCTAGAAGCCAGTCTAGCACATGTCGAACACAATCACTACCTTTCTAGAGTGACTGACCCATGTATGCATTTCCCACTGACACCAACACTGGATTCTGCACCTGGCATGAAATAACACCAGGAACAAGTAGAAATTGGGAGAGAGGTGGCTGGAGAGCAGCCCTGCAGACAGGGATCTGGTGTTGCAGGTTGGCAGCAGGCTCAAAATGAGTCAGATGAGTGCCCTGGCATCCAGGAGGAAAAACTGTCCTGAGGTGTCAAACAGGTAGACCTGGTGCATAGGGATGTGGTTTAGTGGTGGATTTGTCCGTGCTGGGTTTACAGTTGGATTTGATGATTTTAAAGTTCTTTTCCTACCCTAAATGATTCCAGGATTCTGAACAGCATAACCAGCCAGTTGAATCCCACTGTATTCAGCGTTGGTGCAGTCTCCCCTTGAGTACTGAATGGAGCTCTGGATCACATAATTTAAGAAGGATGTGAAGGTCCTTGAATGTGTCCAGAGGAGAGAAACAAAGCTGGTGAAAGGCCTGGAAGGCATGTCCTGTAGGGAGCAGTTAAGAACTCTGTGTTTGTCTAGTGTGGAAAAAAAAATTGGTTGAGGAGCAACCCCAGCGCTCTCTGCAGCTTCCTGAGGAGGGGATGTGGAGAGGGAGGGGCTGAGCTCTTCTCCCTGGCATCTAGAAATAGGATACATGGGAATGGTTCAAAGCTGTGCCAGAGGAGGTTTAGACACAACATTTAGAAGCATTACTTTACCAAGAGGGTAGTCAGACACAGGAGCAGCCTTCCTAGAGAGGTGGTTGGTGCCCCAAGCCTGTCAGTGATTAAGAGGCATTTGGACAATGCCCTTAACAACATGCTTTAACTTGTGGTCAGCCCTGGAGTGGTCAGGCAGTTGGACTGGATGATCATTGCATCCCTTCCAACTGGGAATATTCTATTCTATTCTATTCTATTCTATTCTATTCCATACGGGGTCCATGAATTTCGCAACCTTTCACAAAAGTTTTCCAAAGATGCCAGTTTAATAATTTGCTGTCAGCCCAGACTTTTCATGGAGACAGCCCCTTAATGGTGCTGACCTTTGGCCACTTTCTTGCACACTTATTACCCAGCAGCATCAAACCTGTTAAAGGTCTCAAGTACTTCATATAGGTATAGCACATGCAACAAAAAATGTTACTGCTGCTCAGTTGAACAAGAGACTGCTTAAAACTGGGTGAAGAATTATTCAAAATCATTTAAAATGTAACTGAAGCTCTGTATCAGGCGTCTTTATTTCAATGCATTTAAATCATCAAAGAAACGTAACACCAAAGTGAAAATCAGGAATGCCAGCTGTTATTCTGTTTTACACCATTCAAGGATTCGAGCTCATTAAAATCAACCTACCAGAGTTTTGGTTGAACTGATGAGGTTTGAGATACTCGTGGGTTTCTAAAGTGAAGTATCATCAGAAAATCGCAGTAATGACATGTAAGTATTCCTCCATATCTGGAAACTCTGAAGGAAAGTACTTTACTGATGATAATCTGAAAGAGACTGAAGGCCTCTGCCTCTGCTTCAGATTTTTAAAGCTGGATACTAATTAATAACATTAAATCCTAGATAAAGAAAGTGTTTCAAACAGAAGACTACTAGCACTTTTCAAATTTCTCTTGAAAAGCATTGCTGTAATGGCTTCTGCTTCTGTTTTTAAAAGAGCACTGTACAATTTTTAGGGTCCCAGAAGCTCAAGGTGATCTGAAATGGGCAATGACAATTGCTCAGAAGGATCCATTTCTGAAATGTGCTGCGTACAGTTCTAGTGTCCTCAACATAACAACAACATGGAACTATTGGAGCAAGTCCAGAGGACAGCCACAAAGTTGATAAGAGGCCTGGAGCACCTCTCATATGAAGACTGACTGAGGAATTCGGGGCTGTTCTGCCTGGAGAAGAGGAGGTTGTATGGAGACCTCAGAGCAACCTTCCAGTACCTGAAGGGGGCCTATAGGGAAGCTGGAGAGGGACTCTTTATCAAAAACTGTAGTGACAGGACAAGGAGTAATGGGTACAAAGTGAAAAGTGGGAAATATAGGTTAGATATTAGGAAAAAATTATTTACCGAGAGTGTAATGTTCCACTGTGAAACAGTTCAGGAAGGCCCAACCCTGGCAGTGTCCAAGGCCAGTCTGGATAAGGCCTTGAGTGACCTGGTTGAAGTGGGAGGTGTCTCTGCACAATCCGGGGGAGTTTGGACTGGATGATCTTTAAAGTCCTTTCCAACCTCTAACATCCTATGATTCTCTGAAATCCTTCTAAAGTGGCATATGCGTCATCTAGATTTTGTTTACACCTGTAAATTTCATAAAAATCCAATTACTTCCTTAGCAGAAGATTGAACTATCTCATGTATTAAAGCAGACCCAAAAATCCAGCAATGGCTGATGACTCAGAAGTATATGAAAGCAGGCATCAGCATCTTCACACCTGGGCTGCCTTGTTCGGCAATCGGTAACGCTTTCACTCTCAGCTACCTGCAGGTTCAAGCTGTCCTTATTTCAGCAGGAGGGGGTGTGGCCAAGACCTTACTAGTATTTAGTACCACCTCACATCATTGCCAGGGTTGGGGAAAAGGAAAGTTTGCTTCTGGAAGGAAGGGTATTGGTTCTGGTTGAATAAAGGGACTCTGTCTATTGCTTCATTGTCCCAGGCTTGGTGAGCATTTTACATATATAAATCACCCTCTCTTTTGCACACTTTTGTCATTAATATTGTTGCTATTACTGTTCATTTCCTTATCTCATTGCTGTTTCCAGTAAATTGTTCTTATCTCAACCCATGATCTTTGCCTTTTGTGCTTTCAGTTGGGGCAGGGAAAGGGAGTGGCAGCACAGGTTCAATAAATTGGGGAGAACCATTCCTAAGCCACAGCACAAGCCAAAAAGCAACTTCAGACTCACCCACAGCACAGTTGATGTACCACTCAGGACAGGTCAGCTGCAGCCAAATACAGCTGGCACCTTGTCAGGGATGAGTGTGATTACAGGCTGAGATGAATTCACCATGGTCCAAGTAGTCTGGAAGATATCCACACTTGGCTTTTTTGGACTGTGTTTGTCCATCCTGTAACAGATGCTTCCTTGGGGAGGTTTGAACCTGAGGCGGTCAGAAACCCAGCAGTGTATCCACAGTGTCTTTTCCAGTAGCCTGAATGCAATCCCATTTGAATTCTGCCTACAAGCCCCCACTGCTCTCCAGATGGCTGTGCCAGGGCGCTTCGAGGAGACAACATGACTCTTTTTTGCCTGCCTGACATTGTCATTGCAGATGGGCAGAAGATCTTGATGGAGGTAACAGGGAGTTCAGTATTAAACTTTAACCAGAGCTTGCATGAAATTGTCTCCAGTTGGACAATGCTACAACCTGAACTAAAAACCCTCTGGGAGGTGAGCTGACTCAGTACACATCTAAGGTGGCTTTGAGCCCACACTCAATGAACCAGGGGGCTGAAAACATGGGGCAGGGTGTGCTTAATCCCATGCCAAGCCAGTTTGCTACGCTACAAGAGCAGTGTAGTCTCCTTCCAGGTCACTTGGAAACCAGCACACTGACACTTGTGAGGACCTAAAGATTGTTTCTATCTGAGAGCCTTTATGTCTCACATGGTGATTCCTGTCTCCACTGAAGTTCACTAAAACGTTCTTGGCTTCAACAGTGCTAAAGTTAACCCTTTGCCAGCTGTAAGACTTATGTTCAGAATGATTCTGAGTATTATAGTGCCCAAACTTCTGGAGTGTAATTATGACCTGCTCTGCAGCTGCAACAGTCAGCTCTTGGCAATTCCTTCAGTAAGATCAGACTTTGCAGGAGGGCTGGGTCCTTCTTTCCAAGCTGTGACTGCTCTGTCACACACCGGGAGACCTGAACTCACTTTGCCTGTGACAGTCCCAGAATCAGAAGCCCTGGGAGTGGGAAAAAAACCCCTTATTTTCTAATTGTGAGGGAGTTAGGGTCAGGGTGTTTTTCTGGGTTGATACTTATCACCATCAGCTGATACTTCCTCAGCACCGAAGACTGTCTCAGGCACAATGCTGGGCTAATAATGTACTGTGTAGACTTACTGCAAACATCTGCAGTATCTCAGGGAGCTATGTGCTGTCCCTCATTAGGCAGTAGAGGCATGTTTCAGTACAGTGGCAATTCCTAATAAATCTCCCATCTTCTTCTACATGACCAAAGCCTCCAGTACACTGTTCTGAGATCTAGTTATAACATCTTTAGAGCTCAGAAATGAAAATCTGTCCTGTAGAGCATGGCTACAACCTTCTTGTTTGGCTTATTTTCTCAACATTTGAGGCTCCTCTGTTGTTATCCCATGTGCCGCTGTCCACCTTCAGTGCAGAATTTTAATCAAGATGGAGGTCAGAAGACAGCAGGCGAGCAAAAGCAAGCCTTGCAAGCAAAATAGAGTTTTCAGCTGGAGGCAGGCATGTTGAGAGTGTCCCTGGTTTCAAACATCATTCACAAGGTGTAGGTGGACACCCTCAGCTTCCTTCCTGGTGAGATGCTGCAGCTCATCACACTAAAATGATCACTTGGGTCAGCAAAGAGCTGTTGGACAGAGATGAAATGTGCCACTGGCCACAGACCCAGCAGTTGGGGGAATGTTTCACTCTAAAATCTGTGCTGAAATTTAACACTTTGATTTAACCGGCTTTAGTTGTTCTGTTAAATCTGTGAGAGCACCCTGTACACAGCCAAACAGATCTTTGTGCCTCCTGTTTCTCTTGTAAACATCTCTTCTGTTTGTTGGTTTCCTTGTCCTAATTAACAGAGATTTGTCACAGTGGTAACTTCCTAGTCCATCTTCTCATTAACCACTCTGGCAAAACATCACAGCACCTAAGAGTTCCCTGCTGAACTGCAAATTATTGACACTACTTTATTTCAGCAATTACAGGCTCTTTTTTAAAAAGCATGAAAACCGGTCATAGCTGATGTGGGGGATTCCTATACTATTTGCAAAGGGTACTTATACCTTTCCATCTCTAAAACCCTCCAGCTCCCGGGACAGGCAGCTCACATCTCTGCATTTATGTGCCTTAAGTTCTTTCTGCATGTCAAAACCTAGGCTCTGAACTGCATTTTTAGAGACTGCTTTGTGTCAAATTCACACACAGTGTACGTTGAGAAAAGCACTCGTTCTCGGCTTATTATGAAACAGAGGGTCTGCCTGGGGAAGCAAACTGTCAGTACATCTTGTGTGTCAGACACAGCAACGTGCGTGCCCACTCGCAGTCGGGTACCCTGGGCACAGGTAGGGTGTGACCCAGTGGTCTCCGAGCCTCCCGTCTGCCTTTGCACTGGTGCCACCTGGCTGGCAGAGGACCATGTGATTTTTCATAGTAAGGCCTTAAAACATCTGTTCCAATGGGAGATGTGGCTAACAGGCCTCACACGGTTATAGTTCACATAACTTAAAAACGTAGTACTGCTGCAGAGAGACAAATCTTGGGAAAATGCAGGGGGATTCAGGCCAGCAGTATGGTCTAATTAGCACCAGCTGATAAATTATAATGTAGATGTAACCAAGGCTCCAGCAAGGAGCAAAAGGAGAAGAGCTCTGTTCAGGGGCATCAGCTGGGAGTAAATAAACAATAACTCCTCCTGCTGCTGCCCCAGGGACCAGCTGCAAAGGCCAGGATTGCACTTTTCCCTTCCTTGCCCCATCCACCATGGAGCCGGTAGTGGAGTCTGTATGGGAAAGGACTGACATATTCAGATGGATGAATGCCAGCGAGTAGGGATGGTGGATATCACGGACAAAGGCTGCCAACTGCACACCTTACAGCTCTGGCCTTGGCTGTTGTCCCCACATAATCAATGTATCTTGCGTATAACTAGTACTTCACTTCTGAAATCCTTATGGTCTACTGGCAATCACAGTATTTTTCTTATATCCATATTTACTTTCATATTTTCTCCTAGTTCTGCACCTGTTTCTTCAAATAGGTTCCTGTTGCAGCTATTGCTGCTGCATTACCTGGATAGTAAATGGGTGGATTTAACTCTAGATTCCTTCACTTCAGCAACTGAAATGCTGATGTCTGGGCTTTACTAGTGGAACTGAAATGGGCTCCAAAGTATTTGCTTTCAAAGAGTTTTGTGTTCAGTTTTGAAATAGGCTGTTCCCTACAGAAGAGAGAGCAGTGCTCTCTGCTTCAGAAAGCTCCTGGAGAAGTTTGTGTTTAAAACCGAAGTTTTAGAAAGGTAATTTTCAAAACAATCACCAAGAGAAGAAAGATCCTTTTCTTTCTTATAAAAATTTGTAAATTAAAACAAATCCCAAATAGACTGCCCAGGTGGAGTCCAATAACCAGACTCTTCTGGAAACAGCTTCCAGTCCCTATTTGCAGCTTACAAGAGATTTATGTTGTTTCAGTGTTTGTCTCTACAAAAAATAAAACTTGGTAAATAGAAAATATGCAAATTAGATTAAAGATAATCCCAGTGACATTTTAAATATTATAAATCCCTTGAGAATGTCTAGTTTAAATGACATATTCACAGATATTAGATACACAAATTTAACAGGATCAGTCAACAACATTTGTGACAATAAATTGAGCACACAGCTGTCTCAGCAGCAAGAACCTCTGGCAACATCAACATCACGCACAAAGAATGTAAATTCAGACCTGTCAATGCAGCACTTGGCTACAGAAGAGAGAGAAATGTGAAAGGTGCCATGGGTAGGCAGCAGTGAATGGATCTGAGAGGCTCAAATTGTTAAAGCATTTCGATATTCCTTGTCATTTCTCTGTGTTTTCAAATTGCCTGGAATTTCATTAACTATTAGTCCAAAGGTCTCCAAGGTGGCTGCTTACATCAGCCTAGTTTTGCAGACAATTTAGTTTAAAGCCCCTAAATAAAATCATGGCAGCTCTTTTAGCAACCCCATTCTTTGGAGCCATGACTAGGCTAGATGGGATGACACCAGGGGTATGAGATTCAAAAGGACCAAGTGCCACATCCTGCACTTGGGTCACAACAACCCCAGGCAGTGCTGCAGACTGGGGGCAGTGGCTGGGAAGCTGCCCAGCAGAAAAGGACCTGGGAGTGCTGGTCAATAGCAGCTGAACTTGAGCCAGGGTGTGCCCAGATGGCCAAGAAGGCCAGTGGCATCCTGTATCGGCAATAGTGTGGCCAGGAGGACCAGGGCACTGATTGTCCCTCTGTGCTCATTAATGGTGAGGCCACACCTCAAATACTGTGTTCAGTTCTGGGCCCCTCACTATAAGAAGGACTTTGAGGTGCTGGAGTGTGTCCAGAGAAAGGCAGGCAAGCTGGGGAAGAGTCTGGAGTGCAAGACTGGTGAGGAGCAGCTGAGGGAGCTGGTGAAAAGGAGGCTCAGGGGGGACCTTATCACCCTACAACTTCCTGAGAGTGTAGCCAGGTGGGGGTCAGTCTCTTCTCCCACGGAACAAGTGCCAGGATGAGAGGACATAGTAGTAAGCTGTGCCAGGGGAGGTTTAGGTTGACATTAGAAAGAATGTCTTCACAGAAAGGGTGATTAGATATTGGAATGGGCTGCCCAGGGAGCGGATGGAGGTGTTTAAGGAAAGACTGGATGTGGCACTTAGTGTCATGGTTTACTTGACATGGTGGTGTTCAGTCACAGGTTGGACTTGATGATCTCAAATGTCTTTTCCAACCTCACTGATTCTGTGTTTCTGTGACTTGAAATACATCCTCAGAAGGTGCAGTGTCCTTGCCACTCTGAAGAAAATATGCATCCAGTTTATAATCCTTGTAGTGGCTATACTGGGAAGTGTGGAGAGGGAAAATGCCTACTTCACATGCAGAGGGGTCAAGCATCAGGTTTGTAGCTGGAAGGGATGTATAGCTGGGGAGGAGGCACCTCGGCAAACATTAAAACTTGACACTTGCCATCCTGAAGGTTAGAAGGCTATTGGTCTGTGAGTGAGAATACTTGTCTGGTATGGATACTGAATTTGGTGTTTGCATGAGAAAACTCAGGCTTTCTGTTCAAGTTAACAGATAAAAAACTGTGTAACTGAAAACAAGATTTTTTGCTGAGGTGACTATTTGGAGGGGAAGAAAAATCCTGAAAAAAACAGAGATAAAAAGTTATCAGAACTGAGAAAAAGTTGGGCATTAAGTGTAAACCCCTGAGCAGCTCAATGTCTCTGAGCTCCAAAGGGTAAATCCAGGTATCAGAGGGACACCACACCACTCTTTCAGGATCTTTCCATATTGGTCCAACAGACACACTTCACACTGGTATAGAAGACATCAACTTATTACTATCAGCTGACACTCCACAACCACAGGGGGACACTGCCCCTCATGAAGAGTTGTATCTGTGCACTCTTGAGTGAAAGGTGTGGAGTGCTGGCTGCTGGACCCACAAATTTGGGAATTCATATGTTTAGGAGCCCAGAGTCTGGAGAAGGGCCAGGACCAGGGAGTGGGAAGAGAAGAAATATGTTTTTAGAAAGTCCTTAAGAGGTGTAAGACCATAACAATTTAGATCTTTACCCTTCCCTTTTTTCTTTAAAATGTAGAATTTCAAAAACAAACTCACCATTGCAGTTGACTAGAGGCCTGGTTCTTCCTAACTCTTCCATTATCTTCCCAGTCATAAGCAAGCATAACATCTTTGGCTCAACAAACCTGTCAGCTACAGGCTTCAGAGTATTTGATCAATATCACAACATGCTTGCTCTGTCTGCATGCAACATCTGCTATTTCTCCCTGCTGGAGACCGAGTACTTGGTTAGATCCTAGACTGAGTTTGTTTCCCTCCTAGCACTGTTAAAGTTTATTTTTAGGTTTTTTAATTGAAATCTGTCATTAATTCATTTTTTAGTGATTAAAGAGGATAATTAAAATGGAGGATTGAAGCACATGTAGAAAATTAAACTGCAATAACTACACAGGAACAGAGGAAAAACACATTGGCCAAGGCAGTACAGCAGTTTTATTTTGTTACCTGCAACACTAGTTAAAAGGCAAGGGAGCTATCATACGTTTAGCATTATAATTGGAACTATAGCTCTTGAAAGCACTGATTAGGCCATGTTTCTATAGTGCCAAACCCTTGGTAAGCTGGAATGCTGGAAGCATCATTTCCTGCAGCAAGTACTTTCTTTGTGGTATTATCTTTCAGGAAACAGTTTCTTACTTAATTTTACTGTGTTAATAGATACAGATTAATTTTGGAAAAAAGCAGAAAGAGAGAATGAACTAGTAAATCAAAACCTCACCTCATTTTGGAGATAGTAATGAAATTGATGCAAATCACTGTCTTACCATAATCAGCTTTTTTCTAGTAAGTGACTACTGAAGGTGAGTACTTGAACACTTAGACTGGACTCAGGCTCTCCAATTTATTTTTCCTCCTTATGAACCTACATGTTCTCGTACTCCTGGCTATATACCCAACTGAAACAGGAAGGAGGAGAGTTCCCAATGTAGTAATTAAATTTTTCTTCCAGGAGAAAAAAACCTCTGAATTTAGGGTTCCCTCCTCTGAGTGAAGTAGTTCTAGAAGCCATGTCTCACTTCTCAAGCATGCTTTTTACTCACTAAGCTCTAATGTAGGGGAAATCTGGATAAGGTAGGAATGAGACAGGATTTATGTACCTCACACTGCATCAGGATCATGCTCACAGTGTTGAAAGACAGTGAGAAGGCAAAAGCCCAGGCCGCCTTCTGCAGAATCAGTTCTTGTTTGTGCACAAAATGACTACAGTGTAGTCCCACTCTGATTCATGATAGAAAACCAAAAAAAACTAAGCTTGAGGTCAGGAGGGAGCTTTAAACTGTAAATCACAGGGTGTAATTCATCTGGCAAAACACAGATGTCTACACCTGAGTTACTCAATTTAGCAACTTTTTTTAAGTGATGAGAGAAACAGACACTAAGACATGACCTTTCTTAAAAGTAGATGTCTAAAGGAAATCTAATTACTTCTGCCTGAAATTTCCAGGTTTTCTCTGCTTGTTGTAAAAATCATTGGCTTGATAAACTCAGGTATTGGCTAAGATGGAATGAATCTAACCTGGTGTCACAGAGGCATTTGTTGTTCTTCCCTGAGATAGGTGTCGCAGGAAATGCAGAAGAAAGAGCTACCAATATATACTTTCCCTGGCATTTCCTGCTGCTTGCTTGAGATATCCTAATCCTTATGTAGCCATGAAAAAAAAATCCTCATCTGTGGGGTATGGATCGTGAGAATAATCAACCTCATGAAAATTATCACAGTGATCTCCTTTTCAGTGCATTCAGAGAAGGCTGTGTAAATCCTAGCGCTCGCTGGGGTCTGACATCAGCTCCATGTGCAGTGTAATTGCTTCCAGATAACCCAGCTCATCACCTGGGAGTGTAATGTAATTTAAATGATGTATGTCTTTTCTTTTACTCTCACCATGAGTTAGCCATATTGATCTTCCCAAAGGGGACACTTCAGTGGGTATGCATCATGAGTTGTGATGTCACTGATAACTCTTCTAATTCTACAGCCTGAAAGAGATTGACAAAATACTGGATTTATAGATATTATTGCTTTTTGCCCAGCTCTTACATCTATAATTTCCATCTGGTGTGCAGAAAGGAAATTTGTTTTCTTCTAAATATGTCAGGCTGTTAAATGTATGTTGCTTATGATCTTGAGGCACATTTAACATCAGTAAAATGAACAATGTACCAGCAACCCTTTTCTGTGAGAGCAGCCTGACAAAAAGCCTTTGTTCTACTGAAACTGATTTGGGTTCTTTAGGGAGACAAACTTTTGCATTTGGCTTCTCTAGTTTGCCCTGTATATTTGCACTGTTGCATTGAGCGTGGTTATCACCCCATGAAAAGCGCCAGGTTTAAGTGCTGCAGGATGATAATTTGGAGAACCGCTATGGTTTATGTATTAGAATGGAGGCCAGGGTGCAGGAGTGGAATTCAGATCTAGTGGAGATTTTAAATCTTGGCTCTCTTGAGGTCACTGGTAAAACTGGTTGGCTTCTGTAGGGCCAGAATTGTAGGTAGGGCTTTGCATTTGGTCCTCTATTGAGATGGCACAACTGGGAGTAGAAAATGGATTATAAAGCACTGCTCTGGGCTCCTGGGATAATTCGCAGGGATTGGAAGAGGTCTTCCTCTAGGAGTCCTGTCTCCCAATGGAGAAAGAGTGCTTTGAAGACTGTCCTTAACATGCAAATCTCATTTTCCATAGCAGTCAGGAAACAGTAATGCCAAAAAATCCCAGTAAAAATAACAAGATGCTCTCATACATGCCTTGAAGTTATTATTTTTTCATTTACATCTTGGAGCTACAGAAAAGAGCACTCGTTAATGCTTAATACTCTTTTTCATGTTCATTGAGTTACAGTAGAGCATCTCTGATACTGGAAAAACTACTAAGGTCATATTAGATCCAATTAGATATTAAAATTTACAGAATAAATAGAAAACAGAATTGGACCACACAGAAAGTAAGAAAAAGTATGGAACACATGCTTATTTTTCATTATCAGGGTAGCTCAAAAGTTCTGGAGCTATAGTAGAGACATCTCCTTTCTTCCTCCCTCTGGGGAGCTGGGATGAAAAGAAGGGAGGGCAATGCTCTGCTCTTACTCCTTCAGGACACACCTGGACCAGACAACACATTCCAGCCTGTCTGAACCAAAACCAAAGAGAGCATTTTATAGCACTTGCTTTGCTCTTCAGCAGCTCTGCTTTGTAAAACTGACTCCTGGGTCAGAGTTGCTTCTTGCTGAGAGAGCACGTGAGTTTTCGCTGTATCAAATGTACATGTGTGGTAGGGCATGCCTGGGATAGTTTTCAGCCCTTTCATATCTCTATCTTTTAATGATGCAGCTGGAACGGCTGCTCTGCCTTGTAGCCGGGTTACCTTAGCTGGAGCATGCCCTGGCACAGGCATAGAGTAGCTAGAGATCCAGAGAAAACAGCAGAAGACTACCATGGACATCTGATGTTATCAGTGCAAATAAACTTGCACCTCGAGCCTCCTTTCCTACCTGAAATAAGTTGCTAAAGCTACAGGTTAACTCCAGCAAAATATGAGCTAAAACTCCACATTTGCAGTTGAGAATATGAGTAGAACAAGATTGTGAGCATATTCCAGCAACTGGGCAATGAATTCCAGCCCTCTTGTCACAATTAATTCAGGTGCATCAGTAGACTCCATACTTTGGGTGGTTGGAACTCATTTGAAATTATATGCTTTCCATTCTTCCTCATTAGCCTTGCTGGATGGCTCTTTCAGGACTTCACTGTGTCAGCAAATAAAACCTTTCTTCCAATATCCAATTTTAATGTATTCCTTGGGCAGTCTATGTCTTTTGGGGCTTGCAATAGCATTTCCTTCAGATTAAATAACTCCACTTTCACTCTGATGTATTTTAAAAAATCAATTGCATCACCTCTCTATCACCTTTGTTTTGTTGAACTATCTGAGCATTAAATGTTCACACAAAATATACCCTCTACTCCTCTGATTGCCAAAACAGCTCTTCTCTGCATCTTCTTCAGGCTGAATTCCTCTTTCTTGAAACAGTCTACAAGGATTTCAAAGGTTAGATATACAAAGGGAATTGGGAACTTTCAGGTGCTTTATTCCATTGATGGAATTCATAGTGCTGAAGTTGGTGTTAAAATGATTTTTTTGTTGGATGTGAAAGGTTGAATGCCTAAAAAAGAGCACAGAAATAGTGGGATATATAGATGTACCAAGACAAAGTGTCAATAGGGGAAATTCTGATATTTTATCCATAAAGTAAGATTAAGATACCTACTTGTACTCTGAATATGCACAATTTTTGCTGTCTCTTTCCTGGTTTAGTAAGTACTTGTGTTAATCTTGCTTTGAAAGAGTTTGAGGAAAAAGCTTGCTTTTGCTTTAATACTGACTGAAATCTTAGAAGCAATAGCCTTAGTTATTGAACTAACTTAGTTCAATAACTAACTTCACTAACTTAGTTCACTAACTTAGTTAGTGAACAACTTTGCTGACTGTGTCATTTAACTTATAACTTTGCCATCTGGATTGTTTTGATTGACCAGAGGGAAAAAAAACTCCACAAACATACTACATTTTGTGGCATACTTCATTCTGAGTAGATCATGAAAGAATCTATTAACTGCAGGAGACTAAGACAGACATCTACATTTCACCAGTCGGAAGCTGCGTGAGGTGAAGCCCACCCAGCATAACTCTTTGGCCATTAGGCCCCTAGTAAGACACCCATCACTGGTGGAGAAATCCCCTGGTTTATCAGAAGAAACTTTCCTGTCTGGCACCTGCAGAACTGTTCCTTTAATAGTCTTGCTGTATATCTCACTGCTTTTGCATGCTATTGACAACTGTGTTTAATTCCACCCTTCTTCATCACAAATTGAAGACAGACATAACACTAAACATAGTGGGAAAAAAAAAAGGAAACAAAGTATTTAAAACAAAGCAGAATTGTGTACTGGCTGATATAACAATGGGCTTATGTTTACCTCCAGGAAGCTCCTAAAGGCACTTTTCCCATGTGTGCTTTATGAAAAAAGGAAAAAAAACCACCACACACAAGATGACTTGGAGACTAAATTAAATATTTGATCTTCTCCCATTCTGTTTCTTGGGAGGTCAGACCCACATGGTTGGTTGGTGTCCCCAGGAACTGGAAATCATCATGTCTCCACATACTTTGCCAGACTGCAGAGGAACGAGTGTGTCCCCCTACTTCCTTCTCCAAATGTTCTAGAAAAAAAAACCAGTGTTATTTAGCTTCAGATGTTGTGGAGGGTTTGATGAAAAAGAGAAAGCTCCCTAATTGCTTTGTTTTCTGAATTGTCCTCACTATTACTTGGCACCTTTGCCCTTCTCTTTCTCTCAGGTACCATCAGATAGACAAGAGTGGTCTGTGGTGGAAAGCTCTCTAGTCTGCTGAGCTGTGATCTCGCTTGGCTCAGTCTGGGCTCCAGTTCCAGTTTTCCAGCTAAGGCAATGGATAAAAATATGGACAACTTCTTGATAGAACAAGGGGTAATGGTTTTAAACAGAAAGAGTGTAGATTCAGGTTGGACATAACAAAGAAATTATGATGAGGCTGATGAGACACTCTAGAACAGGTTGCCCAGAATAGCTGTGGTTGCCCCAGCACTGGAATTGTTCAAGGACAGGTTGGATGGGGCTTTGAGCAGCCTAATCTAGTGAAAGATGTCCCTGCTCATGGCAGTGGGTTTGGACTAGATCTTTAAAGGTTCCTTCCAATATTCTATGAACATTTCATTTTTAAATTCCCATTTTCCATTTAAATGTAGTCATTGCATGAATACACACCTATCACAATGATGGCACCCTATTTCACAAAATATTTCAACTTTTTACTAAAAAAAAAACCTTAGGAGAACAGTAGGAACTCACAATTCACTTTAATTCTTCTCACAAAATGTAGTTTGTTTCTAGGCCTGAGGGAAATTAGCTGAATTTACATATTTCATTTAAGTATAAAGGGCTATCCACAAAAAACGTCTTAGAGAATTCATCAGAGTTCAACTGCCTCTCTAAAATGCACGAGACGCTCGGTGTTCAGAATACAGAAAGTATAAGAAACAGATAAATGTTTTCTCTCTCCTGTTCCTGAGATACCAAGCCATGTCACTCATTTGGAGCACTGCAACAGTTTCCACTATCAGCCAGGACTGTCATGTTGTAACCAACACTTTATTTTATTCATCTTTGCACGACAAGAGCACAGGGCTGCTGCAAGGAAGAGAAAACAAAATCTCACACCTTTCCCCTCTGGCACAAGCTGCTCAGTTTAGAGTTCACATCCAACACAGATCAAAACTCACTGTTTATTGCTTGTCCCCAGGAACAAATGCATAAGCAGGGTGTATGTGGACTAACCCTTTCAAGGCTTTCTCACACATCTATCAAAATTATGTCAGGACAATGAGAAGTAAAATAAACCTTAAAAACACCTTCCCCTCACCCCTCACTTCTTCCTGATCTCTACATCCTCCCCTGCAGCGTTGCAGGGAGACAGGGAAAGGGGGTTATGGTCAGTTCATCACATGTCTCAGTTGTTGCTTCCTCCTTAGGGAATGTAGTCCTTCCCCTGCTCAAGCATGGGATCCCTCCCACATGAGACAGTCCTCCAGGAACGTCTCCAAAGTGAGTCCTTCCCATGGGCTGCAGTTCTTCATGAGCTGCTCCAGCATGGGTCCCTTCACAGGTGTATTGTTTTGGCATGGCCTGGCTTTAGGTAGCAGGGGGGCCACAGAGATGGCTCCTGTGAGGAAGCTACTGGAAGCTTCCCACCATGTCTGGCAGAGCCAATGGCTGATGGCTCTGAAGATGGACATGCTGCTGGCCAAAACTGGGCCAACGAGAGAGGCTGGTAATACTTCTGTGATGACATATTTAAGAAGAAAATCAAAACAAAGTCACAAGATTTTGGATTCCAGTCGGAGAAGAGGAGGAGGTGAGAACACAAGAGGGAAAACAACATGGAGACACCAAGGTCAGTGCAGAAGGAGGGGGAGGAGGTGCTCCAGGCACCAGAGCTGAGGATCCTCTGCAGCCCGTGGTGCAGACCATGGTGAGGCAGCTGTGCCCCTGCAGCCCATGGGGATCCACGGGGGATGCAGAGATCCACCCGCAGCCCGTGGGGGAGGTGCCCGTGCCGGAGCAGGGGGATGCCTAGAGAAGGCTGTGTTCCAGTGGAACACCCGGTGGCGAGAGAGGGCCCTGCTTCCAGGCTGGAGCAGCCTGTCCGTGGAGGGCTGCACCCCATGGAAAGAGAGAGCCACTCTGCAGCGGTTTGGGAGGGCTGTGTGCCCGTGGGAGGGGCTCAGGCTGCAGCAGGTGCGGTGTGGCTGCTGCTTGTGAGATTTGGAGCCCTGCTGGAGAAGTTCACAGAGAACTGTCTCCCGTGGGAAGGGACCCCATGGTCTCACAGGGGAAGACTTCTCTCCCAGAGCAGGGGAAGGAAATCTCGTTGAGGAAGCGACCAAACCCCCATGCCCTGTGTCCCTGTGCTGTTGGTGGGAAGGAGGGAGGGGCTGGGGGCAAGGGGGAAGGTGTTCTAAGGGCTTATTTTACATCTCATTATCCTCCTCTGATTCTGTTAGCAATAATTCACTTCACAACTTAAGTTGAGCCTGCTTCAGTCTTGAAACATTTCTTCCCAGTCCTTACCTCACTCATGAAGCTTTTGTTAATTTTTTTCCTTTTTCCCTCCTCTGCCCAGCTGGGGCAGGGGAGGGTTGAGCGAGCAGCTCTCGTGGGTGCCTGATGTTGTCAAACCTTGACAACCGGGTGCAGTTCCTCAGGAACAGACTGCAGCAGTGGGGTCACAAGTCCTGCCAGCAAACCCACAGTAGAGCAGGTTCTTCTCTCCATGGGTCCACAGGTCCCTGCCAGGAGCTTGATCCAGCATGGGCTTCCCTTGGGGTTATAGCCTTCTTTTGGTCATCCACCCGCTCCATCATGGAGCTCTTCCATGGGCTGCAGGTTGGATATCTGCTCCTGTGGGGAAGATGTTTTTAAGATTTGGTTTACTTCTCATTACCCTGCTCTGATTTTGATTGCCAATAAATTCAATTAATTTCCCTAAGTTCCCTGTTTTGCCCATAATTGTACTTGGTGAGAGATCTGTCCTGGTCCTTACCTCAGGAGACTTTTGTTATATTTTCTCTCCCCTGCCCAGTTGTGGAGGAGAGTGAGAGAGCAGCTTTGGTGGGTGCCTGGCATCCAGCCAGGGTCAACCCACAACATAGGGCAAGGGAGGAATTGGTCATACTATGAGATCCAGGGTTTTCTTGGAAATCTTCCTGCAGAAATATAAGAAGCACAGTTTAACTAAAACAGTTATTGTAACTATTCATCTCAGCTGTTTTTTAAGGAATGTGTCTGTCGACTAGTATTTTCTATTAGGAACCAAACTCTCAGTTCATATGCAAGTAATGTTCTGCCATTAAATCTGATTTTTTGTTGTTGTTGTTTGTTTGTTCTTAATTGCTAAGAGCAACATGACTTAGATGTTCTGTTTCTCTTCCAGAATGAGACTGGCTGTAGTTAGCCATAACTTTTAAAAGCAGAGAACAGCCAGCAAGCATACTTACACTGGAGACCACTGTTAGCAGGAAGGCAGACTCGGAATATGATTCGGTTTAAGGAACAGAAAGGTCTATTATTTTACAAAAGTGGCAAGTTCCCTCTCTTACATCAAGTCAGTTATTTTAGAAATAACTTTAGGAGCTCATAGTTCATGAAAATCCTGGAGGAAGGAAGAAATTTAATAAAAAAACACAGTAGCATCATTATGAATTGGCAAAAAGAGGTGTTAAAAATTGCCTAGCAACATAGTGTTTTAAAGTATATTCATAGAACACATGAAGCAAGAATATTCCACGCAAAAGAAGACTCTTTGTTCTTAACAAGTGCTTCTGCATGGCTTTTCTGATGCACAGTATCACTTTTGTTAGGGGTGTAGCTATATAAAGTTCCAGCTGTATATAGGTCTGTGCATAGCAGTTTCAGGAATTCAAAAGTTTAGCAGAATTTTGGGAAAGGAAAGCAGCCTCAGAACAGTATTTCTGACCAAGTCATAAATTAGTTACTTTCCATACATTCAGAGTAATTCTTTAATATTCCCTCCAACTAACTCCTGCAGAGAAAATTGCTGAACTCCTTTTGCAGTGATGGTATTCTGCAATGGCAGAATGTAACTAAAGCAAGAAAATTTGGATGGAAAGGAAACAGCTGATAAAAGACCAATAGATATCACTGGGAAAAAACAAAAAACAGACAGGCTTTTGGCCACACTACTTTTCTTCAAGTCTGAAATCTGAAAAAATTTCAGCTCTTTAAACTTTTACTCCCCATTGTACTGTAGAAAGAAATAAAGTAGATTAAAACGCATGGTAAAAGGGAAAGCATGGGTCACACCACCTTGAGACTGAGATAAAAACTCTATGTACCGTTATATATAGCACTGATCATTTTTGAAAGGTTGTGATGACCATCACAGGCTTTCAGAGGACTGGGAGAAAGTAAACTCTACTACGCTCTTGAAGAAGGGCAAGTGGGGACAATTTAGGGAACTCCTGGCTGGCCAGCCTCACTTCAACCCCTGGGAAGATGATGGAGCAAATAATTCTGAAAGCCATTTCCAAACACATTAGGTACAAGAAGATGACTGGGAGAAGTCAGGATGAATTTGCAAAAGGAGAATGATGGTTGATAAATTTCATACCTTCTGGGATGAGAACACTGGCTTGGAGTATATGGAGCAAATGGTGGATGTTGTTTACCTTGATTTTAATAAGGTTTTTGATGCAGTTCCTCATCACATCCTCATTGAAAAGCAGATGAAGTGGAATTATGTGGACAGAAAGGTGGGCTGAAAATTGACTGAGCTGCTGGGCTCAAAGTTGCACAAAGTCCAGCCGGAGCACAGTCACTTGTGGAAGATCCCAAGGGTTGATACTACATCCAGTACCTATTAACAAATTCTTTAATGACCTGGAATAATGGGACAAAGGGTACCCTTAGTAAGTTTGTGAAGGATGCAAAACTGAGAGCAGTGGCTAATACACCAGAGGGGTGTGCTGCCCTTCAGAGAGACCTTCATATTCTGGGGAAATAGGCCAACAGGAATCTCATCAAGTTCAGCAAAAAGAAATTTTAAGTCCTGGCCCTGCAAGGCCATAAGCCAGTACACCAGTACACACTGGTTACTGAACCACTGGAGAGCAGCTTTGCAGAAGAAGATAAGAAGTGACTTCTTGTTGAAGAAGTGGGTAGTAACCTGACCTTCAGCAGGCTTGCTCACATGCTCAGGAGAGGCATATGTTTACATACACACTGAATGAAGTCTTCTAGAGGCAACAGATTGGGAGGAATAGCTTTTTATACCCATCAGCTACAACCATACAGATGACAATATTAACTATGCAGCCCTTCTATCTCCCTTCCCACCTCATATATATGTCACACCATACAGTCTACCCAGCGCTTCCTTAGGTCCCTTGCTTGTTTTTCCTTTGCTTCATGTTGTAATTATTTGCCTGCTATCATTCTATAATACCATTAGCATTATGCAGTATAATGCAATTGCAGAATATTGATGGCACTCTGAGTCGACCCAGCAATTACTGTGGAAAGGCCCAGAAAGACTACTGTACATTAGAAAAGCATTAAAGTGTGAGCACTACGTGATAATGATGGAATTATCCTTATTTACTTCCTGCCGTTTTCTGAATGTCATACACAAATTGAATACTAGATAATCATATTCCTACCTGGTCATTTTCCACCTCTAGACTCTATATAATGTCATAAACAACTGTATCCTTTTACTGCAGCAGTTGCATGGGCTATATTAACAAAAGCTTGCATAAAGAATGAAACATGTTAATATAGCAGAATAATTTCCTGCTTTCTTTCTTTTCTTTCTTTCTTTCTTCCTTTGTTTCTTTCTTTCTTTTCTTTCTTTCTTTCTTTCTTTCTTTCTTTCTTTCTTTCTTTCTTTCTTGTTAAGCTATATTTTTATTCAAACTCTAATTCATGAATTTGAAGAGAATTCAAATTACCACTCAGTGTGGTCATTGTTAGACCAGACTCTTTTTTACTTTTTTTGATCATTTGTAATGAAGTAGTTGAAGTCAATAGAATATGAATTGCCTAGCACAGTGTACATATTGACGCCACACTGAAGAACATAAGAACAGGACAAACACCTGTCTGGGTCAGAGCATGGGTCTATCCAGCTCCCTGTTCTGTCTTTCCATTGAGAGACAATGGGAGATGCTGTTTCAGCAGGACAGACGAGCCCCACCCTTTTCTGCTGTCCCTTCTTCTTATACTCCTCACAGCCCCAGCTGGTGTGTTAGAAATGATATATTAGAAAGTGTATGACTTTCTAAATATTAGAGTATGTGACTTCTGCCTTTAGTTTCTCTTTATGGACCTATTGTGCATGAGTTTTCTAATACTTTTCTCAACCTGCTGATATCATCTGCATCCTCAAAAGTATATGGACTTCCCTTTACTTTTCAGGATGTGGCTGCACCAGTTTTTTCATAGCCGTGAGATGTTATTTTCTTTTTTGTTATCAGTGCTTCTCTTGATGAAGCCCAGAACTCTATTGGCCTTCTCACTGCTGCTGCACACTACTGTTTGTATGCAAGCCTGTGCTGAGACCATGCTTTATATATTTAAACTGAGACCCATTCCCAGAAGAGAGACTTGGGCCTCTTTTACTCTTCAGTATGATGCCATCTACCTCCAGTGCACATGGACCTGCCAAGCACTGTCCGTCATATCCACCACATGGTCCCAACAGCACTTATAGTGTTGTCATATGGCTGATACTGGATATGTGCAATTTGTAGGAGCTTTCTTAGATGGACTCCATCACAGAGTGCTGAAAAGGCAACTCAGCTTTGTAAATATTTCTGCCTAAGTTTGCTTTGCATGTGATGGACATGCAGATACAAAGCTATATGTGCTGTTCAGGTCATGGAGAGGGCTCAGGGAGTGCACTGAGGCTTAGCTCAAATCTCCCTCTCTGGTTCAGTTTTGTAAGTTACAGACCAGAAGAAGCCCTTCTTGAAGGGCAGGGTCCTATCAATTTGAAGTGCATATACAGAGCTATTAAGAAGAAAAGTGACTGAGGGACGTTGAGGGGATTGAGGGACTGAATACAGCCCAGTGGAATAGCTCAACTGACCTCAAGGATGTAGCACAAAGAAGGAAAGTGTTGACTAGATAGCTGTAAATCCTGAATTCCTGAAATTAGAAAATGTCCCGTTCATCTTTTTATTTTGTGCAAGTGTCACTGCAAGAACTTTTGAAACCCGTGTCAATCTCTACCCTTCAGAAAGGAGAACAGTAGGGTGGATATGTGCACGGGCTGTTATTACCGTGTACCACAAGGGCTGAGCATCAATTGCTTCATTGGTTTTGTTTAGCAATTGTTAGTATTTACCTCCTTTGCTTGCACTTGAATAGGTTGTCTGAATATTTTGGCAGTGATTTATTTTTTCAGGCAGCTGCTCCTTTTGTGTTGAGGTTTTTAGTGATGTTTTTTTCTCCTGGCTATGGTGCTGTGGGTTGGATGCAGACCTGCCAACCTTGTACTATTCCCACTAAGAAAAAAATAACTGCTGGCTTGAGGGAGAAATTGAGGTAATTTCAACAGACCTCAAGCACATTATTTTTTCTGCGTTTATAGTTGTTAGTTTCCTTTAGTCTACTTACCATTCCAGCTGCTGATTCCATTTTGCCTCTTTATTTTCATTTGTAAAGCTCAGTCAACTTTCAAGGATAGCAGCTCTTTATAATTTTTCACTTTTTAATTCTTAATTAATTAGTTCACTGTGATTGCTTTACAATGTTCTTTACATTCTCTTCCTGATCTGTAAATAGGATAATATGAGTTGTTATTTCAACAGATTACTGGACATGTGGTCCCTGATATGCATTGTTGAAAATGGGCACATATAGCTATTTTTACCTCTCATTTCTCTGGAATTGGTGTGATGGGAGTGCTGAAGAGGTCATGATATGCTGAATGCTACCAGAATTATCTGATTTGTAGTTCACATTAATTTTATAATCTGGATTGTTGTTGCCTTCCAGACATGCCTGTTATGAACCCTGCTAAAGCACAGCAAACTGAGGACTAATGAGAAAAGACTTGATTTCAGCACCACTGTTTATATATGGGTTGGCAAATTCTATCCTTGTCTGGTAGAAACCTTTTGACTATAATTGGTTCCAAGAACTAAGCAGAGAAAGGGATATAGTTGAAAAAAAAAAAAAACCTGAACAAAGATTTTTCCTTAGATTTAACAGACATTTACATTTAGCTAAGTTATCCCTTGTGACCTTGCATCAATTAGGAATTGAAGAGCAGATCTAAGCAACAGATGTAGAAAGTGGTCATTTCTGTAGTAAAGGAGAAAGGAGAACAAGCTAAATCTATGCTAGCCAGGAAGTTCTACTAAGAGAATCCCTTCATATCTAAAAAATAAAATCACTGCATGGGTGGCTGTTGGCTCACTACTTCATATCCAGCATTGGCAGGGTAAGGGACCGTAACAATTTTCTGTGATCACTTCGTACATTATTTTTTTATGATTTGCGAACCAACGTGTTTCACTTGAATGCTTAGAGAACACAACTAGACTACAGTTCTATAAAACATTCCTGTCTCAAATCAAATGGTCTCAAGTTTTCCAATTGAATTTGCCTTTAATTCCCAAAAGCTCAAAGATTCAAGCACCACCTATGCATGTGGATGGGATCTGCTCTTTCTCTGGAACAAGAAATCATTATTAGCTTTTTTCACATTTTTCAACTGTAAAAAACCTTGAGATTGTTTAACTCGGTCTGAGTTCTGAAGATGCAGAAAATGTTTGTTTGATCAGCCAGAGATGGGAGTAATGTTCAGGTGATGGTGCAGTGAGTTCTCGTAAGACAAATCTAGTCATGAGCCTGAAGGGACTGGTTCATTTGCAAACATTTCAAATCAAACTGCAGCATTCAGTCTGCATACAAATCCCCATGGAATTTATATGACTTCTAAAGCCATTGTTTTGAGCAAGTGAAACAAAACCAGAGTGTACAGACTGGATAAAGTCTGGGAATATGGTTATCTATGCAATCTGTAATATTAGATGCGCCTGACACAGTTCTGCAGTTCCACACATCCAGGGCTCAAGGCAATGATAGAGTACACATGTCCCAAGTAGCAATAAATTCCACTCTCTTAAACTCATATTTGCTCTTACATCATATAATCTGAGGCCTTTTTGAAAAAGGCCCAAGGTTAATTTGTTCACTAGAAAGCAGCTCTATGATGAGGCCACAAGGGCAGGTGCTTGTTTATAGTTGGGTCAGACCTGACGTGTCCAGCCAAGGAAAGAAACACATGAATCTATGGTCATCCCACATTAATGCAGGTTTCCTCCATATTCTATAACACAACTGTGTAAGATGATTTAGTGCTCAAGAGTATGCTTGCAGCCTGGGCTTTTCATAAAGGGTAGATACATCAAGTATTGTATCTTCTTTGTTAGGCAGAACTAGGTGATGAATGGAAGGCCCTATTTTGTGCTATCAAATCTTTAATGGCTTCTAAGTCTATTACCATCAACTGTACCTGTCAAATCAGTCATTCACACTCTCACGGTATCACAAGCATAATAAATATTAACTGCTTTTTCAGAGCAATTTTATTATGTTGTGCTCTTCAGCAGAAGAACCTTCCTTAATATAGAGAGTAAAGCATGGGCTGTATGGGTAGAAATGTTGTGGCACTTGATAAGGATTAATGTGTTTGTTTATTATGTTGGAAATTATCTTCCCCTGAGCCCTTTTAATGTTCTTGTCCTGAAAAATCTTTTCAAGGTTCATCTGTAATGATGTAAAAGTTTGATCTCTGAATCTGAACATGTCACCCTAGATTCCCCGTGTACAAAGAAACAGGCAGTCAAGAGGGTGATGCTTAGGACATACCTTATAGCACAGCTTTGCACTGCCTCCATCACCGCCGTAGGGAGACAACCCAAAACCAGGTGCTGCTGACTGCCTGATGTGCATATCATTGTTACCTTTCCATGAAAACTGCCCATGGCCAGGTTTGGCTAGGCCTTTTCTAGGTCTCTCATGGTGCCCCATAAATAATGCTCTGAGGGGTGGGATTCAGCTCAAACAGCTAAAATGATCAGGGGGCTTGTTTTGCTATGTGAATGTGTTGTGACAGCACTGGGGTGCAGGATGGCTGAGTGACATCAGGGCATGAGGTTGTGGGTCTGGGATAACCTCAGGTGCAGTATGCCATGTTGCCTGTCCAGGCAGGATCACCCTGCTGAAAACACTCAGTCTTCCCCCTCACCGGCCCTCAAAGGTAGGTATCCAATGTAGGTAGTCTGGATTTCAGGATCTGGGAGTGAAATGGGAGCTGACAGTGCAGATACCAGCCCTGGGATGAGTTGTGTCACCTCCATAGGTATCTGTTTCTCCATCAACTGTAAAGCCAGACCACAAAAAGTACACAGACTTTGACTTGTGGTATCATAAGATAAAGTAGACTAATTTCTCCATAGGCACCAGAAACACTGTTTGTCTCTTGTCCTGTTAGGTTCATTGTGTAGTGGTGCTAAACAGGAAGGGGCTGGGTGGAGAGGAAATAGTGGGGTCTGGCTCATGTCCATGCTGCTGAGGAGGAACCATGTTGCAACAAGCCTCTCTCTCATGGAGAGAGGTGGCTTGAGCAGTTCAAATAAGCAACAGGAATTAAGCACTGTGGATGGTCAGTGTCTGAGCTCACCCTTTCACATAACCCTCTTTATAATGCAGCAGTGTACTCCTAATCCAGGCAACGTTGGAGCACGCAGGATTGTAATCTTTACAAGACACAGGGGTGGAAAGGGTTTCTTTGGAAACCCCTGGGGAGGAGAAGGTGAGGCTTTCCTCCCAGAGGAGCCAGCTGGCTAGAGCACTCTCACATACCATGGAGGATACTTCTACTTCTGAAAGCTATCCAAATTCATGTCTGCCAGAGCCTACCATAACCACCAGTCAGTAGACTGGTCACAGGGGAATTTTATATGGAGGACTTTTCAACTGGCTCTTGCAGGATAGATCTTTCCTCAGGCAAAACAGGCAAATTAACTCTGTCTCTCACATACTGTCAAGCTATTTTATAAAAATGTTCTCTCTGGCTGCTGTTGTCTGCTGTTATGAGATGTGCAGTGCAGGCGTTGTAATCTTGGTGGCAGTTTACCAGCTGTCTCAAAACTCCACCCCTAACTTTGCTTTGTAAAACACTGCTGTAGGTCCAGTTTGGTAGCAAAGTCAGTGGTTTTTTTTCTGTTACCGAGGTGCAGCCCAAACAAAAAATAATTTATCTAGCAAGGTATTAGCACACCCATGTCCATGACAAAGCTTTGCCATTTCTCCATGTCTAAAACCTAGGCTGTGATGCTTCTGACTCCCCTTAATACAGATGAGAGCAACATTTCAGACTGCTTCTGCCTCACAATCTGATTGTTCATGTTTCACCTTGATTCACCCTCTGTTCTGTGAATACACTTTTTTTGCGGGACTGTGCATATTGTTCCACCCTTCCAACTGAGTTAGCACAATCTTGAATAGGCAACATGTCTATCAATCACAGCTGTCTCTGAGGACTGCTTTAAGTGGTGTTTCAGTGAAGCTGTTAGATGAGTATACATGGTGATCCATCCCCCAACAAGGCCTGCCCATTTTCTCCTCTGCCTTAGCAGTGATCTATATTTCATTTTAGGAGAAAGAAAAAGCAGGGATTTGTCTTTGCAGGAGAGACTCCTGGGTTGTTACCCCCTGTGGAATAAAACATGTTCTCAGGTTGTTGAGTGAGGTTCACCCTTTTCTCTCTCTTCCCCTCCCCATGATCTTAAGCAATTCAGTGCGATTGATTTTGGGAGTCGCAGTCTCAGCCACCAGTTCTTTTCTCTGGTTATAAGAAGAATCCATTTACCTAAAGCAGGGGTTTAGACTTCCCAGTGGAAACCAGATGCTTCAAAGTTAGGTCTTACAGTGCCCTAAATAGCTTTTTATTCACGAAATTCTGATTTGTTACCCAGAGTGCAACAAACCAATAATTACACATTCGAGAGAGACATTGATTACTTATTTCAGAGTTGGGCAAGCCTCGGTGCTTGGTGGTATTCCAAAAATCAAGCACAGCAACTATCAAAACTTTTTGCTATTTATTCGTTTTAGCAAACAAAGGAATTAGTATTCATTGGCTACAAGCTATATAGTTCTCTTATTAATTAGTATTCTATCTTCTACTGGTTAACGTTTCTCTCGCTTCTCATGCTAATTAGTCTGCATGCTCAGAATTTCTCTTCTTTTGAGTTGGTGGGTTTCTTGGGTGGTCAGCAATCAGCTTTGACAGAATTATCTTTTATCTAGTCGGAGCTGATTTCAGCACAACTGCTGAGAGGGCTTTGTTAGTTTCTTCCTTATCTTAGGAGTTCTGCCAAATGTCCTTGTGGTCCATAAATTCTGTTTTCTTTGTGCCCCCTATCAGTGGGCATCCTTTTCCCCGAGCTTTTTTAACCTCACCCTAGGTCTGACATAATTGCCAAGCCCTAAAACTTCCCAAGGCAATTCTACCATCAAGTAACTTGTATTTCTAGCACCTGCACATCACTTCAAGCTTGTTAGCAGCTCTCTGTTTCATGGATTAAATCTCTCTCCTTGTCAATTAGTATACAAAGACAGAACATCAAACATTCTTTCTTAAGAAAATTTTACATATTCCATATTTTGTAACACTTTCCTTTCGCTCAGGGCTTGAATGACATATTTCCTAGCAATTTCATTCATATTGTGACCAATTTTGAATCCATCAGTGCCAAAAATAGAAAGTTTCTGTATAAGTCGTGTGATTTAACCAGTTATGAAATACCATTGCTGGGCCTTATCTTCTTACAAGGAATAACTTGGAGTCCTTGCTCCTAAGCCAAATAATTTGCCAAGTTTGTTCCAGCTCTTCTTATATCTGGCTGAGTACACTACTGTGCATCAGTCTCATGTAGCTATGGATATGGAAAGAGCACATGCAGGTTAGGGAACTGGGAAGAACCGCTGGTGGTAGCAGTGTGGCTGAATTGGCATGCAAAGTTCCCCTCACCCCCAGATGTTTCAAGTGAACATACAAATACTGTAAATACAGCATCTGAATGCTTTATGGCCTTGAACTCCAATGTCATGAGGAGCAGAGGATATAGTGTAATATAATTGAAATAGGAACTTTCCTGAGCATTTACTGATTTGCGAGTTTAGAAGTATAGAAATACCGTATATTCTAACTTGAGAAATTTTAAAATGCAAATCAGAAGAAAATAGAAATGTCAGCAAAGAATAATTTGGGAACTTGTACACAGTCCCCAGTACCTACTCCTTTTTAAGCACAACTTTTAAACAATTAAATAGATAACAAATGTCGGACCAGAACCTCTGTGTACTGATGGATATGTTCAAACAGCATACATCAAATTCTTCTTACATGTATCTAACCATATCAAAACCCTTTAAATAATGTCATTTTCCACTCTTTGTATAGATCTGGATTTCATAAGCAGCATTCAGTGTTAACCTGCTGTTACTTCTGCTTTTTGAGGCAAGTGAATTTTATGGAGCCACATAAAATCAATTCACCTGAAGGCAGAAATGCATACATGGTTGTCCTGCCCTGTTTCACATGTCCCTTTTGTCAGCTCAAGGAATGTTAATGATTTAAATAAAAATTGTTTGTCACAAATTATTTAAGATATTCTTTTCTTCACATACAGATTATTACCAGTGAATGGTGTGAGTGGTATTACGTCCACCATTTAGCACTTCCCTCTAGCAGGCTACATGACTCAAGTGACAGTATAGGACCTGCCCAGTCTGTAAATGCAACACCAGTGCCTCCTGCTCTCAGCTACACGAGTTAAAACAGATCCTATTTTTGGTTACACTTATGCACCTTTGGAATTTCTACATTGCCAGGACTGTGTTCTGTGTGAACAGAAATGATACTGTAAAGACTGAATCTGATCTCTCCCAGATTTACTTTTTTTAATAAAGTGGTAGCTCAGCTCATGTGCTTGACCATATAACTGATCCTCTGAAAGCTTTATAATTGTAATCAAGGATATACTATCCCACAGCCCTAGAAAGAGGTAAGTAAGGATTGCAAAAGTCAACTATTGGTCAGTACAGGTTTCCAGATATAATACTAACCAGGATAGCTTTACTGTCTCTCAGATGAAAAGAATTAACCTAGTAACCTCTAGATGGCTGACTTTTTAAAGCAAACCTCACTGGTCGGTCACAAAACTATTTATGTGAAAGACTGGAACATTTTCTGCACAGAAGGTCCTGACAAAATTGATTGCGCACTTTTTCATTCACAGAAAAGGCTTATTATCTCTAGGATTTCTAAATAGTTTAAAAATATGTGACTTTGTAGTTGCAGATATTAGTAATGTATGAATCTCAGCACTTTCCTGCTATTTATTTCAGAAGGGGCTCTATACTCGAGGATGGGAAGTGATTAAAGGATTTATTCACTCTAGGCTGATAGACCAGCTCCTCTAACTCTAACTCTTTTACGGGTACATCTGTAAAACAACCAACCAAACAAAAAACCCCAACCAAATACCTATACAAGCTAACAACTAATCTCAGAAAAAGAGAAAAGGAAAGAAAATAAGTAGAAGAAAAATTCATGGGTTTGTGCATACTAGACAAGAAGAAACATGTAGGACCATCTCTTTGATAAATTAAAACAGCTTTTAAGTTTTTCTCTAATGCTGGGACAATGGGAGTTTTTAAGACTCTGCCAGTAATATACTGCATAAAGACACAGAACAGTCACAATCTTCTTCTGTCCTGGTTAGAGCCAAGTTCTGCTCTTACACACATAAAGTTCAGACCCTTTAAACCTCTTTTCTAGAGGCTGCACTTCCAGTGAAGCTGTCTCTGGTGTCATTTTTCCTTAGATAAGTTATATTTCTTACAGCCTTGATGTTGTTATTTTCAGCCTTATTTTCAAATCTGAGATCTCTGTGTCTTACATCACCATCCTTACTGGTATACAATTGAAATAACTCCTTTGAACATGAGATCGAAGGTAAGAAATGTTCCTGTGATGGTCCCCTGTGATGTCCAGGAATCATATAACATGCAAAAAAAGCAGGGAAAAACTCAAGAAAGTTCCTCAGAAGATTATATTTCCTCCTGTCATACACAGTGTACTTCTTTTTTAATCCATGGAGACTGTGATTCAGGAATAATTTTTAAGGTATATTTCTTTTGCATGAAGTGCTTTATTCTACTGTCTTACCAAAATTTTCAGATGGTGAACCAAAAATAACATTCCCAAATGGGAACCTGTTGGCTGACTGATTTAAGTAACTGTCCAGTGTGTGTTCATCTATGGGAGGTCTAATGTCTCTACTGGATGGATGGATCTGAGGTCATGAGAAGGTCACATCGGTGAACTAGATTTGGCAATTCCTAACAAAGTGCTATCACTCTCTTCAGGTAAATGCCGTGTTGACCATCTACATTATAAGAGTAACCAAACCTTCCATATGAACTGGATCCTGGCAACTCCACTAAGTTCTGCTTCCATTCCTACAAATTTACTAAAACCACAAACTTGGGCCACATTAAAACTGGACAGGTCTCTAGACTATTAAAATGTGATTTTCCAATTATTGATGTGGGCATGGTCGTCCCCCTGGAAAACACTATTCAGTACCAACACAAAACCGACTGTAAATAGCTTTTGGATTTAGAGAGGAAGAAGTTGTTTTGTTTTTTATGTAATACTTTAGCTACATTTTTATTTAAATCCGCTTTTTAAAACTACTGTTAAAACCAAAATCCAGACAGGGTGGCAGATGCCAATGCTCTTTCCATCACAGCAAGACATGATATAGTATTCCTTCTAGATTTACTTGCCCTTCTGTTTGTCATTCAATGCTCCTGTTGTCATGGATGTCAAGGGAAGTTTTGCCATCTAATTCATCTGTGACATTTGGAAATTGTCCAACAATGAACTGCCTAGAAAAGTGTTGCATACTAGGAAGGCATCATTTGTTCTTTCTTCCTTGTCTGAGAACTGTTTCTGTTGCTCTTCTCTCAGGACGGATGGGACAGCATTTCAGCATTTGTGAGGAAGGAAATTATGGCTTTCTTAGAATAGCTCTTCTAAGAGGTTTTTTTATCTATAGTAGGAGGGAGTTCACATCTAATCTGAACTATTTCAGTGTCATCCTGCAATTTACAGTTGAAATGGTACTTCCTGTCTTCTTAAGCTTCAGTTCTTGCAGTTTATTCAGTACTGTCTCTGATTCCTCATTTCCCAATGGATTTGTCCCTGAGATGAGCATAATAAGTAGAAGTACTCCTTGAGTTCTATGTTGGTATCTGCTGTAATTAGTGGGTAGGAGGTGACCTTGTAACTTACAAACCACAGCCATGTCAAAGGTTTATTTCAGAAAGGAAAGATGAAAAGAGTAAGGCAGACAGTGGCTGGAGTTCTGTTTTAGGCAATTCTGAAGCATGGAGAGAAATCTTCTTCTGTACTGGAAAGTGAAAGAGGGTCAGAAAATGAGCTTGAGTGCTGAAAACTGTGAACATCAACATTTCTTAATTATTAACATGGTCCTTGATCTCTTTTGGACTGTTCAGATGAGTTCTCAGTAATTCCAATGCCAGCAAAACAAGCAGGCTTACTTCCCTTTTACCTGTACTGGTGTAAGTGAAACTCCTTCCATCATTGTAAAAGTACAGCAAATCCAATTACTTTTTTTTTTCTTCTTACGTGTTGAGAAGATCTTGGTTCTCCTGGATAAGACTTAGCTGAAATAAGAAATAACTGAGAATTCCTAACTTTTAGTAAAAAAGATCTTGATTTCTCTCCAGCTGATCTCATCTTTAATTTAAGAAAAGATGCCTTCAGGGGATTATGTTTTGTTTTGGTTTTGGTTGGTTGGGTTTTTTTTTGTTATTGGCATATTATGAGGTAGGTGTATGTATGCATTGACTTGCTCCATGTTCCGTGCAGTATAGATTGATGTGTAGCAGGAAGCTTTCCCGCTTTCTGGTCATACTTGCAATTATTCCTTAGAAGAATAAATTTTTCCCCTTAAAATATTCCCCCATGTTTATAAATCATGTTCTTTTTAATCATCTATATTCATCTACATCTGGAAAAATTGAACACAGAATGTTCTTTTAAAGTCATAGTGGGAATTTTATATGCCAAAATGTCCATCAGCAATGCTTTCTAAAGTTCTGATAAAAAAAAAATAGTGTTGTCTTATAACAAAGGAATGGCTTTCAAATATTTCTAGTAAATTCTGCAGTATTTTGATAGATTTATACATTTGTTGTGTCCTAACTATGTATTTACTATAGTTTTTCAGGTTGCATTTAAACTGATTAACCTAAATCAGCAGTACAGAATAATACAGCCTTGCCTCTACAGATACAGTAGAATTAATAATAATTCTTTCCTTTATCTTTTTTCAGCTAGTGCATCTTGATTAGACTTGTCTGTGGTAAAATGGAGTTCTTCATGTTCATTAAGTGCTGAAACCCCTTCTGATATGAAAGGAAACCTCCTCTAGTGAAGATTACTTACTGTGCTGGGTCTGTAAGAACACGTGGCATGGACACATGAATGTAAACTGCCTTCGAGCAAGCATGGGGTGGCTTATAGTAATAAAAGTGAATTGAAGTTTTAGAGAAGGAGGATCTACACTGGTGTAGAGAGGAAAATATTTGTGCTCTTCCTTACTAAATACAATTTTCTATATTTAACACAACCACCAGACCTGATGTTCACGTGACTATCTAACTTACATAGGCATCCAATGAGAGAATGGGAACCCTTATGTCATCATTCATTTGATCTTTTTCAGATATTACCATCAAGTTTGAAATGGTTTTGGACCTATATGTCAAAAGGCTCATTCCCCGAACACAATGGAACACACAGGAAGAGTGACAGGCAGAGGAGCCCCAGCATCCTAAACGGAGAAAATGAAACACTCTGATCTGGCTCATTCCAGGGCTGTCTCAAAGCATCAGCCAGATTGTCCAGATCAGTGGGTCAATAAGAGACTCTACCTCGATCACCTTTATACACTGAGGGGGGTTACTGCCTGCAGGGGTCAGGAGCACATTGTGGGGTGCAAGGGAAAATTGTCTTGGATTTGTACACACTTTTGTATGAGGGGTACTTAGGGAACAACAGGAGGTGGGGAAAGAAGGGGATCAATGTGATTTGGGGAGGTATCAGAGTGGTACAATAGAAAGAATAAGGAAATAAATGTGTAGGTCACATGCACAGGGGCTGCTGACTGGTACACTTGCCCCGCCACATGTGCAAATTCTGTCTGATCATGACTGTATGTCCTGTTTCCTCATTTAACTCCATTTCTATCTATTTCTTCTGGTCAAGATGGCTCTGTGTGCATGTATGTATGGAGGTTTGAGTGCCAACAACTGGAAGAGGGACAAAAAGTCACTTGTGGGGAGGCCGCATGCCTCTGGTGTCAGCAGTGGGGGAGGACAGAGTGTACAATGTGTGGGTGTGTCAGTGTGTGTAGGCCCTAGTGAACATCAAGGTAGAGTACAAGAGAGTACAAGAAGAATCTTGAAAGCCACATACCAAGGCAATCAGAAATGTACAGGAGAGTCAAAGCAGACTGGAAGAATCAGAGGTCCTTGCTTCTGGAGTCACTGGGGTCTGGATGTTGGCTGAGGGAAAAAAGATCAGGGCACTGGTGCTGTTTGTGTTGTGTGGGTTTGTAGGTTCCGTCTCTGCTGATTTATGTGGCTTCCCACGAATTTAAGCACACTTATTGTGTGCACATGCGCAGCTTTTCTTCTGGCTGGACACAGGGACATGGAGCTGCAGCAGCCTCGCCTTTATCAGGCTACGGGTTTTGGTGGCTCCTAACACTCTAGAAGTGCTGGTTGTGTGCTTTGACCAGAGAGGGTCTAACTCAGCATTTCACACTAAGTCATCTGTGTAACAAATATCTACATGTGGTCAGAGAAATCCCTTTCTGGGAACCTGAATGAATGATCAGGAAGTGCATGGCGCTGCCTATGTACAAGAGACAATTGCCTTTTGCTGCTTCTCACATAACCTAAAGGAGAAACTGCCTGAGGAGTCTGAAACATCCCACAGTGTGCAAGCACACCTCTTCTGAAATCAGCAGCGCACCTGCTTTGGCAGAGAGCGACTGGGGAGAGATGGCCACATCAGTAATGCACAGGCTGGCAACAGAGGTTGTGTAATATATTGTTCTCAACTCCAATGAAGAGTATTTTTGAATTAAAGTGAAGGCTTGCAAAGGCTTCCAGGCTGAAGTGCCATTTCTACATGCACAAAAAGTTCTCACCCCATGAGATGTATGTGTAGTTTTTTATGCAAAATGCCATGAAAAATTAAGAAGGGCAGAAAATGTGTAGTCCCTAGGATCCCTTCCAGAATGTGTGCTTTATTATTTCCATAGGCCAAAACACATTACCTTTCTGATCTAAGCCTTGCTGATTTTGCTTCAGGCTGTTAACTCTCAAGTCCCCTGAACATCAGAAAATTCTGGCCATTACATCACACAAATGGAACCCGTTTATTTTTAAAAGCTTGGGGCTGGATGCTGGGCTCCCCCACAGAGAATTTGTGATACTCCTCTACAGTGAGACGGCTAAGTTTGGTTTAAAATAATGTAAATGGAAGTAGAAACTATTGCATAGGTTTTAATTTACAGAACTGAAAATTGTAAATCCATATCTGTTTTCTATTAATTCTGTTTTTTCCCAGACATGTGACAAACCTATAATTAGAGCATAGAATAATCATAAAAAGATTACTGTTGTCACCTGATTGTATAGAAACACTCCCACTACAGTCAGAAAGAAAAAACATTTTACTATGTAACTCATAAAAAATACCCTAGTTTGCAGGGGAAGGGAAAGTGTTTTGCAATGGGATTTTTGGGGTTGTTTTTGAAAAAATGCTCTATATTGTAAGTAAACAATTTATAACACGTATTTTCCTTCTTGGACACTAAATATCTGTCATATAATGGAAAATCTTGTAGCAAAATTAACTTGTATCCTGACCTTTCACTTTTAGTTTTTTCTCTTCTGCTTGACCTACTCACAGTCTCAGAATCACTGTATGAATATATATAATTCTTAAAATCCCTTGACATTACAGCCCTGTTCACTAATTTTTTCTTTTTTGAATGAATAACTCATGGGCCTGTCTAGGCCTTCACCTTGCAAACAAAAAAATCTATTAAAAAAAACCTACAAAAAATCTGGCATTTAAAATGTTCACTAGTTACAGAATAGTTAAAAGAATAGGTAAGAGAAAAAATAAGGTTTGTCAGATAAGAATTTTTATAACACCGAGAAGAAAAAGGAAAATTAATAAGAAGGGCATGTTATTACAGCACTCTATTGAGTGAATTTTGAAACAGGATATGCACCAAGTATGTATTTAAAAACTGACTTTGCCTTGGATCTTTGTGTTGTTCTGACTGATCATGTTCTTCTTTACCCATCTCCTTGTCTTACTCTGAAAAATTCCTTCTCTGTGTTAGGGGGATATTTTTCAAGATATCAGGAAGTGTTCTATACATGAAGAATAGCCTATGCTCAAATGCCTTATATGTTTCTGGAAATTATCTGCTACCATACCATATTTGCTTACCTAGAAACTGTACTCTTCCCTCTAGCTAGATTTCTTCCCTCCACCCTGTTCTTTGTTTTCCTTTCAAACACAAAGGTCATGCCAAAAGGATAAATTGACAATAATTTGGTTTTGTTGCTGGCAGAGGACGTGGCCATTTTTTTTTTATTTTGCATACATCAGTATATGGTACAGATACTGCATGTGGCACTCTGTGTTTCTTCTACAGTTTCTTCAAGGCAGCAGGACATGAATTCCATTTTCTGGCTTTTCTGACATTCTCTGTGTGATGCTGTCTGAGCAGTAATGCAGAGAAATAAAGAAACAGAAAGCAGTCCTATAATTTGAATATGCAGATAGCTAATGATATCACAAATCATATATTGTCCAGATATTTTGATACCTAAGAAGTCTACTGCCTAAATTTCTGAACATAAGCAGGCAATTTCTGAAATTTAATTGGTATACAAATGCATGTTGTCCATATGATTTCATTAAGCTTGTCACAAGTAAATTGAGATAGAAAATACTTGTTTAGGCAAATACATTTAAATTTAAACCTTATTTGCTGATGCCTATGGGAATTATGAAAGTGAAGGGCTACAAAGACATAGTGAAATGCAGGAAGTAATTGGTGGCATCAAAGCAAAACCTTCTGGAACCTTCAAATTGGTTTCAGATGCGTGTCCAGCTCTGCGAGAGTTTTATAACTCATTCTCAAGAGAGAATGTCAAGCTTTTGGACTCAAAGATAATGACATGACAGCCCATAACCTCTTTTTCTGAAATATTCTGCCCTTTCATTAAAAGGAAACTCCTGAAGGTGGAGAAGAATACAGGAAGAGAGACAAATGGGAGGTGAAGAAAGATGTCATATGAAAGAGAATCAAATTTCTTTATTTGATTTTAGGAAGTGTCACACTCCATATTTCTGATTATTCTCTGTTCAAAGAGCTCAGTGCAGTTTGTACCACTGGAAACATTTTTCTTTTAATAATGAAATTAAAACCAGAAGAAAGGCAAAAATATATACCAGGGAAGATGTCCATTATTTTCCTGACTCCTTTCTTTTCTTACTCTTCTTTCTAGTCCGCCAAAGTTCAAGAACTACTGAATAAAAAAGCAGGTGGTCAGTAAGTGTTGTTTGCTTATTTTCTTTCTTGAGCAAGTTGGGATTGGGAGTTAAACTACAGAGCTTTCTGTTCCCATCTGCTCTGCAACTGGAGTTTCATCTAGGAAGAAATAGAAGGGAGACAAGCATAGTGCCAGTAATAGTTCAGATGGATATCAGAAGAATGTTTGTAGCCCATTGTGGCTTCTCCTTGTTTAATAAAAACATTTAGATCTCTATGTACAACAGACCTCCCAAGATGTGAGTGTTTCCTTTTCTAAATGTGGAATACATCATGACTCTTTCGAGATATCTGCATCTCTGGAAGTGCAGGGAGATGTGTGAATGTTTTTGTACGCAATGGACAATAAGACATCATCAGTAGTCATAAAAAAAAAAAAAAAAGGACATTAGGAAGGTTGTTGATGAAGCCTATATTTAGCTGTGAGGATATAATCTCTTCAGGCTCCTTCCGTAGTCCAGAGGAAGACTTCTCCCGGGGACAATTCAGAGTGGGAGCCCAACTCATTGTTCTGTGAGCAGCCTCCTGGAGCAGCCCCAGGCAATCACTAAAGGCCAAGTCAGAGAAGAGCTGCATCCTGTGGCTGCTTTTTCTTGTGGGACTCAGATCTTTAATGTGTGGGCAGGTCCCCATCCCTCTGCTGCACTGAAAGGGACTATCAAAGAGCTTCATGTTATAATTTTCTCTGTCAATAGAACTGTAATCTATTTATCACTTCTTCAAATATAACATAATTTGTTAATTTAAAATACAGTCTTTAAAAGGATTACATGTTAATTTTACTATATAATGCAGGAAATTCTAAAAATTAAATGTACTTTCAAACCTTCCTTTATAACCTTGAGTTTTGAATGATGACTAGGATTTCATTCTAATTCCTTTCCTAGGACTAATCCACTCATGTTTTGAATTATCAGTACCCACATACCTTGTTTCTCTTAGCATGAAGACTAAGTTCAAATTAATACAGTTCTCTTTCCTTTTCCACATGAGACATGAAATTCTTAAATTTCCTTTATTCATTTTCAAACTGTTCAGGTTTGGGGGGTTTTCCACCATGGTTATAATAAATCAGAAGGAAGACTGCATTTAACCAGAATACAGAGTGCTGTGATAGCAAGGATGATGGTTAGAAATTATAAGCTGTATTTTGGCCATATGTCCTAACTGGAAAATATTATTCCTGTTGAACTCTGAACCTGACAGCTGCCTTGTCCTAAAGAGGTGAGAACCCCCCAATTTAGTAATGGGGCCCTTCAGATTTTATTAGTTTTGCAGTGTTAGTGCTTGATTATGCCCATTTCTGGCTGACTAATCTAAAGAAATCACCTTTTCCCTTGGTCTGCAACTGTCTCATCTGTTTGTTGGTAGCTCCTGCTGTCATCTGCTGTTTCCTCAGAGCCCTTCATGAAATCATTGCCATCAAAATGAGGACACTTATCAAACAACTATTTTAACTGCCCACCTCAATCGGACCGAGATGAGTCAGAGTCCTCATGTGCACAACATTTCACCAGATCTGAGTGAGCAAAGGACTCCAGAGGAAAATCAGTTGGGGTAATTTCTTCAGCCAGCCAAGAGGAAATGTGATTCTTGTCTCATTCTGTGGTTGTATGCAAGCAAGCCCATGCAGGTACCCCCCAGAGCCCTAGGACAAGACTACACTTAAGAAAGAAGAGTTTCACTTTCAGGTTGACAGTGTTCTATCTTCAGAGGATGCTAGGCAAACGGCTGGAGTTTCAGTGTGTCTAGATCTAAAACATATATTTAGACCAAAATGGCTTGAAAAGGCAGGATTTGTCAGCTGTGCCCACTTGCATCAGCCCAGGCAGCAATAAAGCATGAGTTGCACGTTTCTTGTAATCTGGCTAGAACATCTAGTGTGGGAACCTAGAGTGCAGAGAATATTTCTCTGCCTGTTTTGAAGAGTTTTACCCCCCTGAACAACACTGGTTTTGACCTCTGTCCGTGGAAAAAACTGCCTACTCTTAGAGAAGAACTAGAAACTACACAGGTGTAAATTAGGTGATAGACAACTATGTAAGATTGTCACAGGGTGAAAAATTTAGAGGTTTTGGGTTTGTTAATGTAGTAAATAGATAAAAGCAAAAAACATCAAAATGGAGGATTGTTGTTGTTCTCCAAACCTTCTTCTTCTACTACTACTACATATTCTGCAGCAAAAGTAGTTTGGGATGATTGGACAAAGAATTCTGCAGTTCCTGGCTGTGTTAATAAATAATTGGTAGAAAAGTAAAAATAATGTACGTTTTTAGTAACCATTGGTTAATTTATCTTTAAAAGGCTGTGTAAATCTTGATAATGGGGCTTTCTCCTGCATTCTCTGCTTTGTGCTATGTCTGGATCACTCTAGTGACTCTGTTTTCTCTGATAAGACTTAATAAAGAACTACCAAGAAGCAGCGAAGGCTGAGAGTCCCGTTTGTCTCTCGAAGTCCTGGCAAGAACTTTAAAAACTCTTTCCCATCGGGAGAGGTTTGAATACAGCACGGTTAGTGTCAATCTAGCATATCCAATAGTGCTATTATTTGGCTTGAGGTGGTTTTCATTATTTTTTAAAGTTTGCCTCTAAAGGAATAAGCCAAATAGCTCTCTTGCCCTGTAGAAATGTGGCTGACATTTCTCAGTTTCGAGCAAGCTGGATTCACTTAGCCTCATTACTGGAGTCTCTTTAATTTACAGGGTGTGACTTGGAGCATAGTTACACTTATGGGTCAAGTTATGTCACACAGGGAAGAACATGTAGAAAGTGCTATTAAAGAGACTTAATTTTTCTGTTTAGCCACACTCCCTGACTAAAGAAAATCCAAGCAACAACCTTCCCTAGTCTCTATTCCCAGACAACCCTGTTTGAGTCATAGCCTGGAATCATAACATACTGAATTACTTTCACAATTTCAATTTGATGGAATAAACCTGAAAAGTGTTTTGGTTATTCCTACAAATGTAGGAACAAGCAAATGTACATTGAAAAAGTACATTTCTGAGCTGAGACTTGGTGTAAAATTATGCTTAATTCTTATCATTAAGTACAATTTTACCAAGCAAATTAAAAGAGAGATGAAGTTAAGGACAACTGATACTGAATCAATTAGTAGAAGTTTTATATTTCAATGGCCATGTCCATAAAAATTATTGCAGTACTGGCAAACTGGAAAATGAACTGGTAACAGTGATAGGTACATTTATTATTAGCATGAGCTCATGAAAAAAATGTGAAGAACCAGCTTCTTTTCATTCTATAAGTAGTGAATGTTCTAGGTAACACCATGAAACAATGGAGTAATGGCCAGGCATTCTGGTAACCTCTACACAGACATTTAGCACTTGTAGGATGCTGACATGCTGCTGAGTGATCAACAGAGAAGCTGCCTAATTCTGAAGGATTTTTTTTCTTTTATTTAAAGGGATTTTCATGTAAATATTCCCTTGTGAGTGCTGAGGTATTGTGAGGATAAAAATTATAATGGCATAGACCCCTGTAGGTACTGCATATAACTGGGGCAAGACTTTGGATATCTGTGTTGGAGTGAGCACTCAGCCTGCACCTCGCCTCTGCAGGCAGCTGAAGTGACTGATTGGTTCCTGTAAGGTTCAGGGTGCCTCCTGCTCTGCCTTGGCTATGAGCATTTGCATGTGGGCACAAGTGGGCGGGCACACAACATTGACCAAAGCCCCAGTAGGACCCAGAAACACAGGTGGGTGCTCTGGGCAGAACATACAGCAGAATTTGCAGCCTCCACTTTTAGTATCATTGCTGGCTTTTATCAGATGAAAATGCAAAAACAGCCCTGGGACCAAACTAAACTGGCAATTTATATGTTACGAGTGCCGTAACAAGCTGTTTTAGTGTCACAGCTGGTCTGGACTGTCCCTTTGTGGTTCATAAGCACCCGTGGGGTTGGCTGTACCATCAGCCATAACAGGAGGACAAAGGGTATCTCTACAGAGTTTGCCTTCAGCTGGAGTAATCTAAGAAGAGAATCAGGGTCAGACTCTACACTCGTATCTACATTTTGCACTTTCTAAGAAAACATGCTAGCCAGAAATGTGTGATGCAAAGGGTAAAAGCCATCAGCCCAGGCATATTGCCTTCTCTGGTTGCATTTTGCAAGGAAATGAGTAAGACACAAAGAAGTTTACATTCTGGAGTGGAGCTATATAAGCTTCCACAAACAGTTAATAAAATGAATCACTGAAAATATACTGTGAGACAGACAATGCTATAAATTTGATCATTTTTTAAATTTTTTTTTTTTGGAGGAGGAGGTCTAAGTAGCTTTTGTATTTCTTGGGTAGGTCTGTAATTGTGATAAAACAAGAAACATTGTATTTTGTTTCTGTATCACATAATCTGGAATGTCCATATCTTTTATCCACTATGTTCACTTTGGAGGTCAAGGTTGCATTCCCAACCTTAGACTTCCAGACGTAATTATCTACGAGGACCGGTGAAGCCACATCATGGGACAGGGGAGTTTTATAGCTTTTGTACAGTAAGAGGCAGATCAGTCAGGACAAATGACCTAATTACTTGTTTTGACGAGAAAAAAAAGGTTATCAAAATTAGTCTGCAGTTGTTTCTATTCTGAAAAAAACTCACCCATGACTCATTCAAACCACACATGACTGCCCAAGCTGGTTGAAAGCAAGCAGAGTAACTCTGTCAGATTTGAACTTCCCCATTCAACTCAGCTGCCCTTAGTCATCTAAATTTTGGTGTGAACAACTGTTCCACTCCTCGGGCTAATAAACAAACAATAAAAAGCAGAAGCAGAGGGCAGTAGATACAGGGGCAGGGGAGAAGCTACAATTCCTTACAGCTGAGACCAAGAGCACACGGTAACAGTACTTGTCATAAATGAAAGAAGTCAGATTCAGTCCCAGTAGGTCCAAAGACTATATGCACCCACAACTTAAACAGCTGCCCAGTGGAATTTGATTCCCATGCTTCTAAGTTGTAACACCCACTTGCAAAAAGACAGTATTAAATGCAAGATCTGAAGTATGCTGCTCTGTAACATCATTGCCTTAGTAATTTCATATCATTCATTTAATTGCTAATGTTCACATCTTCCTGGACTTGCTGCATACTCTGATCTTATCCAGCAGAAAGTTCAGTATTGATCCTTGATCCTTGACCTTCCATGTGCCAGACTGGACAAACCACTTATTTTCTCTATGATTCAATTCCATTTATGAAAAATTCTCCTTATGAAAAATGAAGATAATATTATTTCCATGATTTGCAAGCCATGTTGAGGCTAAATGAAGAAATGGTAGCGCATATAGTAATAAAATATGAAGGAAATTGCTTAGTTTAAGGATACTGGGAATAATATCACTTTTTGATTAAGGAAGAACTTACAGCAAAAAATACATAATGCAATTTTACCTCTAAGAATTTATGAATTTCTTTCTTCAAACAAGACTTAATGGATTTCTGTGAGATAAAACATCACTAATCCCAATTAAGTCTTCACAATTGCTACTGATTCTAGGCAAGCACTCTAAAATCTGACTTGTATAAAAAACCATTTCTCTCAAAAGCCATTATTTTGTGAGAAACATTGCAAAGCTGTTTTATTTCTAGCTGAAAAATGCATTACTAAAATCTCATTTTGAGTGGACTGCATCTTAACATATTAGAAGAGTGGTAATGCCAGCATGTGAAGTCCTGTGTGACAAAAAAAAGCCTCCAGTACATCTCAATTATAACCAGTCTGCCACTTCTGAATCTCTTATTTGAATTGCCAGGAAAGAGGGTGTGTGTTTAATAAATACATATCACAAAAGCTTATATAATAAATGTCTACATGTACACTTATCCCAGAGAGGTAGCGCTCAGGGTTTTTTAGTTAGATCATTCTAAAAGTTGACTCAAGTGACTGTTAGTCAGTCACCGTCTATTTTTAGGTAAGATCAAGAGACATATTGTCCAGAATGATCACATTAGTGTGCTAACAGGAATACAGAAATGGAATGCCATATTATATCATCTTCTCATATTTTTTCTTTAGTATTGATGGATTTTATATTAAAATTTAGCAAACAATACAACAGTCTCCTCCCCCTAAATTTATCACATCTTCACTTGTTAATATTTGCTGTCTCTTGTCCTCTCTCAAATACAAAGCATACATTTTTATATCTATATATGAAGAAGAAGTGCTTTGTTTCAACTGTCATTATTCTTCTAGTTTACATTCATTTATTTAAATTTTTAAAAATTTTCAGTCTTTCTAAATATCCAACATTGTTACACAATGGAAATAACTTTCCTATGAAATATGCTAACTATATAACATACAATTTATCTATCATTTATTTTTATTTATCTTTATTTATTATATCAGCTATAATGTGGCCAGCAGGACCAGCGCAGTGATCATCCCCCTGTACTAGACACTGGTGAGGCCACACCTCAAATCCTCTGTCCACTTGTGGGCCCCTCACTACAAGAAGGACATTGAGCGGCTGGAGCGTGTCCAGAGAAGGGCAACAGAGCTGGGGAAGGGTCTGGAGCACAAGTCCTGTGAGGAACACCTGAAGGAGTTGGGGATGTTTAGCCTGGACAAAAGAGGATATGGGGGGATCTTATCACTCTCTGCAACTGCCTGGAAGGAGGGTGTAGGCAGGTGGAGGTCAGCCTCTTCTCCCATGCAACCAGCAACAGGACAAGACAAAGCCACACCAAATCATGCCAAGGAGGTTTAGATTGGAATAAGGAAAATTTCTTTGCTTAAAGAGTGGTCAGGCATTGGAACAGGCTGCCCAGGGAAGTGGCAAAGTCACCGTCCCTGGAAGCGTTCAAAAGACGTGCGAGTATGGCACTCAAGGACATGGTTTAGTACTGGACTTGGCAGTGGTGGGTTGACGTTTTGACTCATTGATCTTGAAGCTCTTTTCCAACCTAAAGAATTCTATGATTCTACGATCTAAAGGAAAATCAATTTCATTTTGTATTAAATTCAGGTAAGTCTTACTATTCTTCTTTGTTTCTTTACCAAGCTTAGTTTCTACCAAATTCTGTCTCATCACTTTTTCAGCCCATTTACTGTGTGGTTCTTCATAGAGCTTCAACATCCAGATTCCGGTTAACATCTCACAATGTGTCGGGTTTTTTTTCAAAGTCATTTGTTGTATACTACTGTAGACACAGTTGTGTCATAGTAGGCATTGTTGTCTTAGTCTTCTACAATTTTTCGTAAAATGAGTATGCCATTTTCAATTAAAAAAATTAAATTATACTATCAGATCACAGAATTTGCTGGCAATTCAGACAAATATTCATATAATGTGTAGCATTTACTCTGCAGATTGGCAATAGGTTGGCTAAATTTGGAATAATCTGGGGCCCTGAGCTGAGACAAATGAGAGCAAACATTTGTCCTGTATCAAGGGATAAAAAAACTAAGTCCAAAGAAGCTTCCTACTACCTAACTGTCTCCTGATAATTCCTAGATTTTACTCAGCCTGAAACCTAGGGAAGAAAGCTTTGCTAAATATGCACAGTTGTGGTTTCTTCTTTCTTTGCTTTTTTCTTATGGTAATTTACAGCAACTGAATTCAGTCACAACCTTTCCTGTCTGGCTTCTTTTTTAGTCACAGTGTTTGAACACCTGTGTTGGATATTTTCTTCAAAGAGAGCATTAACTCTAGTTTTGTTTCTGACTATCATGTATAAGAGGAGAATGGGCATCCTGGTGTGTTAACCTGGAGGGGCAGCTTGGGGCATGCAGGATGGAGGGTGCTTTCCTGGAACACCAGTGTGCACAGCAAAGTATGGCACTGCTGTCAGATGCCTTTGTTTAAGCCCCTCCCAATTTGGGAAGTACCATAGTTTCTTCAGGACATTTATTTTCAGTTTGTAGCTCCACCAACAGCAGTGCTGTTTTCTACCCCTATTGTCTGAGGGGTGAACCAGGTGGAAGGGGTGTGAATCTCCCCTGCCAGCACTGACAAGACTGAGTGTCTTTGGCAGCCACCTCTGGAGACCAGACTTTCATTGTTCAGCACCTCTCAGATAGCATTTCAGTTTCTACTTAGATTGTTGATATACCAATCTGGATGCTTAAAACATGTCATTTTGCTCTCATTTTTGTCAAGAGAAACTTAGGGCTCTATTCAGTTGCCTAAGTGTCATTTGAAATGTCCTCTAGCTGCCATTCTGCAAGTGTGGGGATGTCCACTATAAGTTCACATTTCTTTTTCTGAGAGTTAGACAGAAAAGAATAAGAAATGTAACTCAGCCCTTTTTTTTCTACCCTGTGGGCTTCAGCCTCCCTTTCAGCATGATGGCTGCTACATCTGCTGAGAGCAAATCCAGGTCCCACCCAGGTTGTGTCTGGGCCTCTGGCAGTGACACACTCAAGACAAGGTGTCCTCATTTGCTCCTCAGACCTGCTGGCTCTGCCACTCAAGAATGGATCCAGTAGTAAATAACCGTTTTCTAGGAGACAAGAAACAATATTACTGAAGTGGAGACCAGAATGCAGCACTACCCCTCCTAATAGCACGATTTACCTGCTTAGGTTCAGTTTTTTCTCTGTCTCTTGCTTGTTTGCCCACTGTCGTCTGTATGTAATGTCATGCCATACCATGTCATTTTCTCACACAGTTCTTACATCCCTTTGAATTTTTTTTATCTTATGCATATCCCTCTCTATACTTCTTTTCAACAGTGTAATCATGTTTGGCACTCCTCAGACAATTTAGTTCTAGTTGGAGCTCTACATGCTTCAAGTAGCCTAGTCTGTATTTCAAGCACAATTGTCTGAGGAGAGCAGAAACAATTTCCTTCCCTTTGCTCAGTATTGAAATTCACATCATTATTTTTATATTTTATCACTGGATAGTGTCCTCAGTATCAGAGCTCAATTGTATAAAACATGGCACAAATATAATCAGAAAGCTGATAGGTCTCTATACCAAATCATTTAGAGATGAAATATGTAAGAACGGGAGATCTACTCCTTTCACATTACCTATGGAGAGTGGATAAAAGAATGGAAATATCTAGACACCTACAGAAAGACATCTTGTGGGACTATCAAAAATGACTCACAAGGAATTTGGGAATATCTGTTTTCTGAACATGACCTACTTCTCTGCCAAGAGAGTGACCTCATCATACCTGTTATATATCTCTTGCTCCACTTCCCTTCAGGTCAAGAAGTTATTTGCTTCTCCTTCAGTCTCTGCCTGCAGAAACTGTCTATCCTGCTATTCCAACCAGCTGCAAATCTTAATGGATATACAAACACATCCTATGGAATGCTAACATTTTCCTTATTCACAAGACTTTTATTTTTCTGTGTCAATGTAAAACAAGTAGATACCATTTGCAGGAACTGACAGCACAGGAAAAGCAATAGCATGACCATAGTAGTATTACAGTTCCTCAATCCAAAAATCTGTTTTGTTCAGAAATCCAAATGATAGAGTTGCTATTCTTTTGGAGCTGTACCCAGAGCTGTGATAAAATTTTCCTTAACTTGCTCACTAGTAGGCCTAACTGGTTTCAGCCTTTGCAAAGGATAGCTACGAGGCAGATAGCTTAAACCTATTGCCTGAAAAGCTACTGGAGCAAATTCCTAGACCTCAGACTATAAGCACTTGAAGGATAATACAGTAATAAAAACAGATCAATGTGGATTTGTCAAGAGCAGTCACATCTCTCTAGTTCCATTTCTCAGTAGGATAACAATGCCTAGTGGATAGGGCAGGAATAGAAAATACATACATCACGACTTTAGTACAGCTTGTGCCACAGTCCCTACATCATTTTCATATGCAAATATGGAAAATATTCTTGAAGTGGTTTTATCAAGGATTTGCTTTCAAAAAATGGAAAGTCCTGACAAATTGTGAGGCTCTGCAGAAGTCCCACTCCATTTATATTCGATATAAACCTTGCATACTGTGGTGATGAAATGGGTAGGAAATCTGCAGATGACAGAATGTTGAGAACAGGCACTTCAATGGTCAGAATTAGAACTGAGAATGAATTTTATAAATTAGAACACTAGTCTTAAATCAGTATAATGTAATTTAATAAAACCAAGCTAAAAGTTCCCCAGGTAGAAAAGAAAAATTAAAATCAGAAATGCAAAATGAGATAAAAATCAGAATTTACTGTTTAGCTAGCAACACTGCAAGCAAGACTTGGGGGGGTTGCATGAAATGAGTCAGTGTTTGAGATGCTGTCACAAGAGAGACAAGTCTCATTCCGAAATGTCATTACACACAAGATGTACTGATAGCTCAATATTAACACACAAGTAATTATTAATATACTGCATAGTTGTTACACTCCTAGAAACAAATGCTAGAGACTTGATGACATCACCTTCCATTTTTAAAACCGTCATTAAAAAAGTTTGTGGATAATCTGGAAGGAAACCCCAAGTGATTAACAAAAAAAAAAGCAATCTAAAAAATTTGCAGTAAAAGCTGAAGAAAATGTTCAGTCCAGAAAAAAGAAGACTGAGATGGGACAGTATAATCATGTTAAGAGATTTTAGAATGTTAGAAGAGTAATCAACTGTTCTCAATTGGAGTGATCAAAAAGCAAGAGGAATTCAGACTAATTTATAATAAGATATATTTAAATTAGATATTGCAAAAGCTTTTCTGATGACAAGATAATTGAACACTTTATCTAATTTAATTTTTTAATTTAATTATCTGTGAAGGTTATGGAATTCCTGGAACTGGAGATTTTGAAGAAGAGTCCAGTTAAAGAAGTATCTGTCAGGAGTAGCCCAGAAACTGTGTTAGAGCTTATTTCAGAGTTAGGAAAGGCAGTCAATGACCTTCTAAGATATCCTTCTAGCTTTTGTTTCAGTGAAGGACCAAAGGGGTGATGCTGGATCCATGGGTGGTATCCATGGGCGGTGACTATCTTCTGCTCACTCTCTCTCCGATTCTCTTTTGTGTTTCTTTCTATCTCTCGATCTCACATTCATTGTTAAAGAAATTCCATATTATTGACTTCCTCATATTGTCTCGTTTGCACCTTAATTAAGGCAGAAGCATCTCTCACTAGTCTTACCTTAACACATAAGCAGCTGTCATTTCATTAATTGACCAAAAATTTAAAAAAGACCAGACAGCTCCTGGAGAAACGTGCAGCACCCATTTGCCAGCATCTCTGATCCATGTCACTAATGTGGCTGGGTTTTATTCTGGATCAGTATGCAGCATTTCCAACTGCACCTCCTGATTCCAAGTCCCTGATGCATAGTCACCTGCATCTTTCAAGGTCCACTGGTTCACTGATTTAAGCCAACTCCCATCTGTTCATGTTTCACTGGTTGCTCCCTCAAGTGGTTAGTCCAGTCGCAGTAGAAAAATTTATTCAGATATAACTGTAAGTAGATATAGAAGCCATAACACATATACTTTAATCCAATACCCTAGTATAAACATTTATCACTCATTCTCTCTTTCTCTAGTGAAACGTGAACTCAATAACATTTGAACTCATTTTGAACTTCTGAACTCTCAATTTTGAGGCAAGCTTGTACTTAGCTGACTATGGGGGAACAAACAATATTTTGTCATTCAACCCTGACAATTTTTCTGTAGTTGAGAACCACGTTTCTGGGTACTTTGAATAATAATGACTGAGAGTATTCCCTGAAGCTACTCACTTAAGTAGAGGCCCAGCTATGGCAGAAATGAAAACTCCATTCAAAGTCTCTCATTTTGAAAAAAAAATAAAAGAAAAATCCTGAAGGGGAAAAAATGGCAGTGAATCAGGGATGGGAGAAGATTTACTGCTCTCATTTGTAAAAGATGCCCTCATTAAGCTGACACAGAGTGAGCACTGAAGACATGCCCTTTGGGAATGGGGCATTAAAGAGAGCTAACTTTGAACAGAAAAATCAGGGTACACTGTTGGTATGAATAAATGTCTTTCTGATGATGGAGATTTTAACAAATATACTGTTGCATAGATGAAAGGTATGTTTGAAAGATTATTCTCAGAGATTGAGATTCATAGGCTATTGAAATCTTTCATATTTCTTAAAAAATACATCCTTTTAGAGAAATCTACTGTGCCTCTAAACTCTTATCTCAGAACACCTTAGACAATCACTGAGATCAATGAGTATATGAACTTTTACTGATGTATCAGGAGAGTTATTCCCTAACCAGTGTTACTGAATATTTTTATCCCACACTTCACTTTGGTCAATAAATAATCTTCCCAATGCACTAAAGGACACTGCACCTCATCCCAGGATGAAGCTCCCCCAAAATGTAGTTCTGCTTTTCTCATTTGATTTTTAACTACAGGGATAAGATATACGCACCTGCATATTACAGAGATGTTGTTCTGATGCACCCTTTTGTATTTTCTTGACTGGACATCACTGGTATTGTCTTATACCTTTCAGTTAATGACTTGGTTGTTAAAAGTTTGAGAATTCCTACTTTAAAGAGGATTTATCTTTATCTGTCTTGGCTAACAGAAGCTGGGCCAGCTCGAAGTTGCTATATATCCTGTTGGATAGGGGACAAATCTATAATGATGTGCAATGTGGTGTGTGATTTATAGTTTCCTGCATGTATTCACCGTTGCATAAATCCTAGTTTATACAATCTATGAAAAATATAAAGGACTAATTGAGTAAGATAGTTGACCAACTTATTTTGCTATGCAAGTACATGTTAACAGATCTAAACAGCTCCTTTGTACTGTAAGGAATTAAATCAGAATAGAAAACAAACATTTGTTTTTAACAAGCAAGTAATTCTTGCATAATTCAACACAATACTTAAACACTGGCTTAACTTCAACTGAAAATTACCTACATACCCAATATATGAAGGCTATACATATCCAGCAGAAGACTGTTTCTCATCACAGATGTTTATATATAGATGAATGCCTTTCATTTTAGCCAAACAAATTTCAAAATTTGATGTGATTAGGTATGAAGCTAATTGTGAAATGTGAGTGTTGATATAGAAATTTTAAAACTACAAAAAGACCATAATCACTGCAATAAAAATGTAAAACAATATCTATTAAATTTTGTCTCTAACTGATGGCTAAGGTTTTTCAAACTTCTTTCCAAGCTTCCCAGTGAGATAGCTAGATTCCAGCATTCATCTGTTTTATTAACACTTCCACATCACATCCCCAAGTCAATGGAGTAAAAATACTTAGAACAACCCCAAAGTAACTAGCAAGAGTCAGGTACATCAGGTTTTTCTGGATGTATGGTAGGACTGCTTATCCAGGGTAAGGGTACAAACTCAGGTAAGCAACATTGAAGACAAGAACAGCTGAGAGTGAACCAGAAGTTTTGTTCTGTTTAAATATCAGTGTCTGCTCAATTTCACTAAGATACTCATTATTCCAGTTGTGTTTTCTGGATGATGATTGGAAAGGAATTACATTAGGGATAACAGCTATTCATAACCTCCAGATTCCAACTGTGGCAGCGCTTTAACAAAAATGCTTCAAAATCTCGTGTATCTGAAAACTGAGTCCTTTGCTGTTGTTTATTGCCTATCAACTGCCTTGTTGCTGAATCCTCTTTATCTGGGTTTTCAAGACACCCCATTTTAGTAAAAACACAGCAAAAAAACTCTTCAAAACCCCTTTACAGATCTAGGAAAAAATAGAAAAAAAAAAAATTGTGGAGGCAATTCTGAGAGCTACAAACTGTTCCGCTGTTTATGCTGTATGTGTCTTTTCACCTACCAATATCTGTCTGTGGCATTACTCAAATATATGCTCTCCCTAACAAAGGCTGCACACGTGGTGGAAGGTGCTCCTGCCCACGGCATGGGGGTTGGGATTGGATGATCTTTAAGATCCCCTCTAACCCAAACCATTCTATAATTCTATGATCTCCTTGTTCACTCATTGCTGTTTGTGCAATGTCTATACAACAAAATATCATCTGGTATCATCTGAAGGTACCAAGAATAGAAAGGATACCTCCTGCAGCTATAATAACCATTTGAGTCAAGATTTGGGAGAGTTCATCTTGACGTTTGAGGTTACCATTGCATAGATGTATAGCCGCAGATCTTACCAAGCATCTTTCACAACATACACCCTAACAGAGAAACAGAGAAAGGAGATTGTTTTCTTGAAAGCCTAAGAACTTTTAAATTATCACCCTGCTTTCCCGACTTGCTTTAACATGCAGAGAAGACATCAAACGAGAGACTTCTCTGAAGGTGAGAATAGCTAGCCACAATTACCTGCAGGCTAAAATCAAATCCTGCAACTACTGCTCCAGGAAAAGCTGTGGTGTCAGTGTGTCTCCCGAGACTGGATATCCCAAGCCCCCAAGGACACTTTGGTCACCGCAGCACTATGTGAAAGGAGTACCACCATCATGTCCTCCTCTGCCTTTTCCCAAAGAAATTGAATGTTTTTTAGAGAGCATGATCATGTCCAGACATACCTGCTGTGATCTTAGAACCCTGGTCACTCTGGTTCCTCTGGACATGGAATGAGACAAGCCCAGCTGTTTTCTGGATCCTGGTTGGGAGCCACCATCTCTGCTGGGAGGAAACTGGCCATACATGCCTGACATCCATCAAGTGAGCTGCACTGCCTAGACAGGGGAGCCTGGGTCTTCATCATGGATTTCAGCCCATCAAATGAAAAGATACAGAATTTTGGCATTCAGGTTAATGTCCTGCCTGGCACCTGGCTGTTGAGCTGCTGCCTTCAGCTGGTATCCTCAAATATTCCTCATCCAGGTTAGTTAGCCTTTGCTAACTGGGATTCTTGTTTTGTCAACTGAAAACAAAAACCTCCCTGGCATACAACAGATGAAAAAGAAAAGCCTGGCTTCAAAAAGCATTAACAATATCAAATGCCCAATGTGATTGACTTTTAAATTGCACAGAAATCAGATGCAGAGAATTTTCCTCAGTATTCAGTAGGTGTTTGATAAAATAAATTACAGCATATCAGATTTCCTTATTCTGTTTAACTGGAGTCATAACCTTAGCTAACTGGATTTTTGCTACTTTTGAAGCCTGACTGTGGAAAAAAAAAAGTGTGAAAATTGATTAGGTTAGAAAAACTGGCATGAAATAAATAAGTGAGAGAAATAAACTGAGTAAGAAAGGTAACAGCTTAGACACTTTCTCTTTTGGGTAGAAAAATTAGAAACATTTGATATCAGTTCATACAAGCAATTATCTTTACAAACACATAAAATTATTACTTTCTGAAGAGCAAATGGACATATTACAAACACTTAAGAAACTGTAAAATCCATCACTAAGGCAGATGCCGTTTTAGGAAAATCAGAGATTCTTTTAAAATGTAATTAATAGTTGGCAAAAAGCACTTGTTATTTTGCAATTGTAAATAATTTAATAAGATGAATTTAATAATTTATTAATGATAATTAGTAATTATATTTATTTCTACCCAAACATAATGTTGGGGGGTTTTTGCTGAAGTGGAAAGACTAATTCAGTCTTAGGACTTTACCTAAGTAAAATGATTATCTCATTAAAACAGAAGAATCTGATTGACCAAATGGGGATTAGAGCAGATTTGTAGGAACAGATATACGATGCTGTTGAGGAATCAAGCTGCTATTAAAAACAGATTGAGTGAAGGCTGCATATAAAACTGGAACTGTATAGGTCACTTTGGGGAAGTTAGTGAAAAGTCTAAGTTATGCTTAAAACCCAGCAGAAGTGCTAAAAAAATCAAGCAGTCAAATTTTAAAAAGACATAAAAGCAGACAATAACTCATTCAAGTCCTGTCAGCTTTGACTCATTTAATTGGAAAATCTGCTGGACACTAACAGAAAGTGTATCCATTCCTCACATAGCTTCTGCAACAAAATGACATTTGGGAGCTGCCAAACACGAAAATTGCTATTCCTACCATTGAAATATGCATGAGACCTTGTGTATACAAAGGCTCTTGTTCACCAGTAGGAAACCAGTGCCACTGCTTAACTAGATGGCTGCTATTAACAATCTTATTTCACAAAGAAAATAGTTATGAAGAATTACAACCTTCAATATAAACTGTCTTAAGAAGGCAAACTGGCTGTTTGACTGGTATGACTATAAAAGGATTGGTGTCCTCTAACAAAATTCTATCTCAAAATCTGCAGTTTTTAGTCTGGTAGATCATAAGAATACATGGCCTGTGTTTACTTGTTTTCCTAGACTTTTTTTCAGATTAACTTACTTGTTTTTTTTTACTGTTGTGAAATAGATACATTTCTTTCAAAACTTTTGTTTAGAAGAGTAAAATATTAATTTTATTTTTGCTTTTACAGAAGCATCCCAACAGGGTATCACATAACTGATAGTAGGTATAGACTGCAGGTATAATATTTACTTATTTTTATAGGAATCCAAGATCTAGAGGACATGAAGAGCAGGGAATTTCAGAGTGACTATTCCTAGGGCAGACAGACATCGAAGGTTGCCTGTTGGAAACCTTAGTGTCTGTCTTCTAGGAACAGCAAGCAAGAGTGGATCAACACCTGCTAAAGGCAAAGGGAGTTCTGTCTTCATGAGAGCAGCTGAGAGGCTACAGTGTTCCCCAGAAGAAAATTTCTGCTTTGAAACCAATAAAATTTCCCAGCAAGGACTTTCTGTAGTGAGTTCATAACTACTGGCAAGAATTTTTTAATACCATGGTAAGGTATGTCATATGGACAGTATAATTTACTAACGAAGGATTACATCTTTGCATCTTTATTACCCTGTCCTAATAACTGGTCACTGAAATAGGTTAAAAAGTGGAAGAATTTAATATCAATGTGCTATTTAGATACTTATCATTCATGCTTAAACACTGTGATAAGGTTATAGCACAACTCCCTAATACTAATTTCCACAGAATATGAGTCCCCAATGCACTTTAGCCATGATTTGGTTTATGCTTTTGTTTATGTCATAGTTATAGCTCCTGTCATATCAAATTTTTCAAGCTGGTAAATGTTCTGAAAATTCACATGTAAAAACATTTCACTTCTTCACATTTGATTTACAGATGTTAGATTTTTGTGGGGTTTTTTTAACAACAAAACCAAACCTTAAACATAACAAGCGTATAATTTGGCTAATGAAAAAAACAGAGCTGTGATAGTTCTGATATACTTTGTTGGACAGATTGGTAAAATTTAATGGGCAACAGGCAAATACTCCTCTGGAGCTTTTCTGAGAATCATCTCAGTGAGAACAGCCCAAGGTGGACTTTTCCACCTGTCCCCAGTTCTCTAATTCCCACAAGGCTCTTTCAGTTCAGACCCACAGATCAGATGAACCACTTGGCAAATTCCCCACCTTCTCAACCCCAACTGACCCACACCATGAACATCCTGAGATCTAGTGGTGTTTGTAGCCTTCTTAAGTCTCTGGATCCTGAGTGATCTGGATCCCTGTGGACACAGATTTCCCCCTGCTGTGTCATACATGACATTTCTCTGGCTGTCTTGGATACCCCAGAGCGTCCCAAGCACCACTAGGTACATATGAGCAGGCGACTGATCCTTGCCCATGAGCCAGTCTCACATGCACCGAATCCCTCTGCAAGGAGCATGGAGAGGACACAGAGCTGTGCTCAGTTCATGTATTTCCTGCCAGACCTGACTGAGCAGATGGGCACCCTGCTCTCTAAGGGGGACACACTGAAGGAAAACAGTCATCCTTGTGGTTTTTTAGAGCTTGTAGGCCTTGGCCAGTGGATGTCTGCAGAATCAGCTTGTGGTCTCAGGCCTAGAGATTTTCTGATGCCAAATTTTAAGAGTCCAGGACAGTAATGGTAAAGTTCCTCACAATTTGTATAGGAAATGGTCATCTCAGACACCTCCAGAGTCTGAGAAAATTGGTGATAGACAGGTAGATACAGGACTTGCTGACAATGCAATACTTCTTGTGGTCTTGTCATTGGGCCCTCACCAGAAATATTAACTGTTTTTTCCAGAAAAACAACCCAAGGAGTCATGAATACACTGGTTTCAAGGCAGATCTAGCTTGCCTGAAAACCCCAGTGTCAATATTTCTACAGCAGGACCAGAAGGGGAGTTCACAGTAGGGTGAAAGCCAAATCACGGGGGTAAGTGCTGCAACCATACACCCACCAGCACAGTCTTGAGTGGACATGGATACAGATCCAGGCTGCTGGATGTCCTTAGGACTGGAGAAATGCTGAAATGTGTCCCCAGTTCCCCACGGGCCCATGTCAGTGGAAATCTGTGCATGCATCTCTGTGCATATAGAGCAACCACACCCTAATGAGAGAGAAAGTCTCCTGGATCCACCACTGCAGAGAAACAGAGAATTCCTTCTGGAAATGCCAGTTTCCAGACACTGGAATTACTCTCAGAAATCCCAGCACAGACATAGCCTGCTTGTACTGAGATGTGAGAGGTGGGTCAGGGTGGGCAGTGCTGTCTATGTGTGTAATGGTTCTCTGGAAGCAGGAAGCTCTGCAGCACTCCTGCAGAGGTATAGTTCAGATATTCCTACTGATGCAGGAATTCATCTACCATTGGGTCATGAACACTGTCCGAAGGGTTTCTTGGAAGGTGCTCCCAGGGTGCTACCCCAGTTTTCCTGTTGTATCAACTGCAGCACTCTCATGGCTCCCAATTTCCTCAGGAATATTCTTGAGGGAAGTCACAAGACAATGTTAAGAAACTTAAACCTTCTAAGTGCTGCAGCAGGCACTTTGTAGTGTGATTACGACTTCTTTGTCTTGCTCATCATTGTAATTTTACACAAAAAAATTTCGAGGAAGGTTGGAGGTGTTTAAGTCAGCTTTGCACCAACAAACAGCTGTTCAGAGATTTGTGAGACTCTTAGCCACAGGAAGATTTGAGGTAAAGGTCTCATATTGACACTCAGGTGGTGTAGTCCACAGGTTTGCTGCAAAACAGGAGAATTCCATTTCATGTGAAAGTCTGATACAAGCTCTGTGACCATGGAGAATCACAGAAAAAGTGCCAGGTACATTGGGCAAGGTGTACAGAGAAAACAGTCTTACTTGATAGTATAGTGGCTGGAACCATTTCTGCAAGAGGGAAAATAAAGATCCTTGACTCTCAAGAAGTCTTTCTGTATTATATTTGCATGGCTTTTAATGCCAAATGCAGATATATTTTTGACAGCAAGGACAAGAATCAAGCCTCAGCGCAGTGGTCCAGCCAGTAGATACGACAGGTATTGTGTCACATTCCTAGCCAGCAAAATCATATTTTGAATCACATTGCTGAAGTGCTAAAACATGCATATCTGGATGCTTCCATCTGAAAATGGAGTTGAGTTTACTTCCTAGAGGAGAGGTCTACAAACCAGCCTATTACATAAAATATATGCCTCTTTCTCATGCCAGATTTTAAAAGAAAATGGTATAGAAGCTGGTAAGGAGTTTAATTTTTGTGGAGTAGTAGGCAGCCTTTGAAAACCTGCCACAAGCTGTAGGAGAACTGGTGATGTCAGAAATTTATGCAGTAGTCACAACACAGAGATTAGGACAAGGATTCCGTGCGGAGTGGATGACTAGAAGGCAAAGTGGGGAAAAGAGGCTGACAAAGACAGAGAAGGGTCATAGGGTTATGGATAAGTACACTAAAGGAAAAGAACAAGAGGCCTGAAAATAGCCATGCAGGAAATCTACTTTTAGGGTGTGAAGCCCAAGCAAATAGATTTAGATTATATGAACACAGAGATTAAGGCTGAGGTGGAGTATGCAGAAGTCAGAACTGAGGTGTATCTGAACAGAAATGATCACATAGGTGTGAGAAAGGCAGATATATTTCTGCACACTCCTCTCCAGAGCTGGGAGTGGAGCTCAAGGCTCCTGGCATTGGCCACTCCTCCAGTGCTATCTGGTTGCTCAGTGGAAAACTCTTCCATCCTGTATTCTGCTTATCCCCATAAAAATGATCCCCTGCTATGGCCAGCAGCTGCTCCCTGAGCTGGAGTGGTGGAGCTCTCTGCAATGATTCCTAAAGCTTTATCCTGAAGGATGCTGGTTCTCTGAATAACATTATTCTGAGCTTTGGAAGTAAAACACAAGCAGCACTCATACTGGTGCTGTTTTTGTGTTGAATACTCGACCATGGAATTTTAATTTTCTTTTTTTTTTTCTTTTGGTATACAATAAATATCATATGGATGTAATTGGTGTCTACGGAGTTAATAATTGCCTTGCATATCCAAGAAAGTCAATTTACTCAAGAAAAGGTCAGAAAACAGACTGTAGTATTATTCCTTCTGCCTCCTGACTTTGAACAGAAAACACTGTAAGATTTCTGTAGATCTCATTAAGCTTCTAAATTCGAATCTTCATTTTTAAAAAGATGAATTTTCACAGGCAAGGCTCTGAACTTTTTAATTAACCTGCACACACATACACATAGAGAAGAAGATGGCAATATTTACCAAAATCAATGTGATAACAATCCAATCTATATTTCTATTATAAAACTGTTTCCCTACTCCAGACACAAATAAACCTCTGCTGACCAATTTTTCCATCTAAATTCTATGGGAGGAAAATTTTTTTTTTTCCTAACAATAAATAAGAACAATTTTAAGAGGGCTCCAACAAGTCAACTGAAGACAATACCTATTGACTTGTACTGATTGCTTTCTTTCTGATAATAAGTGATAATAATGTGGAAAAAAAAACCCACAAAACCAAGATAAAGCCATACCTTAATAACTTTTCAGTGCAAAAGCTGTGTGGAGACAATTCTTTGGGACTTAAGGACACGCAGTATTTCATAGGGCAGCCAGACTTAACAAGTCAGATGGCTTCTATTTTGACATGGGGAAATTGCTTTGTTTCTACACAGGGATACTGTTTTGCTTTCTTTGCTTAACAGGTGAGCTATAACACTTTTATTTTGACATAGGGATACTGCTTTATTTCTACCTCCTGCCCAGCTCCTGCTTTGCTATGCCTTGCACTTCCCAGGCTCCCAGTGCCCAGAGCCACCAGCCAAGCTGTCAGGCTGCCCATGCACTTTTAAGTGCTACAGGGAGCCACCTGGCCAGGAGCAAAATGCCAAGGAGAGGGGAAGACAAAGCAGCAGCCTAAGTGAGGAAAATGATAGGGGTCCTCTGCTCACAGTCCTCAACCAAAACGCCATAACTTCAGTCACACATAAAATCATTTTCTTTGACAGCTCAAACCCTGGCAGCCAAAGCACACATGACACTTCCTCCATGGCCATTCTGATGATATTGCACTGTTCCTTTTCTGCCAATTAGGACACAATCACAGCATTTAAGTTGAAAAAGACCTCCAAGATCATCAAGTGTGTCCTTTGACTGATCTCCACCTTATCAACTAGACCACAGCACCAAGTGCCATGTCCAGTGGTTTCTTGAAAACATCCAGAGAGGGTAAAGCAAACAAGAACAGGTGGACATAGCCAGAGCATGAAGCTTTGGATAGATAAAACAGAAAGACAGAATAGATATTTAGATAGAAATATTACATCTTTCCCCTGTTCCTCAAACTTCAGGGATATCACCAGGGAGGAGTAGGACGTGACCAGCCCAGTGGCAGCAGGCTGGCCCCACCTGTGGGACTGCTATCAGCACAGACATGGCCTTGCTGATATGAACTGTTTGACATACACAGCTCTGTCCCCACCACCACATCCCCCATGGATGGCATTGGCCTCCCTTCTCAGCCACAATCATGCAGAAGGCTTTGCCACTCTCCCCTGCCCCTGAACAGGTACAATCCAAGTTCCTAGCACATGCCATGGGAAATGGGAGTAAATAGGGACAAGAGATGAAGACTGAAAAACCCTAGCTATTTTCCCATCTGTAGAAAATTTACATTTTCCTAATAACTTTACTTCTGGGAATCTTCTGAGCCTCAGCTTGACCTTGGTCTCTGAGCTATTAGTCAGCAGCCAAACAGCTTTGCTGCTTTAGTCAGCTTTAGAGGCACTCAAGGAGGGAAACGTAGTCACCTTCAGGAAGAGCAGAAACTTAGCTGCAGATTTGGAAATGCTAGTATTAGCCTTAGATGCCTAAAGAGCTATGGGGAAATGATCCTCAATTGCAGTTATTTCCTCGTAACAACAAATAATGCTGCAGCTTCACCCAATGGCAACATGGAATGGCTGTTCCTGCAATGAACGCACTCACAAGCTCCAAGGGAGCTGCAGATTACCAGTGACTTTATAGAGGCATTTCTAATAGCCACAGCCCAGTTTTCAAAGTTAGAGGAAAGAAAACATCCATTTTGTGGTAGCATATGGTTGTTCATGAAGACATACTTCTTCAGTTTGTTTTGAGATCTTTGTCATGGAAATCATAACATACACTTTTCTTGCCATAATGGCACATACCATGAAATTATTTTAGGTTTTTGTGAAGGGTTAGGTTAAAGGCCTGCTGTCTATGGAATTCAAGTTATGTTATTATGATGATGTTAAATTTGATAACTAACTAGATATAAAATTAAATAGCAGAGCTTGCAATAGAAAACAAATCAGGTTTAATTACACTTCAATTCCTTAGTGTCAGAACAGCAAAGTAACAAGGCATTTACGGTTTATCCAAGGGAATTCACATTTCATGATAAAACAGCAGCTTATCTCTTCTTATCTCTTGGTTCTTCAGAATTTGAATCCCATTGCTAGTGAACTTGAATCTATCTTTGGAGCTTCAATACATATTTTACATGAATAAGGCATGTGTCAGTGAAGAAATTACTGTGGAATACTATACAGTACAATCAAAAGGCTCTATTTCTTCCTGGAAATGCAATGTGGCATGAAAATGGTAGCACACTTCAAAACAGATTCCAAGTGGCTTAGAAAATTATACCATGTGAGTTCATTTTTGCATCTCAACTGAATATTAATGAATTTAAGTGTCCACTCTGGTTCCTCTATGATTGTTCCAGCACTATATACTCTTCATCAAGACCTAGTTGTAAAATCAACTGAGTATTTATAATTTATCAGAGCACTGAGTGAACTAGATTTCCCCATCCCAGGAAATGCAGAGTGCCTTCACTCCATTGCCTCAGTGTCGTGGGAGTCGTGGGAATTCAATTCATCGCTGTATCTTTTTCTCAATGCAATCTACTAGAGTTTGTGGTGCTGTTTGCTTTACAAGAATAAGATAAGCTTCTACATTCTTGTTCAAACTCAGAAGAACAATAATTTTTGCTAATATCCCTGCTAATAGGAGTGATGAAATAGCAGAACCTAATATGAAGTCAGACATTCATAGTTTCATAAATCATTCATGTAGCGAGCAGCTGGTGGTGCAAAAGTAACAGCACCCTCACTGTTACCCAGCTGATAAAAACATTTTGTCCTCTGTGCTGAATTTCACTCCACCCCTCATATAATCAGATATCTACCCACAGTGAAAAAGGCAAAGAGAAATAGAACAGCCCTAGAACATACAGTTAAAAAATCAATAATTAATTAATTCTTATTTCCTGATGTCTTTTATTGGAATACAAAGCCTGAGTTGATGCATTCAGTCCAAACACATTTTACTGGGTGAGACAGGATGGGATGGAATGACCCACGAGAAGTTCTTACCATTCATATTGTTCATGCAAGCACGATGAGTCTCAGGTAAGAGGTGCTCACCGACTGCTCTGCAGCCCCTGGAGAATCTGCACCATCTAGACTTTATGAGCATCACACAGCCAACACATCTGCACTTTCAGGATGAACCCAAGGCTCAGTGAACTCCAGCGTCAGCAGCAAGAATTTAAAGATAAATTTCTGGTGTCCCATGCTGCTGTGAAGCATGTTCAGCATCTATGCAGAAGGTAGGAGGGGATGGTCCTCACCTCTCCTTTCTGTGCTTTCTTCCTTGTAGCAGAGCCTTGGCAAAACTGCACATTTGCAAAGAGAGGAGAGAGGGAATTAGCCACCCACAGACTACAACAGCCAGAAAAAGAAATAGGTAAGTGTGTGTAAGTACCAGAAATATATAAACAGCATATTATTTGTTAAATGAAACAAGATAGAAGCAAATTTTGTCTTTCTAGTTTGTTGTACATCTCCAGAAAGCCCTTGCAAGACACTGTGAAATCCATTCTTCCTTGTTTGTTTGAAATGGTTCTTAATTTCATTTAGACATAGATTTATGTCTGGAAAAATATGCTATTCTCAGGGTATGAGAACTCCAGGTACAAGGATTAACCAGAGGGAACTTTAAAAGGAAACTTCTGAGAGTTAGCGAAGCAAATATTGCTGATTCAGATGTCTTTACAATTCCTCAGGGACGTGACCCTTTTATGAAAATTAAAAGGTTTTTGTCTGTGTGAAAAACACTGACATGCAGAAAGGCAGTGAATAGATGACCCTGAAGCTGTAGCCACCATTCCTTCTATCTGGGGCTGTGTATCAAAGGCAAGGAAAACGCACGCAATCTGATCATGCTGTGGTCAATGAAAAATCACTGTAAGCCAGCAGGCAACAATAACAACTTCCTCTTTCCTCCTTCCCAGGCTGTGCTTGCTTTCTTCCTGTGGTCTTGCTTTCAGAAACTGCTGATTAAGAAGGCCCCCAAAATATCATGACCCAAGTGAAGAGGAGGAGGACAGAGAGGGAAAAGAACAGATGATATTTATGATTAAGGATCTCAATCACTCTAGCATAAACGATGAACTTAAGATCATTGGCAATAGAAATAGTTGACTTAACAGATGGTAGGCAGCTCCTATCAGAGGAAACCATTTTGAGCATGAGCTTAATTGAACGGTTCAGATCTGTATAAATTAACATGTTTTAAATCTGTGCATATATTTGGCTTGATTTTCAGAATAAAGTTTTAGAGGTTTTAGGAGCCTCTAAGTGAAAAAATTGTTGTCAGAAATTGATCCCAGATCTTCAGGTGCTTATATGTAAGAAAAAAATAATGTCCTATTATCTATCTTCAGAAAGGAAACATTTGGTAATGCAAGCAGTACTCTCTTCCTGGTGCTCGTATCTTAAGTGTATTTCTGATGGAAATTCTCTTAAGTAATTCCTAGGGGTAAACATCTGCCTATAAAAAATTTTATTAGATAAATAATTTTAATTTACACCAATTTCCCTGTTTTATGATCTTGCAGTAAAAAGTAATAATAAAAAAAAAATAGCAATGAAGCTTCTCTACACTAACCCTTTTCTTTAAATTTTCGTAGTACCATGGGTTGCTGTGTGTACGTGACAGGACATCAGTTCAATAAAAGAAAGTGTTATGAGCACCCAAATAATTCTTAACAGCAGCATGTGCCTCAGTACAATCGCTCATGGGAGCTGTAAACAAGTGCTGCACATTACGCTGACATTTGCAACAGAGGTGTGAGCAGTGAGTTTCCATATGTTATGGTGCAAATGGTGGGCTATTCCGGCGAGATAAAGTGAACAGAATTCAATACAGGTAGAAGAGCAGGAATGAGATTTATTGCCTAGAACAAGCTAAACTAAAGAACTGTGCAAATCTACTTAATTCATCAAGTTTATAAGAAGTTGTTATGATCCAGTTTTATTAAGGTTCTTTGGAAATTCCTCTGCCCGAATTAAGGTGCAAACGAGACCATATGCCAGTGACAATAGTATGGGTTTTATTGTATAGTAAATGTGAGAAAAAGAAAAAAGAAAAGGAGAAAGAAAGAAATAGAAAATAGATGGGGGGATGAAGAGTGACAGATACAGAATAAAAGAATATCACTGCTCCATGGGTTGCACTGGTGCCTTGACAATCCTCTCCAGCTGGTCTTCCCGGTGGTGAAGGTCCCCCCCAGAAGGCACAGAGTCCCATGGGTGTACATGCTCAGGCTGGGTGGGCATGTCTGGCCATGTCCCCCTGGGGTGGGGGTCAGTCTCTCACAGCAGACTCTGGGTCTGTTGCACCACGTGCAGCCCTGTGGGGCCAAGCCTCTCACAGGAAAGTCCCGTGGATGTGCCCTGTGGGGCTGGGGGTTCCACAGCTGGGCCAGTTTGTGTAATGGGAGGATGGGTGTTTAGTGCCTCTCACCAGAGGTTGCACCCAAAACCTCCTCCTTCCCCCTCGGTTGGGGGCAGCCTGTGTAAACCTGGCTTCTGTGAGCTGTGCTCTCCCCCACCCCAAACTCACCCGGGGATAGTTGCAGCTGGTGGCTTTGGCCGTATGTGGATGCAAACCTTTCCTTCAGCCTGAGATGACATTACGCTTTATTTAATCATCAGTTTGACTTTCAGTTCAAAGTCCCACTCTTCAGGGAAGCTTCTTTGGTTGTGGCTTCTTTATAATGTGCAAAACTTTATATCAATGTTTGAGGCATGAACTGTTTTCAGTCTCTGACAGAATTTTAGAGGGTAGGGTTCTTACAGTGTTGAGGCCTATTGTCCACTGCTTTCTGCTGTGTACAAACAATCCCCAGGCTGAAAAATTACATGGAATTAAATACACAGTGCAAAAGCACAGTGAGATATATTCCAAAATCCCTGATGTCAAAGAGTTGTCTCATTTCAGCACATCATACCTCATTTCAGACCAAGTAAATTTGAAAAATATATCTTTATTAAGTTTGTGCCCTGTCCTGGCCCTCTTCATATCTGTGAACCTTTTCATGGAATACATTTCTAATTGCTCTGATGTCTATTTCTGCTGCTAAAACCTCACAAATACTCATTTTTCTATTATTTTTGCCAAGGTCAAAATGGCTTGAGCGAGGTATGACAGAGCAGGAAAAGTGGCCTTCTGCCTGTATTTTGACATTAAAAACCTTTTTGTTTATGAAAATAGTCTCTTATTTCAAGGTAACTCATATTAATTGCAGGTGATGGTCCAAATTCCCTGTTGGCCTAAGGCATTCCATTTCCATCAGCTTCAAGGCACTTGCTTGCCCATACATCAGTCATGCACTGCTGAAGAAGTTGTTGTGAGTTAGTGACAGTATTGATTTACATCAAATGCTTTACTCTGCAGAAGCTGCCTCTTTAGCTTATACAGCTCTGTAGCCATCTTATTTCAACAGCACTCTGGTTACCTTGAAAAGTAACTTTACATTTGTAAAATCAAATTGTAAGCAAATTTGTCACACAAATTGTAAATTCATGTAAAGACTCCTGGCCCCTCACAAAGGACTAAATATTTATTTCATGTGGATCTTCACTAAAACTGAATCAGATACTGTATCCAGTTGCAGCAGGGATCCCCACTGGCCAGTGTGACTAGCATGAGAGGAAAGTAGGTGGTTGTGACCTGAACTTATATGAGCCAGGTATGAAATTACCTTTCTTTTTCTTCAGAGCATGAGCAATGAAAGACATCTAAAGACTACGATGGTTCAAAAGACAGATTTATTAGAGTGAAAAAACCCTAAAATATGTTAAGATAGATATCGCTCCCTACCATGCCCTTCCAAGAGGCATCTTCCAATTTGGCTTTTTAGTCCTGTGATTTTCAGCAACTTTCTGGGCTACCGTAACTTCCCAGGAAAGGGCTACTGTAACTACCCAGGAAAGCCAGAGGCATTGCTTTTGGCCTGCATTCTGCTCTACAAACCAGTCCTTTGTTCCTCTTGGGAGCCCATGTGCTGTCCCACTGCAGCCATCCCTTGCTGAGAGTATCTCTAGCTCCTCTATTGCCCCATGCAGCTCTCTGGCATCTGCTCCTAGCCAACCCTATCCATCTGCTCATGGGAAAGGCTACACCAGTCTCCTCTTCCGTGTGGTACTAGCTACTGAACTCTCTACTGTAGTCAGGACAATACAAGCAGTCCTCCTACCTTCTCATTGCCTAGTTACACCTCCTAGCAAAACATAATAGATGGAATATTTACAATAAACTGTGCCCAAAACAGTTCTTCCATCTGTCACAGTTGTGAATAATGAGTTCTTCGTACTTCCACTGAGTTATGCATTCAACGATCTCCCCATAATTGCAGATAATAAATGGGGACACCTGGCATTCCACTGATGGCTGTATTAGTCCCAGTTAACAGATGGGTAAAACAGGGTGTGAAGCTCTTAAAGGTAGATTTTTAACTCACGTAATGACAGCTATCTAAATGTAAGGCATCTTGTCTATTCTACTTAGATAGCTTCTGTCTTTAGCCTATAGAAAGAGACAGGCATTTCCAGAGGGGCTTATTGATCACACATTTTCTGGACTCCAACCTTTGGAATTAATTGTCCTCTGGAAATTCCTGTCTATATTCATTGACTGCACAAGCAGACTTGACAACCAAACCTGCAACAAAACAACTCCCTTTTAGATGTCTAAAGTTAGGTGAAAATTTCATACAAGAGTTGCCATTAGGGCAACTGAACCAGCTCCACAATTCTGGCCTCAAAGGGCAAGTGGGATGGCCACACCACCTTATCTGGAGGGAACATGGGAAGAGAGCAGATCCCAGCCACCAATACCCTGAGAAACACTCAGGGATGAAATGCCATGTATTGTGAGGAGTTCACGCTTTTGGTATAGATGCTGACAGTTGATCATGAAATATAGTCTTTGGAAATTGGCATCTTCTTGGTGGGGAGTGGGAATAAAACGGAAGGGAGCAAATTAAAGAAGTGAAGCTAACAGGAAGCATAGAGGACTAATAGAAGCACAGCAAAGGCTTCTAAGAATACCAAATGATCATTGAAAGTCGCTGAAAGCTTTTTATCTCAGTATCAGATTGGTTTTGTAGATAGGACAGGTGGTTAGTAGAGCTGTTCAGGTTAGTCCTTACACCTATCTACTTGGAGAGAGGCGTGATCCAGCTGAGTTAATGCCAGACTAAAACTTGGAAGATTTGGTTTCCAGCTCTATCAGTGACCCGAAACACAATTGCCACAGCCAGATCCTTTTCCCTTTTCATGCTTTGCTTTCCTGATTTATTGAGTGAGGGTAGTTATTCTGTAAGATTCCTTTATAAAATATTTCCAGTTGACTAAATGGGAAATTTCACCTCCTGAGCTAAAGGTGATTAATTGCATCTCTAATGCCAGCTTTTGAACTCACTTGAAAAAAAATTCAACTTTACATTTTTTAGAAAGGGTAAAAACATATAAATACAGAGAAGATTAATTACTAAATACATACATCTATGTAAATACAGGGAAACATCATTACATAATAAAGGGGAGTTCAGGCACTGTCCAGGTGAATTAAACAGCAAATTCCCACCTGTATACTTAGTGTTAGAATTGAGCCAACTATGAGTTGTGTGGTTTGCTTTCAGGGGTGACAAATGCCAAGGATAGCACTAGTTTGCCTTTTGATTTTAGTAGAAATAGAGGAATTTGATGGATAGGTAGCAAGAAATTTACTGCATTTGGCCCTGACTTCTCCCACGTTCTCCCTCCAACAATCTGCAAATGTCCCTTGGCTGCTCTGTGCACAGATTTATCAAGCAGAGATTGAATGATGGGAGCATACCACTGAGGTGGTTGTATTCATGTAGTGGGTGTGTTGGTGTCTTTAGGCAGTTGCTATGGCTCCTAATTTGTTCACCAAGTGCATATTTCTCATCCTTCCAAGGAGCCTGTTTCAATAGGAAATTGCTAACAGCTTCGCTCAGGGACTATAGGGTCTGTCCAGGAACATGTGGCTCCATAGAACAAAATCCTTTCCCCAGTGAAATCAGTGGAAGTTTTGCCATCAAGGGAAAAATCTTTACTCTTTGTCTTCAAGACTGATTTCTTCTATTTGTATATTTGCCCACAGTATTTTCAGACCCCTCTGCAAACCTGAGACAAGGGAAACACTTATTTTTGTGGAATCCTGTGATACATCTTGAAATTGTACTGTGATAGGATTTATGGCCTTTAAGCTGAAGGATGGTGAGTGTAGATGAGACATTAGGAAGAAGTTCTTTTCTGTAAGTGTGGCAAGGCACTGGAATAGGATGCCCAGGGAGGCTGTGGATGCCCATTCCTGCAGGTCTTCAAGGCGAGCCTGGGTGGGGCTCTGAGCACCCTGGTATAGTGGAAGGTTCCCTGCCCATGGCAGGGGGGTTAGAACTAGATGATCTTTGAAGAACTTTCCAACCCAAACCATTCTATGATTCTGATTCTATCAATTGCCATAAGGCAGAGCAAAATACACATGAGTGACTGATTTGCATCTCCCAATTTTCAGGTTATTTTCTATAAGATTCTATTGTTGGTTTTACCTTGTCTATGCTGCCCTGGATTAATAATGAAATAAATAGGAGGTCTATATGGTTGGTTAGATATAAAGTTATAAACCCTACAGAAAGTATCAAAAAGTTAAAAGTGTATTTTCAAATATAAGGGTTACAAAAAAATAGGAAGCCATGTGTTCCATCAAGAGTTTGTTCAGAAACCACCAGACCTTTCGTAATGAGGAGCACCACTTATTTCTGCTATAATCCATGATACTGCAGCAGGTAAGCCATATATTGAAAAATTGTTATCAACATAGTTTAATTAAAATAAACAGTGGAAATGTACGGCTTGTTACACACCAAATGAAAAGTCATTATTGGAAGCATCTCTTCTCAGTCCCAGATGTGCACCCATATCCATGTATTTGTTCCCTATGAATGCTACAAAACTCTAGGATATGTAGCCAGTAACATGGAGAAGACTCATCAGCTCATGGCAGACAAAACTCAAAATTTTTAGGTACTTATATATAGCTATTTTCTTAATTCCATTTCTCTCTATGCTAATCATTTTGGTGAGGATAATCTTCCAAATTAAAGTTACATTTAAAAGGAATTGTTTGGATTAAGAGTCAATGAAAGTTTTTGGTCGGCCCAATAAAGGTGTCTAAACCAGTTGGTAACTAAGCTATACCAGGAGCTCAGACACATAAAGATATTCATAATATCTTTTGCAATATGAAATAGCCTAGTGCATCCAAGATTCACACAGGGCTGGAGGCTGTGGCAGAGAACTTAACAAGGCATGTGCCCTCTGGAACCGCAGATGGAGACCAGCCACTGCATCTGAGAGCACCCCAAATAGCCACAGAGCTCTGCTAATGGTCATCGAAGCAGACCAAGGTTAAGAGTCTGGAGCTGAATCCTGCCTTTAGTGGGTGGCAATTTTATGGGACAGTATCACATAATCACAACTTGACCTCCTTATAAGAGCCAAGTTGTCACCTCAGAGTGTCAAGAATATTGCCACATTTTCCTTATAAATGAATCAAAAGTGCAAATTGCACAGACAATCACTGGAGTTTTAAAAAGTTCTGAAAATCTTCCAAGAACTCACCAGGAGATGGAGAAAGTTGGATGAAATTTCTGTTGTAAACATACTTATATCTAACTTCATCTAAAAATGGTAAAATTGCCCTTATGCTTCAAAAACTGTTTAAGCAAAGTTCTTTTGTGGCAATGTATATTGTTTTTATCCATCATGAAGATGGAGTGGGTAGTTGTCTTGTTAGCTTGCATGAAGCATTTTTGGTACTAAGCCTTATAAAAATTTGTGTAATAAGGAATCTTTGCAGTCTTTTAACTTTAGGCAAATGAGACTATCACTATAGTACATAAGATTTACGTTTCATTTACTGTTAATGTATTTGGATTCTCTAAAATACATGGTGAAATTGCTTCTGAAGCCATGGAATTCAGAATGGTGAGAGCCTGGCTGTGATAAGGAATTTAGTATCCTCTGAGATATTAAATGAAAACAAAAATTTGGTCTGAAATAGAATCCATTTGGTCAGAGTTGCCATCAGAACAGTTACTGTCTGGTGACTCCCATGCACAAGTCGCAGAAAAGCAAGGTGGAATCTGCACCTGGCAGAGAGAGCTCTGGATGTGATGGGGAAATGAATGTAAGGAAAAAAATTTGCAAGATGGTTGACTTTGAATGTATGGATTTTTAGAGATATACAAAACTTGAGGGTTTAGTTACCTATGCCTCCTTTCCAAAGGATGGGCCACACAACCCACGTTAGCTGTCTAGATCACCTAGAGGTTTGTAGAGAGATACTGCCCATGAAAACTGGCCCTGGATATCACACAGGGATATTCAAAAACCCTGTGGAGATCAGAAGCCTTCTCACCCTCTCTGTAACTTTGGTTTCTTTTTTCCTTTCCACACAGCTGCCCAAGTGGGCTGTACTCCTGTCTTTTTAAGACTGCCTGATAGCTGTGCTTATGCCATTTTTTATGATAGACCAAGGATATTAAAGCAGTGATCCAGGAAGGGGTAACCTGGGTTTCCAATCTCCTTCAGATGAAGAGGGCTCAGACCCATATTCCCAGAGGTTGCCCCATAGAGCACATTAGAGACCGTTCCTGTGGGGTGCAGTGGGAGGAAAAGAAGATAAGAGAATTTGCCTGGCCAGGCCTCAGCTTGGCGTGCAAGATACACATGGTTAAAAGAAAAACAGTCAAGAAAGAGCATAACTGCAAGATTTCTGTTCAAATAACAGGGCCTGTGTTTCTGCTCTTCGCCCCTGGATGCTCGCTCCAGCTGAAAGCCTGTTGTGCATAACTTGTGCAGTGATAGCAGCTTCTCTGAGGTTCCAAGTTAGCATGGACAGTGCGTAACTCCAGTGCCTGGGAAGCTTTCAGGTTAGCTGCAAGGTGCCTATTGATTTTGAGCTGACAGGCATTACGCAGTGCTGCACTGCTGTCAGGGCAGAGATGCGTAAATTGCATTTACAGTGGTAGCCAGGGCTGTAAAGGTGTGCATCTAATTCTTTGTCATCAAAACTTGGTGTCATAGGAATCTTTTAACACCAACATTTACTTTATTAGCAAAAAAAAAGAAGCAATTGCAAAAGAGATCTTGCTAGATCTAGTGACTGTAAACCAGCAGAAACAGAGTCATGCAGTTTAGTGCCTGACAGGAAGAGAGCACACTGCAAACTCTGTTTGAAAATATCGAACAAAGTGAAGTACAAAAGAGCATATAAATGAAGGCAAAGCAGTATCACTGAATGCTGTACTAATTAATCACTCCCAGTATTAATTATTCTTATTGAAAAAAATTCAAATTTTTAAAGAATTTTCTAAGGAAACAACATTATGGCAAAAACCACAGAGCCATGGGAGCATTATATACATTAGATAAGGTGATGCAAATATTATCAGTCTCACACAGGTGCCACAATCATGCTGATATACTGATCACAGTACGAGGAAAAGCTGACTAAGTGGGATACAAGTTCAGACAGTATCTCTCACTCAAGCCAGTTATCATAATGCAAATCTGCCACAAAGTCTGCTTAAAACACATGGTAAGAATGCTATCAGTTTGTTAGAAACTTGGCAATAGGATGCTAGTTTTTCAACAAAGCATGAGTAAATGACACAAGGTACAGAAAGTATGTATTAGATCCTTTAGGACAAAGAAATGCTATTCCACAGTGCATAGAAGCTGCCTTTCTCCAATGTGGGGAAGTGTTACTACATTCATCATTGGCTCAATTTCTTTCCATTGTCAGCAGCAACTACATCTGTCTTAGCAACTCAGGATATTATTAGGTAAACTATAAACATCCTCAGAGGCTGTAGGCTCTCAGGGCATCAATATATCTGTCACTTTTCAAAATCATCCATTACATGTATATAACTGACTCAGTGTCACAGCAGGGAACTTGACAGCAGCTGCTCAGCGCTGGCAGCACAGTTCCCATTGCACAAGTCACTGCAGGTCAGCTTACCAACTCACCTTTCCCAGCCACCACAGCTGCTGCTGCAAAAGCCCTCCCTAACTCTGGCTCCATGTAACCCCAATGAAATGGTGATGTTTCCCAGGGTCTCATGTTTGCTCCAAGGGGTAAAATATAATGGAGCAACTGGTGCCAATAGGTGCAGGCAGGCAGGACTGTGAGCCCACCACAGCTCAGATGCAGCCAAGCGCGGCAACAGGTACCCTCAGCACAAAGCTTCTTACCACTCACTCACAAGCAGCATCCTCACAACAGCCCCATACCTCAGACATGTTATAAATACCTAAGGACATTTGTCTTAGCACCTTCACCACCAAAAGAAACTAAAGGGACAATTTGCAGTCCATCCTTGGGAACCCGCTGAGGGCAGTGCACTACACACAGCAAGGATCCTCATCCTGCCTGGTCTTTCTGCTGTGGCTGCTGTGGGCTACTGGCAGGTCCCTGCAGCTTTGCAGTCCACCAGCTCCATAGCCAGGCCCCAGCTCCCTGGGGAAGCAGCTGGGGTCTGGCTATGGAGGTCATCATGGTGATGACTGTGCTGAGCAAACCACTGCTGCAGTCCAACTGCAGAGTGTAGGTGACAGGGAGAGACAGCTCCCTTTCTTTGGAGAGTCTGCCATTGCAGAAAATGTTTTGTGACAAGTACCTTGTCTGTAAGGGCTGGCTGATCTGCTTGCTGTCAGAAGGCTGTTGGGGTGTCTCTGGAGGCGTGTGCACAATGATAGTGGCAAACAGCACACATATTCCCCCTTTAGGCAGTTTCCTTGCCAGTGAAGATCATTACAGACAGCATTTACTGCTCTTAGTAAGCCCAGCAAATGGCATCAATTAAAAGTTTAGATTTTCAAAGCAGTATTGGGATCCTAAACGGTTTCTGTAAATATACACCATGCAGCTGGTGAAAGAAAGGAGACTGCAATGTTTTCCAAACCTGGAGAAGGCTCCAAGTACCAATATACTTGATAAGAAAATCTTGCCTTCTTGCCAGTCAGGCTGACTCCATAATGCTTATTGGATACTACAGTGAGAACATTACAGGAGAATAAGAAGCAGCTTCAATGACTTGATCGGTTTTTGTATATATGCATTCTTTCAAAACCTAATCTGGCTTCTCACACTTGACTAGTAGACACAGTGTTGCCAAAGGTGTTATGAACTTTACTGCTAAATATGATGTTATTAAATATGCAATAAGAATAACATGTATATGTAGGAAGGCAAATGGAGACCTGATATTATCTCGCTGATTCTTTCATATTCATAGGAAAACATGAATTTGCACTCATTTGCAAACACTGGCAATGAGGTGAAAGCTTCAATGGTTCTCTGTTGTGCAGTAAAGAGGCTGTCATGGACAATATGAGAGTCTTTAAATGACTGGACTGTCTGTTATGATGGCTGCATCTGATTTAATCCTCGATGAGGTGTTTGAAATTAGAGACATCCCAGAAATCTCTGTTTATCAGGGTCAACCCTGTGCAATGTCCTTCAAATTCTTTCCTAGCACTAATCTATAGTTCTGAAATCAATCCATATGCATTCCAGTAAAATATTGTGGGTTTAATTAATTATTTTTTTTATTTAATTATGGTCAATTTTTAAATGAGAACTTAGAGAATTTAACTTTTTTAAATTCAAGGAATCCCACAGAAAATCAATTAAATTTTATAGTCTCCTCATTTCCCTTACAGTTTTAGGCATGTTCTTCTTCTTCCCTAGTTTTTTCCCACAAATTATTTCAAAGTCTTTTCAGAATCCTCTTCCAGCCATTGCATTAGTACAGATGAAGTAAAACTTTGGTTAGATCAGCATTGTCACAAAATCATGATCTGTGTCAGCAAATAGTTCTCCCTGGGTGGGCACATGCACAAATTGTCTTAAGCACTTTCCTTCATGAAATTGTGGGGTTTACAGTTTCTTTTGCATATTAAAAAGATGATTTGGGTACTAATAAGAGATGTCACAGCAGTAATAGCACACTTTTCTTGACTTCCAGAGACAGAGATATGCAATATGCTGAGGGTGAGAAACAAGACTTCAGTGAATTATTTCATATGGGCACTTTTTCAAATTCAGAAGCTGATGGAAACTGACTGCTCAAAATGTCCTCAGATCTGGTCTTTTAGACTTCTATGGTCAAGTATACCCCCGACTGAAATGTGTAATTGAACACACTGCAGATTGCATCCACCAAAAAATAAATTTAAGTAACATGGTCCTGAAATTATCTGACCTGGATAGAACCATGCTCATAACTTTTAGAGGCCAAAATTTGTATAAAATCTGCCAAGTGAATAGTGATATGTAAATACAACATTTTTCAATCTCTTGAACTAAAGTCAGCTTTAAATGTTGTGATGTCTTTAGAAAAAGGAGTGTTATAACCACATTTACATTCCTTCTTTGAGATGGTACACCACCAGGGAGTATGTTATCATTCAAAACCTCCCCATTTTCAATGACTCCTTGCAAACACCCCAAAGGAGTGCTGGTATGATCATGCATTCAGATGGGTGTACAACTGCAATACATAGAGATAAAACATCTTCTTTGTCTCAGCCCATTTTACAAGTGTCCAAAGATGCTACTATATGTATTTTGTTTTATGCTTGACAATAAGATTAGTTTTCCTAGTCAGTTTGGTTAACTTGGTTAAAAGTGGCTTGGAGTATTCTCTGTCCTGCTGCACAGCATTGTAGAGTACATTAACCTTTTGCACTTCCTGTAATGACTTCCTTTCTGGCCTCAGCTTTTCATAAGATGCCACCTAGGCTTACTCCTAGTGTCCACAGCTAAATAAAAGAGGACTGAGAGCTGATAGGGCTCTCACTGTAATAATGTGGAACTGTCTTGCATCAGCAATGCTCTAAGTTTCTCTTACAATAAATATGTCTCAGAGAGAGTAGATGTGAGCAAAAATTGAGCTGGGAAGAGAGCTAACAAACTGAGTTGTCAGGGCAGCCCTCCCTCATTTGTCAATCTAGACTTACAAATCAATGACATTTACAGTCCTGCATAGGGTATTGTGCTATTTTTGTATCAATATACTATCATGTGCAACCTACCTAAAAAGGTTGTTACAGTGTCTAATCAGCGGGCTAAACACATGTTAACTTCCAGGAACTCTTATGCTGGGGATGGGTGCATTTTAAAGTGACTCATACAGACATATTAAAACATGTCAGGTCTGTATCAAAACAGAGGCAGACACTACTACAGAGAATGAGGGAGATATCTGTATTGGTTTTACCTGTCTCTGTTTATGCGCTTGATACCTTTTTTGTTTGAGTGCATGAATTTAAATCTGGAGCATCTCTTAGGAGGAGCATTTCCTTTACTCAAATAGAAGTTATTGAACTCACTACAAGGATAAATGGGTGAAATTAAAGGACCTCTGATATATATAAAATGAGAATAGTGCTTCTAATGGTCCCTTCTGGGCTTAAACTTTATGAATCTATGTTTCATTTCCTGCTTGCTCAGTGATAGAGATAAGATATCTCCAGGGCAAATACCAAGAGTCCTTCAGAGAAAAACGGGTAGGCTATTAATCTCAAAGTGCCTACCTGCCTGGTTCAGGCTAAGGTTAACAAGCTTATTGTCCCATTTCTATGGCTTGAGATCAGAGGACACTTATCTGTTTTAAAATCTTTCTAGAGAGGAGAAGTGGAGAGCAAAGAGACCTGCGGGAAAGCAATGTAGGGGGACAAAGAAACCAGGGGAAGGCAAGACAGGGTGACTGTGAGACAGTAACTGTAAGAGATCATTCAAAACATCATCAAAAGCCTAGCCAAACAAAATGTAATAGAACCTAGAAAATAAATTCAGGTGAGGGTAAACAGTGCTAGTTTAATTGTGTTCCCCACTTAGATAAACTAGCAGAGAAAAGGTACTAAACTGTGCACTAGAAGGTTGTTTGGGATCACAGTTAGCAGCTGCTGCTGGCAGCTTTGAAAGGATGATTGCCTCCTGAGACCAAGCCCACATAGATCAGTCAGAAACCAGGAACCAGTGCCAGTAAAAGAGACTTTGGAACAGTCAGTACAGGAGTGACTGAACTGCAGGGTTTCGGTGAGGACCCACAGAGCCAGCATGACCCAAGATTTTCAATCTGTACTTGAGACGCTCAAAGGCTGTAAAGAACATACAGACACATGTTTTAGCCATGCCTTCCCAAGTCACAGTGAATGGCTGATCAGCATGTTCAGAGCCTTCCTAACCTGTTCCCTGTCACTGTGACTCACAGTGCTTTGCAACCCACTTGGTCCTCCTGCTTAGCAGCACACCTTATCCTATTTCCAACTGTTATGTCCATTTGAAATTACTAAGATATTTGCTACCACAGCTAAGGCATAAACATGGAAATCAGGAGGTGAGGTCCAGTCTGCATCTTTGCCAGAAGAGCATCCATGACCTGGTGTGATGTATGCTGCCAAGACCCTGGCTCCTCATAAATAGAAATATATTTGTAATACTCAAGTTAAATATCAAAGATCTATAGGATATCCAAGGTGTGTAGACTAGCTAGCATACATACTGAGCATACTTCACAGCAGTAACATGGCATTCAACATAGATTATAAATTTTGTCCTAGACTCTGCCTTGTTGTAGTTGCTGATCAAATCCACTGGTCTCAGGACATACTAATTTTTCTATCTCATTTATGCCTGGTTAAGCTACCATCATCTTTTCCGCATAGCAACAACATATTCTAAGAGAAAACATCCCTTACCCCTCTTTTGATTTCACATGTGGCTCTCATAGTCCCCTGGGTGATCTTTCCAGGCAATATCCTCTCTTCCTGATTTGTTTTTTCTTCTCATGAGTCTGTGTCTCTTCCAATGAAGAACTGCACAGGTCCTGCGCTATCTTCTTTAATATCATCAGTGACCAGTTCTGCTATTATTTTGGTGTCTGTCCATTACTCTATCAATTTATTTCATCCAGAGCCATTCCACATTCCCACCCCTTCTCTTGTTCCTTAGGATATAGCAATGAGATGTAGCCTCAAAAGTACAACCTCAACAGCCTTCATATTGTCATGGCAGTTTCTTTCTTCACGGTATTCAGGAGGCTGGATCCCTTAAAAGAGTGTAAGGTAGGGAATAGCTGCATTTTTTCGGCAATAAAACTTTTAATAGTATTTGCAGGGATGTCTGCCAAGCTGGGTTATACTGATATGTCAGAAGCTCTGTTATGATAGCAGGCTGTGGATATTTCAGTTCAAAGGTTGCAATATCCTGCCAAAAGAAAGAGAGATAAACTTACATTATATATGGACTGTATTAGAACAATCTATCTGTAAAAGAGAATGGCGGCAGAGAGGACATTATATAAGTTCTGTCAAATTATATGAACTTTGATTTAACCCTTGGCAGCACTGCAGAGGAGTCAGGGACTGCCTGGAGGAGGTAATGTGGCCAACTGGGGCAGCTCCTTGGCTCCTTGCTTCTGTTCAGCTTTGTATCATTCCTTCCACAGCCCCATCCTTTGGGTTCCAGTTATGTCCCTACATAAGGCTGATGCTAATGGTTCACTTAAATGGCAATACTAAAAAAAGCGTAGCAGATGCCTATCCTGTGTCATACACTAGGTTAAGTGCTCTGTTGCTGCTGCCTAGGACATACTGATGGTCTCAAGAGCGGCAGTGGGCAGTTTAGAAACGCCATTATGGGGGCCAATATCAGATCTGTCAAACCTTCTGGACCCAAAGAAGAAGTATCAAGTTTTGATGGTTTTTGTCAGCACACCAAGCATTTCCACAGATGATTCATTTGTATGAGTAGTGTGAGCCAAAATGAAGTTCAAACTCTGCAGTGATACCAATAAAGAGTGTAGGAGGTTGTGGATTTTTTAGGATCCTGACTAAGTGATGTCTTATGTAGTTTGAAAAGGGTGCATTTATAAGTGCTTGAAGTAGCTTTTATGTCTTTTAGCTACAACCTATCCCTAAATCACCACTCTCCCCTGAGGTGTTCAGCCCTGCACCAACTTCTTCAACTGCAAATGTCAACTGTTACACTCAGAGAGTGAGGGAAATGAGACAGAACCATGTTACTTATATAATCAGTTGTCACTTAAAGATATTGAATATTGAGTTTTACACCTCCCAATATATCCATAACCCCACACATGTATACAAGGAAAAAATGTGAATCATTTTGAATAATTTCAGTATGGAAGCAAATTTTTATGAGTTTGCAAATAAATAATTAGGAAAATGTTGATTTAAGGCATTAAAATATCTGCTTTCAGTTGTCACCTCAGTTCTAAATGTATCTTCCAAGCCACCAAGTGACTAAGAAGACAGTGCTGTTGGTGCAGGATTAGTCACTGTGTTGAGATGTGTTTCTGCACATGCCTTATGGAAAGATTTCTGTGGGTTGAGATAAACTGCATGTTTCTGAATGCTCTTCAGCACGCATATGTGGAAGCAAGTGAATGTATTTGGGTCTTCTTGTGCCTTTACCTAAAGAGCTTGGGACTAATCTCTAAAACGGTTTTTGTCATGGTGTAACGACATTATCTACATCGCTATGGCTTAATGAGTGAGCCTTAATTCTCTTATGCCTGCTTTGGCCCACAGCCAATGACTTTCAGATAATAGGACACCTGACAGTGGAAGGCTGTCTCTGTGAATATAACTGTGAAGTTCACAATCTCAGCCATGTTTTTGCCTTTACCTGGGGAACCTGATCTCTTTCTATTACCCAATGACTCCCAAGAATGAATGCAAGAACTATCTTTTTGTATGAAAGGAGCATGGCACAAGATTGGCCAGGCCATCCTTTATCACAGTAAAATCTGTCATGGTTATTTCGTCAGTTTTTCTGTGACTCATTCCTTCAGGGCAAAGTATGTCCCTATTTAAAATGGAGAAGAGGGTCCACCATGCTTCCAAGGTGTCCAGCAAGAGCTGCCCACCTGGACTCAAGTGCTGGAATTCTGCAGTGTGTCAGTATTCCAGACAAGATGCTTTTACTGCCAAATACCCCCACTCTGCTCTCGAACACAGCCATGTTCCTCCATCGTGGCTTTTGTGCAATGCTCAGTACGTCTTTCCAACAGGAGCTAGAGCTCAGCAACTTTACCTCTCCAATAGAGGTAACTTGGAGTGTTTGTTGCACCTTTCTTCTGTGGACATCAAAGCATTTAATAGACACAACACAGTTCAGCTCACCCACACTTGCAATGCCAGCTTACTCTGAAGTCTAACCCCATAACTGTATTTCCATATTTTCTCAATGATTACCAACACAAATATGATAGATGAGAATACCAACTTTGTTTCTCCAAATGTCACCCTTGCAAATTCAGCCTGGGGTTCCACGGTGAATTTTATTTTTTTCATTTCATGCAGCAGAAATAGTATCACAAATCCTTTAGGACAGTGCTAGGACCTGAGTTATCTGGCCAGACTTAGTGTCTTCACCTAAAGTGTCAGGGACTCTTCTTTTGTTTTTGCAGCACTGATGGATCCCTAGGAATGCAGTGTGTGACCTGCACTGGCACTTCGTAAGCAAGAATGGAATCCAGCTTGCATTCATTGAACTCTGTTGCCTCAGAGGAGTTAACACCAGAAATGTGTTTTTCTCTCTAACACAAGCAGGTGTAATCAGGAATACATATAAAAAGCTGATATGCTAAGTAAGACTGGGCTGGTATTGTTTTTCAGGGCTGAGTAATCCACTAAATTATTTACTCAAAGTCATGTAGCCTCTGAAGGAGAATTTCCAGTTTCTAGGGTCTCAGGGTCTCATTTTTATCACATGATACCTCCACCACATTAAAAAGAGATTGTGTCTTCTCTTCTCTATTTCTGGTTTTCAAATAAACTGTCTTGACATCTCAACGCCAAAATATTACTGAAAAAAAAACCCAGTTTGTTCAGATTAATATGGGGCAGAAGACTCGTTCGATGTGATCAACCTATTAATTTGGAAAAAAAATCATAACTCAAAAAACAATTTCAACTAAAGTATCACATTCTGTAATTTTGTATACACAAATCACAATATTTGCTTTTTTTCTCCTGAAAAAAATGCAGGTTTGTTTTTTTCTTACAACTTACACTTTTTCAGTGCATTAAGCATAAAAATATGTTTAGTAAATCTAATATCTAACATTTACTGATTAAATGGATTTAATATGAAAACCCTGTCACATGGCTCCTCAAGTGCTTTCCAAAATTATCTTCATGTGCAAGAGAGGGACATTTTTGCACCCGTCACAAGACAGTTAAATACAGGCTATGAATTGGAGGCATTGATCTCCCAGATTAAGCCACGTAATTGAGCTGAAGAGATTTTCCGTTATTTGTGCTGTGGTTGGTAATTTAGCCTGAAGTTCTGAGTGAAACTGATGATCTTTGCACAGCCTTGTACAGCTTCAGCCTATCATTATGTTATTACAAAGCACCACATTCTGCCTCTGTGGAGTCCAAAATGCCTGTTCTTCAGATAAGAGTTAGACCATGGTACATCAGAATACAATGCGATGTTGTCACAGGTGCTATTTCAAAGCCCTGAGGGTGTTGTAACACGGATTCCTTTTTCACTGGACATGTTGGCACCTTTCAGGCATAAAATGTTCTTTCTGCACTCCTTTAGTTTGGATACCATCAGCCTACCTCCAAGCTATTGGCAGTGAACTTTAGCATTCCTGCTGGGAGGAATATTAGAGGCTACTGATATCAAAAGCCATTCATAGCACTGACTCAGGCCCTTAGTGTTTTATAACATAAGCTTGCAAGCTTGCAAATGGAAGGAGAGCAATCTATAAAAACTTTCTTATGTAACATGCATACAAAGATTTGCTTCTAAAAAACCTTTTTTTTTTGTCTGTGCAAATTGTCCCTAGACCTTTATGTCACACACGGACTGCATAGAGGCAGTCCAAATCATGTACACGTCAGCTGTGTACCTTTGAGGTGGATAAATGCGAGCAAGTATGGGGCTACTGCACTTCAAAGATTAAATATTTCACTTTATTTTTGCTACTGCTGTTGCAAATTAAGATCAAAGCAATACAGCTACCTCAAGGGCAACTAATGAGGCAAAAGTTAGTTGTTTGCTAGTGTGCTCATTATTTGTCCTGTGCAATGCGCCTTGATCCACCCACCATTCCTCCAGCCCTGCCCTGGGTGCTGTTTTCCAACACATTTCTGTTATTGTCAGATCATTTTGAATCTTCACTTGGTATGAAAAGCCATTCTTTAATGCATCCAGTCTACCTTTTCAAGTAGATCACAAATGGCCTGAACACTGAAGAAATAAGCAGGCAAGAAGAGGCAGGCAGACTGAAAATGCTGAAGGGAAAGAGAAAGATCCTGAGAGAATGTGTTTAAAACACTCTGTTAACCCAGATATTGCTTCCCTCAGACTCTCTAGTGGCTGGCTTGCATAGAAATTTCATTTTCTATCATAGAAGATCAACTGAAAAGAACTTCTTAATAGAAAATGAAAGTTTTACATCTGCAAGCTGTTGGAGAATTACACAATTAAAAATAACCTGATACAGTCTGGATGAGAAAACACAAAAAAATACCACTGAATAGGGTCAGAATTTTAATGAAAGAGAAGATATTATCAGTCTCCAAAATTGCTGCTATCTATCTGCTCTCCTAAATCCTTGAGTGTTTGGTACATGTTTTTCTTTACCAGTCTTCCTGTCTTTTTGTAGTTTTTTCTAACATGTTTTCGTCCTTCCACATCAGTACATTATGTTCAGAACAACAATCTACCATCCCCAAAAACAAAACAGAGCTTCACTGAATTAGCCAGCTGTAACATAGGAAAGATTAATTGTGAGTGCAGGGTTTAGAGGTAATATGGGCATATCACTCATGTCAGCAGTAAGGCAGATCTACAGCTCTGAAGAGGAGTAAGAGCTTCTTGCTTTAGGTAAAGAGTTGCTCTCAACCTCCTTTATAAAATCAATAACAATAGAGGAGGACATCAAAAGATGGGCCTGAGCCCCTGCTTGAAAAACCCACAAGGGTCACATTCACTCCAGTGAAGGGTTCATCACTCTAGGTCAAGTGGTGGAAAGAGTAGAGAGGTCCTCTATACCATTTCAGGCTGGTCTGACCTAGAGCAGGTCAGCCATATGGATGCTGCATATCAACGGAACCTAAGAGAAGTTACATCACAGTAATTGGAATGGAACTTTGTCACAGAAACTGCTCTGAGGTCTGGGATATAAGTATTACTGCATGTATTTTTTTCTCAGCTCTAGGGTCAGAAATAATGCAAATGTCCTGTTGCAGCCCATCAATAAGAACCTGAGGCTTTTGTTGCCTGCACTGAGATGGAAACGTGGGTGTTTGTGAGAATGAAGAGCCTTCTGGGATCCCTCGGACTGTGCAGAATGGAGTGAGCAAGATCTCGTACAGGCTTATCGATACTGGCTTTTGGAATTGGTCCTTGCACTGAAGTGCTTGCCTACCTGAACCTGAGCACTGATTTCTAGAGACTGGCTTGGGGTGGTCCAAAACAAAAACTGGATGCAAAAGAGCAATTCTCAGGTGTGAAGAATTTGCCTGGTCCCATCAATATTTGTCAGAGTAGCTGTATCAGCATGGCCCCTTTGTAGAACTGGAGTGACTCATCACACTGATCTACAAGATTACATTGATTACACTGACGTCCCAAGAAGCAAAATTATATAACAAAGCAGCAATAGGCATCAGTGTTTTTCTATTCCCTTTCTTGTTTTGATGTGAAAGTGTGAAATAATTTGCTCGTTTCCAGCACTGCAACAGGTGGCTCCTTTGTACAAAGTGGCTGCCCCTCCAGAGGCAGTGCACACCTGTGCCATCTCAGGATGACACGGGTAGAGGGGAAGCCAGAAATAGTCTGACAGGTTTATTGGGAAATCTTCTGCAGGACTTACCATAAATAAAAAAGAGTGACTGTTTCTTCGTCCAGAAAGCTCTTGAATGGGAGCTAACTGATGAGATTAAAATAGTCAAAAGTAAGTCTAAGACATCTTACTCTTCAAAAGGTAGATGAGCTAAACAAGTACTGCCTGATGAAGGAATGCGCAGCAACTGAGGAAGCAGAAGGAAAGATCAGGTTAACATAGCATTTTCAGCTAATTGCACAGATCGTGTCTTGTTGTATTGATAAGGGGAGACTCTCAGGTCCAAGTCAGGATGAGAGTTATGACATGTAAAGCATTCACTGCAATCCACAGCTGTGCATATGTAACAACATCTAATTTCTACTGTGGCAACCATTTTTTCCATCCACTTAACAAAAACCACCCAATAAAACAAAAAAAGTATAAAAAACGAGGATTACACTTAGAGCTTTTCTTAACTTCCATTGGTTTTACCTATTTTTCTGGCAACAAAGAATTTCATGGTGGGAAAACATCAGCCTGTCTTGACCAGGCCTCTTAATTATTCTAAGACAAAACCATTACATTTGTTTATGTGATCTCTAGTTGGAGAGTCTTGGAAACTAATTTCCCAATCTTTCACAGGAAAGGAAATGAACACCAGAAAACATTATTCTTGGCTCTGTAGTAGGCTTCCAGAACTGTGTAATATGATTTTATTGATTAGCACCCAGAAAGTTTTTACCAAAGTCACACCATTCTTAAAGAAATACTTCACAACATCTCTTGGTATCTTTGTGTAGTCACCAAGGAGTTTATGAGCAACTGCCACAAGAAAAATTATTATTACACAGTTGCATTTTGACTGGGGCTGTCAAAACTGTTGCCACTGGGAATTTGGCAAACACAGCAAAAATGTGTTTGAGAACTATGAGGATATGTCTAAATGCGTACATGCAGAGAGATTTGAGCTAATTTTGACCATGCTCAGAGCTGGTCCTGAAGTGCTGTGCTGTGCCTGTGCTGAGCTAACTCACCCTGCTGCGAAAGCAAGTTATGGTTTTGTAAACTGGACCGAGGACCGTGCAAACCTGCTTTCCAAACCTCCAGGCCAGTATTATGCCCTACAAACTGTGCTGGGGCTGTGTGCTCCCCCATGCAGATGTGCCCATGGGTGCTGAATCTGGAATTACAAAACACTGGAGAACTGAGGTAATGGCTTCTGTGCATAGGAAATCCACCCCATGGATTCTTAGTGGATTATTTAGTACCACCCTATGGATTATCAGTATGTCAATACTTTCCCCTTATTTTCACCCTTTTTTAGTACATTTCTGCTATTTGTCTCCAAGACAACTTGAATTTTTTAGCTTCATTACAGCAGGAGCTGTCCAGTCAATCATAATTATCTCTACATGCTTTGGTTCTAGGCACTTGTTACTGGCAATTGACATCCCTGCTGGACAACAATATGCTAACTTAGCCCTTCATGAAATATACTTAATATACTTACATATATTGGCAGCAAAGGAAATAACAACGCTTCATCCTGTAACTTCTTACGAAGTCATACAAGCTGTTTTCATTTTCTGTTTTCACAGTGCACTTATTTAAAACCTTGGACATCTGTCACACAAAGTAAATGACTTATAAAAAGCCAATGAGATTTTTTTCTGCTATGTGTTACATTACAGACTGTGCCCAGTGCACATGGGTGCAACTGGAATTGCTGGTAGTGGACACCCAGTGGGGTTAGTGGTAATTATCCATGACCTCATACATCCTTCTCACACTGCCAAAGAAGGGCACGCAGCAAAACCATTCTTCACAGTGAGAGTCATCATCACAGTGTGCTTGCAAGCAAATTGTTTGCATTATAGACTAATCCCTCTGAATGTACATTGCCTCAAGAACGTTTTTAAAGCCACTTACTCTTGCCAGAGATGACTGTTGTTGTCATTCTCCCATGTATTCTTCTCGCTGCTAAGTGATATTGCCAGCCAAAAAAACAGTCATGAAGCCTATACTGTAATACATGACAAAATAGATTTGACATTGTCATTGGCATTATCTCTTCTGACAACAGCCAAATTATGCTAGTGTGCTTATGTCAATAGCAAGGAACCTTTGGTACCATCTCTCCCTATACATAGCTGGCTGCCAGAGCAACTCACCACCTGAGCAAAAGCTTTTTCATACGTGCCAACTAATTATGCCATCTCATCAGCCCAAATGGCAGCAAACTATGCTTCTGGTTCTGGAGGGAGGGTTCCTTACTCCAGAGTAAACTGTGGTGGAAAGAAGAGCTGATAATAGTGGCCTCAGAGCCAATGTGCTTCTGACATGGATCCCCTGGACCAAGAAATTAAAAACTCTTGCATCATATGTTACTCCTCCCAATATAATGTCACATCTGTTCCTGACTGTGAGTTAGTCAACCTGTGGCAGAAAATTTAATTTGGCACTGGATTTCAGCAAAGATGGAAAACAAAATTTTTTGAAGTCTTGAAATCTGATTTTTTTCTGATGCTGAATGAAACTGAGCCAATAAAAGCCATAAACAAATGCAAAAAAAAAAAAAAAGTATTATGGAAAAGTAAAGAGAGTTATTCAAGAATAGCAAATTGTGTGAAATCACAGCACTCACCTGAGGTGGGAAAGATCCCTTTCTAGTATAATCTCTTAGAGCAATCGTAGAGCCAGATACACTGTTGATTAGGGGCTCTTGGCTGTGTTGGTTGCTTCTGTAGACCCTGATGCATTTTTCTGCCCAAATCACTGTATAGTCCCTAAGCAGGAAGTAAACAGCATTTTATTGCATTCACGCTCCATGCTCCTCTTTTTCTTAATGTATTTTTCATTGCCTTCCGCAAGTAAATCATTCTGCACTAAATAAAGCCACTCTCAGCCTTACGGGGCACTAAATAGTTCTTCAGAGCTATCTCCTGGAAGTCTTGGTGTAGGACAAAGGCTCTATCCCCTTCCTAATGGCTGACCCTTTTCCCGCTTCTGTGTTCTCCCTTCCACTCTCTCCCTGCACACAAACATTCAGTGCTTCAATGTCACAGGTCACCAGCATGCAAGGCCCTGTGCCAAGCAGATGCTTGTGGTGATGCTGGTGGTGGGACTGGGGGTTTCTTCTTGCACACCTCATGGGGCTATTGTTTTGAATCTTCTATCACAATGTGCTTCTTCTCTTTTTTTCCATTGGAAATGTGAGATTTCATACACATGCGATTTCATATATGCTGGATACTTCTTCCTTGTTTTCTTTGTTAACCCTAAAACCAGTTCAGTCAGTCCTCAGGACTACATCTCTTTAAATACCAGTGGTTAACCACTGATGATTCGTTTACAGCAGGTTACTTCCATGCCTGTATTCCTCCACTCTCTGTCCCTCTTGGCAAAGGCTTCTGCTACAGTCCCATTCTTTTACACCCCATTATTTTGCTACGGTCAAAAATAATAAAAGAACAGCTTGCTAAATTTTATCCGTGTGAAAATTATGGTTATACCCGATCATTATATAAAGCTAAGCAAAAGTAAAACAAATTAGACAGCAGCCACGTGTTCATTAGGAAGCTGCTGGTAACAGCTAAAGCAAGTTAAAGCAAAGCTGCAGGCAGCCCAGGACAAAGCCAGACAAAGCCTGACAAGTGCAGGGGCCTAGTGGGGTTAGAATGAAGTTCCTGGTGTGTTGCTGGCAATGCCAATTTGTATCTGTTGAGTTATAGGACTGATCTTAGCTGCTCAGGACACTGACACTCAGGCATCTTAAAGAGTGAAAATTCTTACAAATTTCACCAGAGTGCATAAAAACAATTTAAAACTTCCAGCAGTGTTTAAGATCAGGAGTGACTTGTGATTAGCACCCCAGCAGCTGCAGTGTCACAGGTTCCCATCAGACCACCACTGGAGCAAGGTGGGCACTGCCCTCAGCCTGCCACAGCAGAGCTCCAGTGTGGCAAAAGCCTGCTCTCTCCCTGCTGGGGCACAGTGAAGAGCCAGACACCATGAGTTCCATGGGCTGTTCCATCCACCTGCAAGGGTCCTGCCGGACCTCTTACTTGACTTTCGCATTCCTTCACATTGGGATCACTCACTGCTGCTCAGCAGCACCATTGCAGGCATTACTAGAAAGCCTCCTAAATTGGGATATTTCTCTCTGCTTGATTAAAGTCAGCAGGTATCTGAGAATTTTATCCTAGAGAATTACTGGACAATTAATAGCTCTGCCTCTATTCTGCAGCAATTCCTTCAAAAGCCGACAGGATCTGAATGCAAATCTCTAATGAGGACACTTTGTAGAATGGTCTCAGTGATAATTGTTCAGTGTTAACACCAATTTGTGGCTTATTTTTGCAGCAACTGTGTATGGAAGAGGGATTAAATAGATTTTACCTTCAAATGTAATTTGATTTGCTACTGTATATGAAAACCATATTTCTTTTTTGTCGTATGTGTACACTTCTATTTTTTTTTGCAGGAATACCTGCAACTGGCATATGCTTTTTGCTACAGAAGTCAGATGGTTTTTATCTGTCCTATCTTTTTCAATGAGAAAATACAAAATCAAATTGAAACAGCAGGCAAAGTAGTATATATATGCACAAAGCAACATGCAGTCATGCCTCCTCCAGGCTGAAGCTGTCGTCACTTACAATAAAGCCAACAGACTGCCTGTGCAAAATATGCCAATAACCCATCTTTCTCTTCAGTTCATACAGAGCTTCGCATGAGGTGTGATCCAAGGGAAGTACTGGTTTTGGGAGAGAGCCAATATCTGAGAATATTTTCCTCTCCATCTGATGTGAAAGTGTCTCAGTATGGTGCTGGCTGACAGCTAGTCCAGATGTCTGAGGTCACACGTACCACCACACCACCAACTGCACCTCAAAGAGACACGTGAAAGCCAGTGCTTCACACATATCAGAAGTCTGTAAGGCTGAAAAAATATTCTCTGTGTGGCACAAGGTGTTTTGGTGCCAAGTAGTTTAAAAGTCTTCCCAAACATATGTGTTTACTTTGCTCTGAGGCACTAAGTCCACTTCGATCACCACAGAAATCAGAGCTATAAAGGCAATTGGCTTGAATGGTTGAAAAAATTGTTTTTTTCCTTCTGTCTCTGAAATGGCTAGTTGTTGTCTGCAGATTGTTTTACATCATGGAAGCTTGAGGAGCTGCTAATGGACAATGGAACAGACAATTACTCTAGAGTGGGAAGCTGTGAGGAGTGGAGAAATTGGACCATGTCCGAGCTGCTGCTGCTGTCACCTTTTCTCCCCAGATCGTCTCACTTACATGCTGTTTGGTGATCTGTCATACCCTTAGAGCTGTGGAAAAGCAAGTTCTTAATCTAAAGCATTTTTTTGCAAAGAGAACATTTTTGTCATAATGCATTTTCAGCATTTATATGGAAAAAAGATAACACAGAAGGCATCATTCTTGAACTGTATCACCAGTTGCAGATAAGCTGAATGTCTGCTAGCAGATTCCTGTTTACCTTGGTGAAATTCTGTTTTTACTGATATCAAAGCAGACTTCTGTCTGTCAAAAGTATTACTTTTTGTAGTACCAGTTAGGCTTCTCAAGCACTTGTGGAATTTAGCACTGATGCCTTGTTATGCTGCTAGAGTGATTTGGGGAGCACAGGAACACAAGAAAATCCATCATGGTTTTGGGAATTAGGATAAAGAGCAGCATGCTAATGTTGGGGCCTTTCCTCCCACTGAAGGTGAGGATTTATGAGCATGCGCAGGAGGAGAAATGAAGAAGAACTGAGTAGTCCACTGGGCCATGTAGATCAATGCAGCTGCTCACATTTCCAGCACCAGGCTGAGCCCTCCTCGGCAACCCATGACTGCCCTTCAGAAATACCATTCCTTTATGTCACCATGCATTGGGCATGCATTTCCCCACTGCCCTGACATCACTCCCGCCCATGGCCCTCTGTGGTTCCCCCACCATTGCTCAGCTCACATCAGGGCTCAGATCCAGCAGGGAACAGCGCCCTGGAGCTCCTGGAGGAGAGTTCCAGGAGCAGCTTTGTATCTTTCCGTATGCATGGAGGTCCTTCTTTGGTTACCCATTTGTTTCTGTTGAAAAGCCCAGTAATATCTTAGATCTCTCAGTGACTAAGCCTGCTCCTGGTCCCTCACCCACTCATTATACATTTGGCATCATTAGTTGCACCGGTGCTAACCACACTGAGGCTCTGGAGGAGCTGGGCAGCGGTGGTAACTTGCATAATGCATGATGTGCCTCCAGCAGCGCTGTTCTCCTTTGCTCTCTCACAACAATAGAAAGGATCTCTGGGTTTAATTTTTTCCCCCCTTTCCCTCTCTTCAACTGGTCTTATTAGCCTCTCTGGGGGTCACCATACTAGGCAGGACTCCCTCAAAGCACACATCCCCACACTCATAACCCATTGCTGTTTGCTGTACTGCCAGTGCCTGAGGCTATCCTGAGGACTAGTTCTCTGACAGTGTCTAAGCCAGTTCTCTGCATTTCCTCCTCATTTCAAAAAACAAACCCTGCTGTCTGCTATCTTTTTCCAGGTGTACCACGACCTCTTTTTGCTATTTTCATGTTGAATGGACCCTTTTAAGAGACTGACTTTTAAGCAAGAATGTTAACAAAGAATGTTTCAATTTATTTTTTTAGCACCTGCAGTACTGCTGCTGCCTGTGGCCACCTCTGGGGCTGCCCTCTCTCCAAGCTCAGGACCTGAGGCAGCTGGCTTCCATGGTCAGTGAGGCTATCTTTAGCTTTCAAAAAGACCACTGTTGCTGCTCTGGCACCGCAAGGAACAGTCTTCTCTGTTGTTACAACTGTTCAGCCTTTCAAAGGTTATTTTTAGGATGTTAACCTTTGAGATGAACCTTCACACTTACTCTCAGCAGATACTTAAATGACCGTTGGGAATAATCAGATCTATGAAATTTTAAAGAGAACCACATTCATCTCTCAGCTTCATTTCTCAGCTACATCTCTCTTGCATATATACATATGTCTGTGCATACACTTCCGTAGATGGGAAGGTGTTGATGGGGCAAGAAGTACGTCCTTGAACATCTGAAAGTCAATTACTTTATTGTATCAAAGCCAACAGAGTTGACTCAAGTCCTGTCAAGCCAAGGAAAATTACTGAAAGCAAATGAATGAAATGAGGAAATAAAGGTTAAAATGGGTTAATGACAAAACTCAAGCTGGTCTCACAACGGAGTAGCTCTACTGGCTTCAGACACTCTCAAATTTCTATTTCTATGAATTCAAAACAGATGAAAAACAGAATTAAAATAATAATCAAAGCTTATTCCATCTTGTGCCATTCGGAGATATTTTAAAACTTCCTTTGTTGTTCAAAGAGGGAGGCTCTGGTTCTCATTGGTACAGTGGAAGACTATTGTGCTACCTGACACTATATTTATATTTAAGAAGGGTGTAGCATTCCAAACCTGGCACCTCACAATATTTTCTTTCCACACAAATGGCTCTCTGAGTGTCATTTAAGGTTAGAATCACTCAACAAATACTGTGCAAGCTCTGCAATAGTTTTGAGAGAACAACTCCAAATGTCAATAATAAAGTAATATATTTTTATAGACTGTATTTTTAATTCCATTAGGTATCCATTTCTTGTTGTAGCATTTCCATGTAAATTCCAGTGATACCCAGCACTAAGCATGCTTTTGATGTTCTACCTTATCAGATCTGTACAGTATGTTAGTTGAGGGTACAACAATGTCCACAGCATATTCTTTCTTAAATTCTTTTTTTTTATAATTGTGTTCCCATGCTTCTTTTTATTTGTTCTTGTAGCCTGCAGCTGATGTCAAACTTCATCCCTATTGCCATTAACTACTTTTGTTAGTCATTTCACATTTCTGCAGAGCGTGTTTGTGTAATATAAACAGTAAAGACAATGTGAAAAATAAGGAGAATGAAGAAATAAATGAACACAAAGAAATAAAATGGCATTCATTCTGCTCTGCTATAGTGTTGTTAATTCACAAATACTTAGGCATTCCCTTTTTTTGTGGAAATGTTTATAAAATCTCAAAAGTTCAGAAATCTAATATAAAATGCTTTTGTCAGTTTGTATATTTTTTGTATCTCCCTCTTTGTAAGTTTCCTTTGTTCAGTCTGTAAATAGGAAGAATATTCAGTGAAAGAAAAGCAATCAAATCCAGCATAATGTTAAGAATCCAAATGTGGAATATTTCTGTATTGCTGCTGCATTCAACTCTTTATGATAAATTCTGAAATAAAGTGTGGTTTCACTGTTTGTGACCAAATTCCCACTGTAAGAGTTCTGCATTCCCACATTCTCCCTTTTATTCCCACCAGCAGTCACAAAGCTGTTCAGTGTATGAGATCCAGTGGTAGACCCATGACACAGAGGGTCATTTTTTTGTAGGATTGGTTTTGAGCAAGATCAAGGAACTGAGCAGAAATGATTGACACTTGTCAGCATGATGTGTGGCAGATATGATTAAGTATAGGGGTGATGGAAACCAGGGTCCTGTTTCAGTAATAGCATAAGCTTCAGTACTTTTGCATAAGCTACTTGTAAAACCTAACCCTGAATAAAAAAAAAAGTTAGGCCCATATTATAGTCTGAGCAGTACTCTGATTAATTTCTGAGCAACCATTTGGGCATCTAGTGAGGTTACAGTGTTGATTACACTCTTGTCCTTTTTTTTTTTTTTCAAGTCAAAAGTCTACCCACATCTATTCTAACACGGTTTACTACTATGCCCACTACACAGGGTTTACAAGGCTGAAAGTATCATCCAGTTTTGCCTCTGCTCTTTTATGTGACAGCAAAACTGCACATAAGCCTATCTGGTGTCACTGATTCTTTACAAATTCCTTTCATCCTTCCTCCAAAACCTTTTGTCTCATTTAGATATTCCAGTTCAAGGATCATGCAGCTATTTTATCAAAATGCAGTTTTTGTCTAGTGTGATTTGTTGACAGGAAGTTTAGGCTTCACCATCTCCTCTTACCAAGATTTTGCTAAGCTTTGAAATTGTTATTCAGTGAAGTGATGTGGTAAATCTGTCCTCATCCATGGTGTTCAGACCACTGACTGGAACATTTTTGACTGACATTATTAAAAAGAAATATAACCCCAATCTCTTTTATTTTCAGTTTTCTCTGTCTTCAGTGATGTATGAAATTTCTTTTAGGTTATTACAAATCTTTATCAATTTTTTTTCTTCACTTGTCATAGTAATGCAGATCTTGTATTATGATTTTCACTAGTGAAAGAGCATGACTTGAAGCTCAAATGGGAAGAAATCTTTGCCTGGAAAAAATATATATTATCTGCAGTGGGACTTTACCTACTTGGTCACACCAAAATCAAAAGGGTGTGAAAATTTGGTTTTGAAGTCTTCAAGATGACATGCCAGCTACTGTATTCTGATTTTTACGGAACTATGTTTACCAGAAGTTTTTCCATATTTTCTGAACACATGGTCTCTATTCTTCTTTAAGATGTCGTAGTAGCATGCTAGCCTTAGAAAATCCTAAACCAGCTGTTCTTAGCTGGGCAAGAGGAATGACATCCTCACTCTAACTAAAGTCTTCTGGGAAATGGGAAAAAATTGAATAGGGATTTGTAACTGCTTTTGGGAAAGGAAACGGGCTTGATATTAGTGGTTTAGAGATGCAGTGCTTTAAGCACACTGTCGCGGGTTTGGTTTGTAACCGGGCGGAAACACCAATTTAGTGTAGTGGTTTGGTCCAAAATACTCATTACTGTTTATCTGCTGTGAGATAAGAATTAGGAGAAATGCAAAACAGGCACCAAACTTGAAAGAATATAAAGAAGTTTATTAACAGACCTAAAAGAAGAAAAAAAAAAAATACCACCTTCAGAACTCTCCTCCTCCCCCCACCTTCCTCCCTTCTCCCACTGACGATGTGAAAAGACAACCCTTAAGATGTTCAGTCTGTTTACCACTTCCATAATAACCTTGTTCAGTCCATTTAGAAAGAGAAGTCTCTTCTTGCTCATGCTATGAAAACATTATCACAACGAGACAGCCGCCCACTTCCAAATATCGTTCAGTCCATTTAGGAAGAGGAGTCTCTCTGCCTGCGTGTGAGTCCTTTCCCCCGACTTGCAGCTTTTCCCGCAACTGCCTTCGAGGGTCCACTCTTGAAGTTTTTTGGGGTACAATTTTAAGGTTGAGCCGTTCAGAAACAAAAACAGAGGCCCTTCTCCTTCCCTGGGAGCAAAGGGTCTTCATCATCTTCATCTTTAGGACTATCTCTGGGAGCATCTCTACGGACTGAGGTTTTCTCCTTTCCCGTTTGGAGCAAAAGTCCTCATCTGGTCCATCTCTCCCTGTCCAAACTTCTCATGAAATTACAGCTGCGTCAGCATCTGCCTATCTCAGCGCAGGTGCTTTTGCTCACGAGTTGAACACTCCACCCCCCATATCTTCATGAAATTACAACAGGATACTCTGATATGTCATAGCTTCACAACAGAATTTCAGCTTTAAGCATCTCCTCTCTCTCTTCCCTCAGGTTTTCAGCTCTTCACAGCAATAAAAGGGTTAATCTCACCTCGGCCTTGCAGCTTTGCAGCTGGAATGTTGAATTTTTCTTATCGCAGTGGAGAGGGGGGAGAGCCGAGCCGCTCCGGCTGCCCACGGCAAGGCAGTGGGGGGGGTTCCACGGCTGGAACAGGTCCATGGCTTCAGGATGGCCGTGGCCCGGCCCGGCCTGGCCCAGGCAGGGCCTGGCCAGGCCCGCTGGCCCCCACACGGGGCCCGCAGCCACCTGTGCCAGCGCCGGAAACGAGAGAGAGCTTGGAGGGGGAGTTTGCCTATTCTTAAATGTGGATCACAGAGGTGATCACAACTTTAAGTGGCTTAGAGAATTGTCCATATTCAAACTGGCCAGCTGATAGGTTCTATCAGTTCCCAGAGGAAACTGTAAGCACCCCTTAGCAAGGACGTCCCTTCCGGGACTATGCTTGCTAACCTATGACACACACATTCTTCTTTTTTCTTGTTACTCAGCCACTTCTACAAAGATCTGCATGACTGATATTGGCTATGGAAAACAGAGTTTCTCCTGAGCTGGAGCATTGCACATGGCATGGCAGCTAACTAGTGGTCCAGAAGATTGCCAGATCTTGTGATTACCAACTGATTATGCTGGTGTGAAAGGGAAATGTCATTCATTGCATGAATTTAAGAAAAGTGAGGATGCAGTCAAAGACTTTGTCATCTTCTCTCTATGAAGACAATGTAGGAATGAATATTATCCATGACTGAATTAGCTGAACACTCTTTAGTGGAGCATTTAACTAGTCATTCTTCTTTCCCTTTTATTCACAGTAAATAAATGTACACTTAATTGTGTGCTGCTGAAGGTCACTTTAAAATGTAACCAGGTTCTTTTCCTTCCCCATTCACTTCATTATTGCATACCTGTCAGGCTTTTTATGAACTGGAGATTTTTTTCTAAGTATTACTCTACATATTAACTTAAAGATTTAATGAAGACAAAATATGCATGAGCAAGTTACCATTTTCAAGCAGAACTTTGCACACTAGGTTCAGCAGATGCTATGAAAAATAAACCACAATACCTGTCAGGTAGTCTAGAGAAGTTAACATGATGGGAATAAAAAGCGTTACAGCTACATCTCCCAGGAGGAGCAGTGACAGTGAAAGCAGCTGAACTCTGAACTACACCAGAAACCCCAAGAAAAATACCCAAGAGAACCCCAGCTGTATACAGTTCAGCAGACTAAAAGTGTTTCAAGGAACCTTCTGGTCATTTTTATGAATGTATTTTTTAAATTCTGTATTATTTTATACAGTCTATTTCATAAAGACTTTTAAGTTCTAATTCAGAACAAGAAAAGATGTTAAGCCACCAGTATTTCCCACGAGCTTGTATGTTTCAGCTGTCACTCAGTCTAGTCCTCCATAATTCAGGTCCTTAATTAGTGGCCCTAACTAAGACCATTCTGCCATTTTAAGCATGGCTTACAGCACTAGTTTGATGTATATAAGGCATCCTTTGAGATACTGGGCACGTTGTGGCTTTTCACTGTCTTATTGGAAAAAGATATTTGATTCCATTGCTTACACTGGAGTATCTTTGATGCCCTAGGGTTTCTGGAAGACATTCACCACAGCACAGGACCCATGAGAGACTGGTGATCACCTGGAACAGTTGCTAGAGGCTAGTGGGAATGCTTAGAGGCATCTGAAAAGAACCCTATGCATGACATTGATAGAACGTTACCTCTGGACAACAAAACTGAGTTCATGGGACTTGAACCACCTAGTTTTAGACTCCCAGCATAGATGCCTGTGGTAAGAGTATGGTCTCAACCCCCTAGGGCACCATTAGAATGCCTAAACATAAGTTTCAGATATCTCATGGAAACTGAGACATCTTCCTGGCACTTGCAGACTTGACAAAGGCTCTATGGGACATCCATGTTCCTCCATGGGAGATAAAGGCTATGCAGGTTTCTTTGGAGCACACAAAATGGTTAAAGTAATGGCATTAGGCAGCCAAATCCCCTCTTGTGCGATAGAGGAAAAAAGACATGGCTTGATTCTAGATATGGAATCTGAGAAACAGTTTGAGATGTGTTCAGGAAACTCAGCTTGCGTCTAACTGCTTATCCTGAAGGCATATTTTTGCTATAATTTGTCATGAATAAATGGTTTAGGTTGCTCATGAAATGACCAGCCAAGGTATTGGCAAAAGCATTTTTAATATTAAAGTACAACAAAGCTTGTTGGCAAGGTTCATTCTACTACTTACTAGTTGCTTAAAGCCCACAGAGAGAAATTGGACTAAAATCTAAAATCAGTCAAGCTAAAACTAAAATTAACCTAAAATTATCTACGTGGAGGCTAGGGATGGAAAAAGGAAAAGGATAGGAAAGGCAAGGATAAAAAGGAATAAGGGAGACTCTCTCATTGAGACACAAGGTTCGGCATGGACCCCCTTGCCAAATTTGGCCCCAGACTTGACCAGAGGTTTAGGCCTAAAAGTTTCAACTGCACTTTAACTTACCCACACTTACTTAACAACCTAATTTTAAAAAATTAACAGAATATTCTACAGAATTTGCTGCAAGCATGACACTGCTTATATAAGCTTACTTTTAGGCTCAACTTACTTAGGAATCTAATGCACTTGAGAATCTAAGTGAGCAAAATCTATAGTACTTTTGCTATAGCACATTCACACACACACAGACCTTAAGGAGTATGTACAAGGTATATAACTGTGAAAAATTCCCCCTGAAGTCAGTGAAGCTGGATACATTCACATCTTCTCAACAGGCAAAGAGTTGAGTCTCGAGGAATGGGGGTATCAGCCCAGGATCCATTGTCATCATTTGGCAATTCTTCAAGATACAGCTTGAGAGATCCCTGGCTCTGAAGCCCCACTCAGAGCAAGGTTCCTGGTCACAACTTGCTGTGGTCCAGAAAAGCTTAAAAGGCCTCACTTAGGACCCCTGTTTATAGCGCCTCAAGAGTGTTGGCTTCAGTCATAGTAATTTTCCATCCCGGCCACAATTCAGATCAGCAACTTCCTGTGAAAGTTCATAAATAAAAATGTTGTTCCACAGGACTTGTTATTCAGGCAAGAAACAAATTTCCAAGGCTGTTTGTAAAAAAAAACCCAGGAGCTCCTCAGAGAGCTTAAGTTCCTGGGAGAAGACAGTGTTTCTAACAAGCTCAAGAGGAGCTTAACCCCAGTGCTGTTTGCCAAGGCCGAGGCCTAATGAGCATTTCTGAGATCGCAGTACAGCCCAAGGTGGGGCTGGATGCACCACCACATAAGCATGGTGTCAGATCTACTTGCACTCTTTATCTGTCCAGTCTGACTGTGGCATTTGAAACCACATCTACGTAAGGACAACCATATCAAGCCCTGAGGCTCTGAGGATGGTTTGCAATTAGCTTAATATAGGTGCTCCACATCACATCCGTTTGACTACATCCCACTCTGAATAATTGTCTGGCTGAGTCCAACTGCCTGTTTTGTGAGGTTGTGTGGAAGCAAAAAGGATTGTAAACTTGGGGTAGAGGTAAATTAATTGGGTCCTCTTAAGACTTTTCTTCTTTCTTCTAACTTCTTTCCACTTTTGATATGTAACAGAGAAGAAAAATGTCTGGCTTGTCCTTCAATTTGTATTCAGGTTATGGGTCAGGCACTTAAATAAAATGAAGATAAATAAATCAGGAAAAGTAATGAATAATAAAAAAAAAGGAGCAAGGAGGTAGGGCATAACTAAGGTTTAGGCTCTGGTACTTATGGAACGAGTCATATAATAAAATTCAAGTCTTCTACATTTTGTGACTATTTCCTCCTTAACTGGATGCTTCTGATTGTCACTGGGAAAAAAAAAAAAAAAAGCGGTTTAATTGGACACAAATTATCTCCAAGTGAGAATTCATAGTGTATTTAGCCTTGGTGACATGTGTGGCTCTCATTTCACACAGATTTAAGCATGAATGCCCAATTTAAAGTCTAGGAGTCCTGAAGGCTATTCATCTCATCACCCATGCCCAAAAAACTTCAATATGTACCTTTGATGTTTGGAGAAGTGTCATTATGACAATCAGTCAATATGACATATCAGCTCATACTGACTACTGCTTAAATACTACCCAAGGTGTAAAGTAGTGTAAGATCAAGTATTCAAGGTCCATAACCCTGGAGCATTCAAATTAACCTAGAGGCATTGCAAAGAAATTAAAAACTACATGGAATCTCATATTTCATTATCTTAACTACCAGAAGTGTGTCCTTAGACATTCCATCTCTTGACTAATAAATGACCTCAGGAAATATTATTTATTTACATGGTTTTCCAAAGAAAAACTTTATGAAAGTTTATGTGGGATAATTCTGAATATAAGGGAATGCATCAATAAACTTCTAATTAGGCCACTGACATTTTCCCCTTGGGGTGATAGAAATCTATATCCTAGTATTTCATAACTCATAATTGTGTCATTAAGTTCCCATACAAAATGGGAAAATGGATAATTAAATGGATGAGAAAACAAGCTAGAAACACTTTTTTCTTCTTTTTTTTTCCTGCTAATGGTAAAATGCCCTATTGCATTGCAGCATGGAGCTCTGGGGAAAAACAAAAACAACAACAATAAAAAAAAGATAGGTGGAAAAGCAGACGCACTCCAGGAAATTCTACCTATAATTGAAATATGAGCACACAACAGGTCAGGATGATAAATTTCTATCACTGTATCTTGCCTTGAAAGTAAACAGTCTACAATATATGGAACACAGTAACCATGTAAAGTACAACAGACAATGCAAGAATATCATGAGCAAAACCTCTTTGGAAAATATGCTTAGGTAGCAAATGAGTATGTAAAATGTACTTGGTGATTACCTATGAGAATATTCTATGAAGGTTTGAAAACATTTGCTATAAATGTCCCAAATTCTAAAAGTTTCTTGGTTTTGATAAGCTACTACCCTGCAGTGGGATGATGCATACAGTAGGAGACATATCCACAAAGTTTTCTGCAAGTGAGTGTTTGAAAATGATTGTGAATGGGCTAAATAACCACAAAGAGAAAACAGTGGGTTTGACTAGCGCAACCCTCAATCTAAAGTAGGTTGCAGTAAAGTAATTTTCATGTTAGAAACTATCTTCCCGCACCACCCACACCCATATTACAATGATCAGACAAAATGCTGCCACATATTTTCTTGTTACTTTACATATATTGATTTTAACATTTGGGGGAAGACTTTGGAAAATATTACTTTACTTTATGATTATGATGTAGGTAGTGACTTTGTCACTTTTTCAATAATGTGCTGCTTTGTTCTCAGAATGAGCATGAGGCAAAAGAGCAAGTTGTCTCCAGGAGCACAGTGCAAGCTTTAGAATGTTTGCTCTTTCTTTTTCCTCCTGACTTCCTGCAAGTATAGAGGTGTGGGGTATGCCCAGCCACTGCCCTGGAGGGACATCTGCTGAGATAAGGAGATTGCTCAATCTCCCAGCAGAACTCTCCTGGAAAGGCAACCACTTTTCAGTTACAGTGAGAAGAAGACAAACCCAGAATCCTCTCGGAGACCCTGTGCAGATCCTTTGTAAACCATTGGCCCTTACCCTCTGACACCCACCCCTGTATCCCTATAAAGTGAGCCCCCTGCCCCTGCGAGGGCAGAGAGAGCCTGGCCCTGGCCCCACCTTTGCCGGAGTACAGATAATAAAGCTGCCTCGTGAGGAACAGCCACATGAGCCTCTCGTCTCTCCCTGGTCTGGCCTGGAGGCTGCCCTGCAGAGCTGAGCTGAAATCATGAGCTGATAATCACTAAAGAGCTGACAGCTTCTGCAAGGGCCCTCCTGGCCAGCAGCTGAGGGAAGACACCAGGCCTCGGGAAGGCGATTCCTTTCGGGACCATCTCTCCGGACCGGTCACCTCTTCCTTGGTCAGAGCTACTGACCCCTCACCAGCTGTCATATAGAGGGGGGAATTAGATTAGATATTCAGAAGAAATTCTGTATGGTGGGGGTAATTAGGCACTGGCACAGGTTGCCCAGAGAATTTGGGGATGCCCCATCCCTAGAAGTATTAAAGGCCAGGGTCGCTGGGGCTTTGAGCAACTTGGTCAAGTAGAAGGTGTCCCTGCCCTTGGCAGGAGTTTGAGACTATGTGATCTTTAAGGTGCCTTCCAACCTAACCCATTCTAGGACTCTGAGATTCTAGCAGGGGCATTCAGAGGCAGCATTCTCTTCAGAGGGGGCATTCTTCCAGATTGCCATTTTTTAAGTAGACCTATAGCTATAATTCATTATTTTAATTTTATTTTCCCCTTGGTTTTCAAACCAATAAGCCTGAAGGCTCCCATCACACTGTCCTTCATTGCCCTTCATTAGATCTGAAGATCTAAAAATGAGCATGAATATTCATGAGAGTTTAATAGATTCTCATCCCTGCTTGAAGATATACAATATATAGCATCTTTCTCAGAGTGGAGAGTCAATTACTGTTCTCTGCTTTCTCTTTCAGCCATTACCTCTGTTGTTGAAAGGCAGTGTCTTCTGGAGTGACTTATGGCTTGTTTCTTGCTGTGACTCCTTCAGGAGAAAGGCTTTTGGAGTCCTGACTATAGTGTGTTCCATTGAAGTACCCTTTTGGAACAAATGCTTCATCTCAGACACTGAGCAGAGTCAGGATCTTTTCCCATCTCTGAGTTTCATTACCCTCCAATACTTCCTTGACTGTTTATGCAGCCTTCATTGCACCACTTTGCGCATGCCTGTGGTTCCCAAAGCTCAAGGCAGTATTTGTACAAATCATTTCCTACCTTCATGAGTAGAGCCTCGAGAGTTACTCAGCTGCCCGAATGCAGGCTCCTAGTCAATAATGCCAAGACTATTGAATGTAGTTGCTAGATTTCCATTCACTATAATGGGAGCTTAGATACATGGCTTACAGGTAGACACCAACATTTCATTGAATCTAGAGCTAAACACCGCTCTTCATACAGTGTCTCTCTGAATGCATAAGCCAAAACTGCACAGGTCAATTGCTGCCATGTTGCACAGCAAGACAACATCTCATTTGCTATATGAAAAAGGGATGGGGAAGATCTCAGTTGGATGGGATTCAGATGCTTGAAAACAGACACGAAGTTTTTTCAGTATTGCAGTGTAACATGCCCATCCCACATCATGCGTCTATAAGAGCACTGTCGAGGGGGAATGTGGATATGCTGGGTAATGTTGCATGGCAGCAGGTACATATCCATGGCAACTATCCTTCTGAACATTCTACTACTCTTATCTTTTCAAAGGTCCTTAGGAAGAGTGTCATTCACTTTACCTTGCTTCAGTTTAGGGCTTGATTCACCTCTAACAGAAAAAAACTAAGGTGACCAAAGTGGTTGGAGATCTTGTAGGGTAAACTTGAGATATATCACTAACACTTGAAGATACAATTTAACACCTGTATGAGTTCCTTCTCTACAGCATCTGAAAACCAGGAGGGATTGTCTGATGCATCTCAAATAGCCCTAAGCAACTAGGTTCTATCCTTCTCCTCAGCTGGCTACCAGTGTTTCTGTGGAGTAACATGGAAATCACCGGGAGATTCAGAATCCCAGAACCAGAGAACCACAGAATGGCTGAGTTTTGAAAGTACCTCTGGAGATCACCTTGTCCAGAACTGTTCAGACCCTTTTCTGAAAAGTTGCTTTCCAGCCAGGTGACTGTCAGTGTATGGCACTTGGATGTTTTCTCCTCAGGTACAGAACTTTGCAGTTCACCTTTTTGAACTTTATGTCAATTCCGTCCACCTATTTCTCAGGCTGTCAAAGGTTCCTCTGGATGTGAACCTGACCATCTATAGCATCAGCCACTCCTCCTGGCTTTGTGTCAACAGCAAATTTTCTGAGGCTACACTCTGCCTCATCACCCAGGTCATTAATGAAGATTTTAAACAGAATGGGGCCCAGTACTGACCCATGGGGTACATTGCTTGTTACTGGCCTCCAAATAGACTCTTTCCCACTGATTATCACGCTTAGACAATCATTTAAGGATGGGAGGAAATGTTCCCTGAGGGGATCAGTCTCTATGCTCAGACCATGGAAGGAAAATAGAGTGACAGAAAAAAAAAAAGACAAAACTTAGAGTAAATAGCTACAACATGGCTCAGGACAGATAAGCAACTTCCATGTCTGTGTCCACAGATATGCTGCCATGTCAGTATACATTTCTTCAAGACCATCAGTGACTGAATGAATACATCGGCTTAGTACAATGGCAAACACTATATTGGAGGCCAGATAATAAATCAATAAGTCATGCTTCAGCTTATTTTGCCACCATTGTTTTTAAGTTTTTTCTCAGATGGAAATCTCTGTCTTGGGTATTTTCCCTCATTTTTCTGGAGTGGACCCTATGTTACTATATTGTACTTTTGCTCTGAACTCTTCAAGAAATGATTTTTCCATTCACACAAGTGTGCTGAAGTTCTTATAAAGTATCATCTGGTAGTTTCATTAGTCCTGTTTATTTTCCCTTCCAGTTCTTACCTCACCGTATAATTAGCCCACAAGATCCTGTGCTACTTAACATTCCTTTTTCAAGTAGTATTTAGTTAGCTTTTTTCCAACATGATAGCACAATCACATGAATTGTGAGTCTTTAGAGTGAGAATACATTTTAAAGAATAAAGTTTAATGAAATGCAGTAAGAAGCATGCATGACTCAGATCCACATAATCTAAAGGCTTTCCCTACTTAGATTTTTCAGTTTGTTCAAAAAAGACAAGCCTGCCTGGTAAATCTGCTTATAAACACTCATGCACTGCACTGTAGCATGCTTTGAGGCTCTCATTCACCTCCATGTTAGTGCAGACTGAAGCAGCATAATAGGAAATCAGGCCTGCTAGTTCTCATACAGTTTCTGTAATTTGTTGGTATTGTTTCTATTTCAAAATATGAATTTAGTATTTGGGAGAGTGAGAATAGGGCACTCCAGCATCAGGCAATAGTTCTGAAGATTGCAAGCAGCCTGCGACATCCTTGGCTGGTATAAATTGATCTTTCCCCAAGAGAGACTATGAAGGTAAAGTGATTTGTTTCAGATGAAGTTTGACTTATGAAATATATTTCTGATCTGATAATGAACATTCACAGTACCCAAGAGCACAAAATGTTAGGCCTCTTTCTCCTGTAGACATATCAGGTATGTAATAAGCAGTTTCTAAGAAAAACACATTGCTAGCCATATGTTGATTTACAGTCCCAAGGAATAGGATTATTTTCATGAAGACGGCAAACTGGATTTTTCCCTATGGGTATCTACTGGTAATTCTGTCTTGAACATCCTTAGCTACCTTTATGACTGCCAAACATAAACTGTGCTCTGCTTTTCTCTTCCTGATTTCTTCTGCACAGTTTGCTTGTGAGCTACTAAATTCTATTTTATTCTTAATTCTATTCAACTTGTAAATTCTCCTGTGGGGGGAAAAAGTTAAGAGATAGGAAGTCTCAAGGGTGACAGAGCACTGGAACAGATTGCCCAGAGGGGTTATTGGAGTATCCTTCTCTGGAGATATTCAAAACCTGCCCACATGCCAACCTGTGTTAGGTGAACCTGCTTTAGCAGGGGCTTGCATTAGATGACCTCCAGAGATCCTTTCCAACCCAAATTAGTCTCTGACTCTGTGATTCTTTGAAAATTAGGAGTCCAGAGAACTGTGTGCAGTCGCAAGGGGTGGCGTAAGAATGGGGATCTCTCTTCAACATTTCCTTGAAAATACCTTAGCCTCAGGATAAAGCAAGATGTTGGGTAGGGAGAGGGGTATAGTACAACCCCAAACACTCACATATGGGCATTTTTTACTAAATTAGACACATTCACTGTAAATTCACAGCACTAAGACTGCACTCTGCTGATTTGGGAAAAAATGTCATCCATCAAACACATGCAAATCATTATTCCTTTATACTTCTGGGTGTTACAGGTTCTGCTCTGAGAAAAGGAGGAGAATATATCGATGCCTGGCATTTCTTAGTAGGATCTGCTGATGATCTCACACCAAAACAGGGAAGAATCTTTATTATTCAGGGAACTGAGTAAAAGAAGTACAATGAAAACTGAGCTGGACAAATCAAATCAAAAAATCCCAGAAGCGTGCCTAGCAGACAACCAGTGCCATGATCTCCATAAGAGAGACCAGATGAGTGGCAAGCAGTGAATTCCAGCTCAAATTGCAGCTTTCGCAGAGGCTGGGGTGGCCCAGGCTCATGTCTTCCACACTACGCAGTGCTGAACCTCACCTTGTTCAAGTCTGTCATTTGGTTTGCTGTTCTTCCAGGACAATGTACAGTGGGCAGTAAAAGGCTGTTGAGTGAAAGACTTTACACTCTCAAAGGCCACCATCTCAATGAAACTGGCTGTCCCCCCCTCATTCTCTTCGCACTCTGATTTTGGCCCCATCTCCTCTTTTGGTGGAATGTGTTCCTGATCAGCATAACAGGCTTTGAAGTGCAGCTCTATTCTGAAGAGTAACTATCCAAAAATGTCACCTACTAACTCATCAGATTTGTCACTTTAATGTGTTCAGAAGCAGATCTGTCCACTTTAATGACAAAAGTAAGCTTTTATTACATTTTGCCTGAGATAACTCTATGAAGCCAATACGGCAGAAACATTGGAGTAGATTTTATTTCTTCCCAGCTGTGCAAAAACAATTTATCAACATTCAGTCATGGACCCAATTGCCAATTCTAATTTGGAATTTCTAATTACAATCTCAGATCCACTAAGTCACCAAAGGAAGTAGATGAACGAATTTCATGGTCAGATTTATTTACAGACAATGATGTTCAAAATGAAGTCATAATTTGAACAATGTAAGTTATGATAAAGCGGTAAAAAGAAGCCTAGCTTTCCAGAATTAAATTGGATCTAAAAGGCTGATAACTGTCATAAGTTTTTATCAGTAGAACATGGGGAAGACATTAAGGTATAGGATGGAGCACTATCACAGCACTTCACACTTCTAGCGATTTTCTTTTCAAAAAAATTGAAACAGCATTGTATTTTAAGTGCCACAGTGTTGAGAAACTTCTGTGCGTTCCATAAAGACAAAAATAAAAACCTCTTTGGGATGGCCAAAGTTTGTGAGTAACAAACAAATGGTCTAATTGACAACTCTGGGCCCATTAATGCTCTCCTAGTGCTGGCAAGGTTGTATTTTGCTGTAAAACAGAAGTCTGGGTAAAACTGTTTACATTGGGGAGCAATCCTTCTTCCATGCACTATTGGCTTTCCTTTCTCCATTCAACCTTTTTCCTGGTGCTAAGCTGTGATTTTCCTTTGAATCATATCTGCTGATAAAGATATGAACATTGCAAAGTAACTCATGTTATTGAAAAAAATCCTGGGTTCCAAAAGTCCCCTTTATTTTCATCTTACATTTTACTATCCAATGTTATTTAAATGTCACTTTTATTAAAGTGTCAACCAAATGATGCTGTAATCAAGTGATTTCCAGGTCCTTTTTTATGCTGCTTTCTTTCTGTTTGTCATTTTAATATTAAAATATTTATTCTCTACAAGAATATTGCATATGGAAAGGTTTTAATTTTGTAAAGGGAGTTCTTTTCCCCTGCTTAAAAAGGGCACTCTGCTCTGAGATTTTGGAGCTTTAAGCAACACCAGAAGTTTAAGCCCAATGTCACAATTAAAACAATATTCTGTACTTGTGAATATAAAAGTGAGTGATTCATAATCTCTTTCACTTTGATGAAAGCATTGGGAAGTGCTGTTCAGTGTGAATCAGAAATCAGGGAATTAAAGAAAGAGACAAAGAATGTGAGAAACTGGTTGTGGTTAGGCATCTGCTTAGTTCTTCCAGCAGGTTGAAGCAGAGCCCAGTAGACCATGCGTATCTATACATTTAAATCTGACGGTGATGGACTATATTCTTATCCAGCACAGGGTATGATTTATTAGGGGTGACAGAATTTTTACAACCTGATGTTTGTACGTCCATTACTTGAACTGCATGAGCAAGGAAAATAATGCCGCTCTGTTTATAGATATTACAAAATAGAAATGAGCAAACCTTGAAAAAATGTGTCATATCTCCCTCCTTGTTCACATAAAGCAAGTCTCTTCTAGATTTCTAGACAGAACTCTTGATGTATTATAGTTGACTGGAAAGACTTTCCAGGACAGACAAATTAAACCCTTTACTGGTTCTTTACTAATTATGTGACTTTGGTGTTTATGAATTCCATGAGCTAAAATAAATTTTAAACCAATCTTGCAACTTGTGACTGAAAATGGCTCAGCCTTGCCAGGGAAATGGGCAGGTGCCTTGCTCTATGCTCTCCTGGAAATTGTGGGTTTCTGGGGGTGCCTAACTTTAACAATTATTGTGGGCTATAAGCTGTATGAGCTGTCCTGGGTACTTTTCTAGAATTGTCCCAAGTCAATGACTTTGCAATACACAAGTTCAGAACAGTCAAAAGGGACAATAAGCAACATCAGCAAAAAAGAAATGTTCCAACTCTCTCACTCCTTCCAAGCCCTGTCCCCTTGGCATACGGTAATTTAATGCAGGATTTTTGACACTGGTATGAGGACTGTGTTTCTAGAGACACAAGGGAGCCAGTCTTCAAAACTACTCAACAAAAGTCCAATTAAATTTCTTGACAGCTGTTAAACCATCTCAAAACAACCTTGAATACACTTTTCATTCTTCTGGGATTAAACTGATATAATGATGGAGGAAATGTAGCAGTGCTTTTGTTTTCCAAGCCATGTTTTAAACTGCAAATGACAAAACCAGGCAACAGTGTTCCTTGAATTGTTGCATGAATTGTTGAGAGTCAGGTATTTATGGCAGGTGAAAAAGCAGAAAGAGTACAAGCTTCATTTCCCACAGGCTTGGCTGGTCCTGCAAGGCTAAATATCAAATTCTTTTCATTCATCAACATCCAGAAGCAGTCAGAAATTGAATTCCACAATAGATATCTTTGGGGTCCATAAGTTTTAGGCACACTCATGTACCACACTAAGAACGTAATCACAAGAAGAAACTCTGCCAGAAAAAGGGTAAGGCAAATAGTTCCCTTAGACCGGAGATGTTTATATTTACTGGCCTAATTGGATACACACTTATTAGGGTAAATAATGCAAAATCACAAAGTTCTAGCAATTCTAATGGAACCTTTGTACTTTCAAAAAAATTGCATAACGTTCCATGCCCCCCTTTGGCTACATGTTTCTATATTTTGGCTAAGTATGTCTATAATACTTGCTTTGCCAACTATCTCTTTATCAGCACCAGACCATAAAAACAATTTTTAAGACCGCAACCAAAGGCTGTAGGATGACAGCTGGAACGTGTAGGTGAGTGCATCATTTTCATGGAGGTGAAAAGACCTAAGGAAATATTTCTATTTTTAGCATGGACCATATAATGAAATGTTTGGCTGCATCTTTCATTCTCGTGCCCCAACAGTGGCTCTAGTTCTTTATTTAGAAGCAAAAGAAACCTATCCTTACAGTTCTCTTTGCCATGAGGTTTTCTTGTCCTGCTCATAAGCCCCTCCTCCAGCTGCTCCATCTGAGGCTAAGAGGGCAGCTGGGACTTCATCAGGGCTGTGCAAAGATGTCTTCCCTTTCTGTTGCTAATCCAGGAGGCAGGTATATCCCTGCATTTTCAGATACAGAAAGGATACCAAAGCCTGAAATTAATCCAGTAACCAGGCCCCTACTTATTGACCTTCTTCTGAAACCCCCCCCACCTTATGCAAAGCAGCAGCCAACTGATGGGAGAAGCTGTGAGCATTAGTGGGGCTGTGGAAGTGCTGTCTTCTGTGACTGCCAGGAGGTGAATTAAGGGTTGGGGATGCTCTGTTTTTTATTTGGAAAAGCTCTTGTGCAAGAAAATAGTTTGAGAACGCATTAAATAAAGCAGACATTGTGATGAAATAAACATCAGAAAGGCAGTATGATTGCAAGGTAAACTTTATGTGGTCTTTATTCAATGTGAATTTTTGGAAACAGTAAAATTTAAAGCATTGGAAACTGTATTTTTCTTGGTTCTTTTTAAGTAAAGTATACATATATATGTAAAAATACAAGCCATGAGTATTTTCCAGTGACGTCTCCATCTTTTCCTAGTATTCCATTTCTGTCCCTGAAAAAGCTGAAAGGAGTCATACACATTTGAATATTGGCCTCCCTACAGTGATTCTCAGTAAAGATACAAATCAGTGTCAATGGTGATGATGCTTTTTCATAGTATAGACACCTGCCCACTAGAGACTGGACTGAAGCCAGCAGATAGTACTCATGATATCTAACCACTTCAGTGCTGGGCAGTATTCAAGTCAGTGGCACAAAACAAAAAGCTCAGCTGCCCTTTACAAATCACCCAAAACTCGTAGTCTCCCTGAATATATAATTCTTCAACATTGATTAAAATAGCTTCATTAAAAAATGTATTCAAGGGCCCTGGAGTTTTAGCCTCTGATGCTTTTTTTGTAGGCCAAAGAGTACTTGTTCTACAGGATTGAAGGAGGATTAATCAGCAAATTGGCTGCAACTTCCTTCACAAACAGTATGTTGATTTCTAACTACTGTATTTTAATAGTATCTCTGAGCCTGAGACTTGATTTTGTGGCATTCAGCATGTGACTCATGTTCTCTTATAACTTTGAATGATGCATTTGATCTTGTCTTCCAATTTTAGTTTTTACCCCCAAAGATCTCAGTCAGTCCTAAATAAAACCAACCAGTATGCTTCTAAGGTTCTTTTGCTTGTTTTATTTTCTTAATATTCATGAGGACTCAGAGACCCGAGTCCAGCCCCAGATGGAGTACTTGTGCCTATGTGAGCACCTCTCATACTCTCACCATCTGTCTTAAAGTGTCTCTTTTTCTCTCCAAGTTTGCTTCCCTTTTGAGGCTTCAGAGTCTTGCCTTGCTCACTGAGTGGAATGGATGTCTTTTTGAATGCTTATCCACCAGGAAATCTACCCACTACTCTACTACACTGGCTCTGTGTGCTGCCACACCAATGCATAAAAAGCATTGTGACCCGGGTTGGGAAAAACCTTTCTGCATGTGACTCTCTGGCAGATAAATTGCTCCAGTACTTTTATGTGCCTGATTTACTCCCCTTTCATGCTATTTTTAGGACTACAGGACAGCTCAGTTTGCAAGGGACTTCTTATTTCTAATGCAACCTCCTGCCTCATGCAGAGGTAGCTTTCAGCTCAGCATCCTCCCACCACACACCACAGAAGGGTCTGGCTCCATCCTCTCTGTAGGTGCCCAGGGGCTGCTGTTGGGTGCCCCCAAAGCTGTGTTCTCACCAGGCCGAACAAGTCCAGGTCCCTCCTCACCTTCTCCTCACAGCGTAACTTCTCTTCCTCCTCCGACTGTAGTGCCCTCAACTGAACTCCCTTCCATTTATCAATGTTTTTCTTGAACTGGGGAGCCAAAAATGGATCCAGTAGCCTAAATGTAGTGTAACAAATGCTGAGCTGAGGGAGTAATCACTTCCTTTGCTCTGCTGGCTGTTTCTATTCATAAAGCCCAGGATATTGCTGCTGCCAGATCCACTGCTAGCTCGTACCCAGCTCACCACCTACCAAACCCAAAGAGCACCTACAGCAGAGCTGCCCCACAGCAGAGCCAGTCCATCCCCATAGTTCTCCCTGTCTAGGAGCAGAACTTCATTTTTCCTTATCCAATTTCGAGAGGTTGCTGTTGTCTGTTCCTCTGAGCTGCTCACCACAGCTCTACCCTTGAGCATGTTGACTGCACCCACACTTGGGTGTCAGCTGCAAAACTTCCACAGTTTGTTTAGGCAGTTTCTTCTCTCTTCTCACCACCTCCTTCTTGATAGATCCTATTTGTTTTTATCTTATCTGCTTACTAAACACAAGGTAAATGGCAGCCTGTTCTGCTGTTTGAGCTGACAAGCAGAAGTTTCCCTGGTTTAATCCAGACCACACTCCTTACACAATCCTTTCTCATTCATAATATCCAACCACATGGACCTGGAGAACGTAAATTTCCTTGCTGCTGAAACAAGGCATTTTTCTAACAGCAGTGTAAAACCTTAATCACAGCCTACAGTGTACTTTTGCAGTGCATCACTAAGACCAAATGCCAGCTCTTTCCGTGCCAGCTGATTAGTCTAATCTCAGGAAAACCAGCTAGTGAACTGGGCTAGAAGAGTATTTCCAAACTGGATTCCATTCTCTGATATGCAAATAGTTCTTAAAAACTTTCAAAATATTACTTTTATTTTAATGAGTAGATTTTTTTCTCTTGTCTCATGCAGGCTTTGGTTATCTTAATAAACATGCATTTTAAACACTGATAATTCTCGTATGAATGGGGTTCACAGATTCTGACAATTTTAAAGGAAGATTTGGTCATCCTATATTTGCTTTAGTTTTCTGGTTTATCCTGCTAATTAAAGGATCATTGATTTCAAACACGTTAATACATGCAGAACTCCCTGTAAATACAAAACTCAAAGCTCAATTACTGTTCCAATTTTGCTGTTCCCCTGTGTAAAAAATAGGGTAGGGGTCACTTTGTCTAAAAATACACAGAGAGTGTATCTTCCAGCTCATATATGTGTCAGCAAGTATTTGTGGATCAAAATAGGGTAACACCAAATAGATGATACTAAAAATGTCAACGGAAACATTAGAATGGAAATACACCACCTATTTGTTTGTCAGCCAAGTAACAAACCTGAACCAATGCTTTTCCTTTGCCAACCCTTTCTGGGCGTTTTTTCAAGCCTGTGTAGCATTAAAGAGGAAATCATGCATTCTGTGTGCCTATAAATATTCACATACCCCATTTCCCTCAGCTGCTCCTTTGTCCCCTGACTGAGATATATGGATGTTCACCTCAAAAGCAAATGCCTGACTGTCATTATTCATGTCTGAATGCCAGCTCCAGAGCAAGGAGAAGCCAAGGCTCTTGAAATAAGCAGCCACCAGGGGAAGCTTCAAATAGCATCCAGGAACTGCACCTCTGACAGTGGCCTCTTGACGACAAGGCTGTTCCCCTCCAGAAGGCCACAGCTGAAGAGGCAAATCAGTGTCAGGCTCAGAATCTGTCTTTGTCCTTTCTCCAGATATCAGTTGTTGGTTTTATTGGCATTATCCAAAACAAAACTACAAATATAATAATATCAACCAAAGGATACTAAGGACAGCAGTGAAAGCATTATCTAGAAATGCAATTCCTATTTATTTGTCAGTCCCACCCAGAATGAGGTCTACTGCCTTCTTTTTCCAAGCGTGACTCAACGTTATACATGCTTTGGGATCCCTGGGGCAATCAAATTGTTGGATGCCATCTCCCAATGTTCCCCAGAGAATAAGGAATTGCAGGCTGATTCTTGTAGCTGAGTACATCTTATTTGAGCATATTTACCTTCTCCAGTCTTCATTTGCTACCTCAGATTGGAATAAATTAGCATTATTTGCCCTAGGTGTCTATAGGGCTCCCAGAAAAATACACCAGCTAGAGACTGGTTGGGAAATGAGTTGTCAGTGGCCATCATCTTTCTGAACTTTGCCTTTACTAAAGCTGTGAAGTGCTGCATGTTGGCTGTGCCACTAGCCTTGCCACTAGATTGATGACAGTAATCCTCTGTGCTTTACCTTTTCTCAGAACAAACACTGAAATCCATCAAACGGCTTTATTTGTTACAACCCTATGCAAGGGTCTGTTTCAGTTGTGCATTGCTAAAGCAAGTATCTAGAGTGGTAAACATACAGTTTGCACCAAAAATGAACGCACCTAAAATAAGGTGAAGGTCCTCAGATGCTGTCCTGATTGATATTGCAGCAGTACATGTACAAATGAATAGTAGTAGATATTTGAGTTAGCTTTTGTATAAAAACAACCCCCTGGAAAGAAGGAAAAGATCTCAAGCTCCTAGCAGCTCAGAACAGAGACATTTCTTATGCCCACTGGATCTTCTTGCTGTGAGTAGTTACCTCTAGTTTTGCTATAGAGAAAAAAGTGTGATTAGCATGAGAAAACTTATTTTGGATGGCATAAGAAACACCTATAAGATTTGAGACAGTCCCATCAAGCACAGATATAAAGCACCCAAGAGCCCTGTTTCTCAGCTTGCTGTGTTTTTCAAATAGAAAATGTACCACATTTATCAGATCCCTTTCCATTTGCAGCATGAGTTGTTGCCCTCAGTTTATTCTGTAGGTCTTCAATTTTTTTTCAAAAGCAATTCACTGTCAACTCTTTCTCTACAAGAGAAAGAGAAGATGGAGAGAAAAGGACAGGCTGAGGATGCTATACTGCTCTTTGCACTGACACACTCTCTCACCACACTGCTTGGAACAAGCAATATAACCAGTAATGGCTTTGGTAATCACAAGGCCCCATGTTACATTGCAGTCTGGCCTCTCTCTAACAAGGTCATTTAATACCCTAGAAAATCAGCCCAAAGATAAATATTTTTCAGTACCTCAAAGGAAAACTATTAGGTTTAATTTCTGTCACTCTCTTAAAGACATTTGCAAGAACATGCTTGAGAAATTATTGCCACTGAATGATCAAAATCATGTTTTCAGTATAAGGTCATATGAGACATGAAAACACTTTCTGTTTTGTAATTCATAATGTCAACTTTTAGGACCTTCTAGGCTCTTCTGTCCCCAATATTGAGAAACTGGATCACAAAAAATACTGATGGTAACTGCAAAATGGTCCTGGGATGTAGAGAATGTGTTTTATTTCATTTTATAAACGTGAGTTTGTCTTGCAGACAAACAGACACAATTCTTACTGTTACACACTGAGGAGAAGAAGGCAGAAGAGGGAACAGAAATTTTGGGTGGAAGTCACCTCAGCACTTCAAATATTAAATATCCAGTATAAAATAAGCTCTGAGAGAGCAAGAGAGAGGTCTCCCAAGCACAGTACATCACACACTAAGATAGATGGCTGGGGCATGCTGCCTGCCAAAGATGTCGCTCCCCACTGGTCCTGTCAGGAGCTGAGCCAGCCTGAACAAACAGCATTTTGACAGCTGAAGCCTGAAGTCTTCCCTTTAGTACTGCCACTTCCAAGGTGACCATGGGAGTACCTACCCACTGGGCTGTCCTCCTTATGCAACCTAGGTCAGTTCTCCAGGCAGTTTATTTCCAAAAAATGAAGGAGTAACTACATCACAACTGGCCATTGTGTTGCATCCTTAAATCAAAACTATTTTGCTAATCAAGATACAACTTACAATTTCACAGAAGAAACAAATGTTCTTGAACATAACCAACATAATTATATCTATTATCTAGCACTTTAGACGAATCTGCTCTGTAGTCTCCTCTGAGCAAATGTACAGAGTTCAATCTGTATTTATTTTTAGGGGATAGACTGTGCTAGCCAGAAGAGAAGACTAGTACTGAAACTGCAAATGCCATAAGTCACAGATCTTGTGTCCCACACAAAGAGGTGTCTTCAGTAGACTCAAAATACTGTTGATTTATTTGCAACAGCTTTTCTCTATCTCCTGCCATGAATCCCAAAGGAAGACAAGGAGTCGTGATATTCTGCTTACTCATGCAGAGGAAACTAAAATCTCTTATGGAATAATAAATGCACTATGAAAGGCCTAATGCCAATCTAATCACTCTGCAAATCTTGATCTTAAGTGGCAAAAATACCTGTGTTTCTCAGTGACAAAATCCAACACTGAAGCCACATGGGAATGAGGAATACAAGTGCTTAAATATGTCTTGTTCCCCCTTCTGTTCCAAAGTCTTGGTTGCAAAGCCTGGTGCCTGTCTGCATTAGTAAGAAGTGATGTGTAATAGGAATGAATCCACAGAGTGGGACAGCTGGTGTTAAGGATCTGCAGGACACATTACCCCTGTTTCAGGGAGCAGTACCTCAGGTCGGTCTAGTCTCATCCCATGGACTAAATGGGACAACTGGCTGGAACACACTAAAGGCTCTCCTGAAGCACATAATTTTGTTTACTTCAACAAATAGCAGTCCACCTTTTTGAGAGACTGGTCCACGACCCAGAGCAAGGTAACAGGGACAAACGGTCTGCACTAAAGTATTGATCTAGATTCACCAAACATTGTTTTCACCAACTTGTTGGTAAACAAAAACTACATGACTGAAGAGCTGACTCTCTGTGGCTTAGTCTACACTACTGAAATTAGATTGTCAAAGCTACCTAACAAACAGGCAGCTCATACCCATAAAACAAACTATTTTCTAGGCAGCACTACCCCATATTTCTAAACACCACCCTTTATTTTGGCATCTTTTACCAGAATAAACTGCATATAAGTTTACATTCCCACACTCCGAGCTACCTTAGCTTCTTCAGCAAGAACTTTATATTTAGATATTTCATAAAGAAGTCTGCACCATTCTGAACCAAGAAAAAAAATCCAGGAAGGAATCAAGGTGCCTAAACCTTTCCCTGGTGAAACAGAACACTTTTTATAAGCACATTTCATTCCACCAAAACATAATTGACCTCACACACTGAACGCCTTCTTCTTGCCTTTCTTATCTTCACTAATCGGATATTTGTGTGAGCTAGAATCTGCTTTGTGTAATACTTAAATAATCATGGAAGGAATGTGGCCCAACTGTGAGAAACTTTTATTCCACTCTTCCCCTTCCCATAATGCAGGTGCACATAACAACACAGTGCAAAACTTTTAACATATTTTACGTTTGACCTCTTGTGCTCTTTAGCTCCTGTTGGTACATAACCAGTTCCCTGTGTCACAATATACATGAATTACCTCCGTGTTCTTTATAGCATTAGGTTACTTGAGAAGCAGACAACAAGCTTGTTTTGATATCTGAGGTCTGGATCCAATAAAAGATGTATGTACTTGAAAATAAGAAAATAACACTCTGCAAGGCCTCTACCAGGACTTCTGGCTCTTGGGGTGGAACCCATAGCTGAGATTTGGCCACAAAAGGGCAATTAAAAGACATGCTACATTCTAAATCTTGTCATTAGGAGACACTAAGGACAATGAAAGGTCTCAAACCCTGTCCCTCAGCAGTTTAACTGAGGCAAGACTGGAGGAATATACACCTTCATATATATTTTCACATCCATACACACACACACACACACAGGTACATATATATATGTATGCATGCAGTCTGGATCCACAGCGCGGTGTCCTGCTCACTAGAGGGGAACCTACAGTCAGTTTTGCAAAGATACAGACAGTCCCTTCTTTGCAGCAGCAGGGTTGAAAGTGCCAACATGGCAATGAAGAAAGTAGGAAACCAAGGCAACTTCTTTCTTCAGCTTGTGTGGTTACAGACAGCACCTTCTGGTACTTTCTTCAATGTCTGTAAGAAAGAAAGTTAATCTGGATGTGGTCAGTGACTGATGCCTTAAGAGGCCTCCTAGAAACAGAGACTAGACAGGAGGAAGGGAATAAAAGTAGGTATTTATTTGAAAGGCCTTCAAAGATACCCCCTGGGGAGCCAGAGGCTATTGCCAAGATGGACCCCAAGATGGATGACAGGTCACGAGTTCTTCACACTTTTATAGGTTTGGTTCATTTGCATATCAGGGTTAATTCTGCAATTAAAGCTTCAGTTTAATGATGTAATTTCCCCTCAGCTTGCCCCCCTTAGAGGCCCTTTGCTTTATACTTTTTGGGCCTAGGACAGTCTTGGTGTCCTTGGAAAGCAGGCCTGGAGAGGCTTTGTAATGTCTACATGAGAGAGCAGAAATTAACAGGCTGCAAGAAACTTCAGAGTTACACACTAGGCAGTACAGGATTTGAAAAATATAAAAGTTAAAACCTAAGGCATCATGTCCATGGATGTGGTCGGTGTCCATGCCTTTTCTTGACGCAATCACACTATGTAGGAAAGTTCTTAAGACTCTGGGAAAAATCAGAGAGCATGTGCACTTCAGAAAATGTAGTAGTCAGTGCACTTACCCACAAAACAGAAGACTCAGGCTCTGATATTAATATACAGAATCCCTTCTGGGGTTTTATCCAGGTGAATAAACAGCTGTATTACTGGAAACAAGTATGCCCTCCCTTTCAGAAGGTACCATCATTATGGAGGAAGACTGATCCCTGTTCCCTGCCCTGGCTCATGAAGCTTTCATTTTTGCCCCTACAGGTTCTGGAACAATGTCCTTGCCCATCACTTGCAGACCTACAGAGTGCTCTGCTGAGTTCATGTAGAACCAAACTTGCTGAATAGGAGCACTGGTGGCCCTGGTCTCCTTAGAGACTGTGTCAGCCACCACTATGCAGAGGAGGACCTCCTTCGTCAGCTGTATGTTTGAAAGTAGACTGTTAAGGTTTCTGGGAAATATAAAGTGCTAGATGCTCAGTTCCGACTAAGTAGGAACATTTAGCCTTTCACTGTAGCATAACTTTGGGCACTTGGGAACATTTTATCACTAAAACTCGGGCCTTTCAGCTGCTTCAGCAAGCTAGGCACCATGGGAAGGCAAAGGAGAAGTACTCTCTTGGACCAAATTATGTGTAGCCTGCTTTCAAAGTTCTTAAATACTCTTTTGTTCCCAAAGTCTTTGAAAATTAGTCTGGGCAGGGAGACTTTTACAAACACCATTCAGGAAATTCTCAACTGTGCCTTGATCTTATTTTACACAATGATGTCCTGTTTTGATGAGTCAAATCCCCAGCAGGAAGGCCAGAAAAAATGGATCTCAGGCTTTGATCATCAGCCATGGTCTTCTGGAAAATATGGATGCAGCTCAAACAGCGTCCTGGTGTTTCCAATCTGGTGACACAAAAGCACATCTGGATATGGGGACAACAGCTACTGCATGAAATCTGGCTGACTGGGTTCTTGGACAGAATAAAAGTGTAATGTTGGTGATACCTTAAGAGGCCTTCTAGACACAGACACTGGACAGGAGTAGAAGAATAAAATAGATATTTATTTGAAAGGCCTTCAAAGATACCCCCTGGGGAGCCAGAGGCTATTGCCAGGATGGACCCCAAGATGGACGACAGGTCACAAGTTCTTCACACTTTTACAGGTTTGGTTCATTTGCATATCAGGGTTAATTCTCCAATTAAATCTTCAGTTTAATGATGTAATTCCCCTCAGCTTGCCCCCCTTAGAAGCTCTTTGGATTATACTTTTTGGGCCTAGGATGGTCTTGGTGTCCTTGGAAAGCAGGCCTGGAGAGGCTTTGTTATGTCTACCTAGCACGAGAGCAGAAACCAAAAGCCACAAGAAACTTTAGAGTTACACTCTAAGCACTACAGGATTTGAAAAACACAAAGGTCAAGACCTAAGGCATCATTGGCAATGCAATAAAATGCCTTAAATCTGAAGCTGTGAGTAGTGTTATATAGGTGATTCTTTGATTTCTGCCCTACCTTCACTATACTTCTGTTTTCTAGTTTTGGCGCTGAGTCCAGTTCCTCTTCTGTCTGTCACTGCCACAGTTGAACTACTCTCACGAGGTCAGGCTAGACTGCTGATGTGGGGTATGCCCAGCCCCTGCCCTGGAGGGAGGCCTGCTGAGATAAGGAGGTTGCATAACCTCCCAGCAAGATCCCCTTGGAAAAGGCAGCACTTTCGGTGAGGGTGAGAGAAAACAGACCCGTGATCCCCTGGGAGACCCTATGTAGATTCTTTGTAACCCATTGGCTTCAACGCTCTCACACCCACCCTTGTATCCCTATAAGAGCTACCCTATTCTCCTTTAGAGATCGGAGAGCTCGTCCCTGGCCTCCCCTTTGCGGGGTGCGGGACAAATAAAGCTGCCTCATGCGGAACTGCCAAACGAGCCTCTCGTCTCTCTCCTCCTGGTCTGGCCTGGGGTTGCCTCACAGAACAAGAGCTGAAATCACTCCCTCTGAAATCACTAGAGAGCTGACAGCCTGCTGAGACAGGCACCCCTCTGTGGAGGCACCCCGGTGGCTGAGGGAACGCCGCAGACCTCTGGAAGACTGTCCCTTGTGGGACGCTCTCTCTGGGTCAGTCACGGCTTCCTGAGTCTGAGCCACAGACCTCCAGCCTGGGCGCAGCCAGACTTCTGGCAGTAATGCTCCTTGGAGAGCTTAATCTCACCCTAATTTCTCTGTTAGAGAGAATAGGATGCTCTTCAAAATGCTGTAGTACTGAGTTTTCAGAGAGGGGAATCCCCACATGGCTTATGAATAGCTACACTTAATAACACACCACAGAGCAACCTAATGACAGGCTTAATAAATTGTTCAGGGGAAACGAGTGCAGTGGTACTGAGCACTGTGTGAAAAAGTGTGTGTGAAGTCTTGCATCTTTGCACAATGCAGGTAGTGAACACATGAACCGTTACCCAAATTTTTCACCTTATTGATCTCAGAGCTACACTTGAGTCTGGCAGAAACACCACCTGGAATGGCTTCACTTACAGTTTCTGCAGTAGTCTGTTACTGATTGACCAGCTTGGAAAACTGGGATTCATAATTGGAAGGGTCAATGCCTGAACTGGTAGCACACACTTGACTTCAGCTCCAGGCACTGCTTGTAGCTAATCAAATTCCTACCTGTTTTATGAGAAAAAATACATCTTGCATTTTGTTCCAGTCTTTTTAAAAGAGGAGAGTAAAAAAGAAGGTGCTTCAGACCATGGCACTATCACTTCCCTTCCCTTAAAACCACAGGCAGTTTGAAGCATGGTGGGAATTACCACACGTTCTGCAGGAGTATAAGGATAATTTCTGGGCCATCAGTGATAATTGGGAGGGAGAGGCCACTTACACATGGTGATGTCCATAGTCCTCCACAAGTAAGGAACAAGACTATTACAGCTGTCTTCTGCAAAAAAGACAAGTTGCAAAAACTTATAAAAAACTGTGGAAGAGAGACAGATATGTCCACACTGCAGATGTCCACAGCTAGTCACTGATGTTCACAGTAGGGGAATTGAGGCATGAATCCCTGGGGAAAGTTGAAAAAATAAATAAATTACTCTTTATATTCTTATGAGCCTAGAAATGGATAAAAACAGTGTTACTAGGCCTCTCCTTCTGCCATATCCTGCTTTGTACTCCAAGGCCTGTACCTTGTGAACATTAGCATAGGTGGCTGACTCTCATACTTTTGTGTAATCCACTGATTTCAAAGATAAATATGCATATGTACACATTTTACCATGATTAAAGCCTACATTGAAATTATTTCAATATTGCCATGACAGTTTAATTTCAGAAAATGACCACTGAATCTGCAGTTTCTGTAGAAAGGCTAAAATAAGGGTTGGGTAACAAGATACAGTTTACATACTCTAAAGGGCTTTTCTGTAGTCTCTATTTATCTTTTGCCATGTAATTTCTCTCATCTTCCTCAGTAAAGCTAATCTAAATAACCATAAAACCAGATTAAACCTTTTATATGGACACTTATTCAGAAAGAAACAAGGCTAAATTCAATTTAATTTAAATCACTTGTAAAGTCCAACGGAAAGCAAATTATAGTGACAGAAAGTAAGTTTCATTTTGCATAATAGTTTCTGCTGGTTTGGGGGATTCATGTAACTTCAATAATCAATTTCGAAACCACTGTATTTAATTCAGATTGTTTTCCCTCAGCATCAAAATGCAGAGAGGCTCTAAATGGCAGCTATTTGCTAAAGTTCATAAGTCCGTTAGAAAGGATTAAGAATATTCTTAAAGAAATAAAAAAGAGCCAACTTCAGTTACCAGAGAACCACAAGATGAAGTCTAGCAGTTCTCAGTCAGCCATTAATGATGTCCAGTATCATCAGGCACCCTGAGTTTCACCAGCAACCTGCTGACACCACGCACTGTCAAGTGATAAGGGAGTGCTGGAAAACATCATTTTTAAAGCAGCATGATCTCAGTGAATTTGGATGACCTTAATCTCTAGGGCTTGAAGAGGCCAGTTTTCTGAGCTCCATTCCAAACACATCCGGTCTCATAGGTCATAGATTAGACTTTGATACAAGCTTAGGTTTTAGAACAGCTTTCATGTTCCAAATATGTTGTCACAGACATGGGATTGAACTGTTAATTTGGCAGGGTATAGTTCTTTTCACTAGCACTGTGACATACGGGGATGGAGAAGAAGAAGTGATGGGAGTGAAAGGCGGCTGTTTTGCATCCCTACTCAGCTCGCTCTCTCTTTTTTTAACATAGTCACCCATTGCAATCCCTCACTGAATAAGCTTGGCAAGCTCAGGGGCCAGATGTCAAAGCCTAGTTTTGACTGTAACTCTCCAACACTGGTATTTGGCTGTGCTGTTGCCTTATTCATGGGCAGTCCATTACTTATTTTTAAAAGAGTAAAGCTATTGAGTTTGCATCATTATCTCTCTGTATTCAATTCAATTATTTACAAAATAGCCATTTTTTAGCCACAGAAAATCCCAAGAAGTGGTCAAGAAACTCCATTCCTTTTTTTTTAATACTAGGAGACAAATCAAGCTTTATCTAGTTAATTGGCTTCTTCCTTAGTAATCTAAAATCACTAATCTTATTATTGAATCCAAATACTTCAATCTGTGAGGAATTTGGAGAGCTCACCCTGAGCTGTTTTTGTGTTTGTATTGTGGACTCCTGTAAACAGTAACGTGATGTTACAGTAACTTGTGCATGAATACGGTCAGGCTCAGAGATGGCTATATATCAAAGCTAATTAGAAAACAAAATCTTGGAGGATGTGAAAGCATTTGTATGAAGTGCTGCTCTATTTGACAGCTGCAGACGTGTACCAGCGATTGCCACCTCCTGTGGGGAGTCTCAGTTTTCTTATATAAACTCTTCAGCATGAAGAGGGCCAGATGAGCTGGCCTACAATACCGCTATAAATAAAGGGGTTTGAAGTTGTATTCTTTTTGTGGAAAGAGCTATCTAGGCATTTGAGATGTTTCTATGGAGCTATATATATATTGCTGCCCAGTGATGGGGGAGGGATGTGTGAGATGTGTCATCATTTCAGCTCTCATAAGGGAAAAATGAAAAGTATTGGAGAAAACAATGCCATTATTGTCAAGAAGAATGAATATTGCAAGGGAAAAAATGCAACTGAAAGAAAATGCATTATAGTATTTTTTAAAATATTCATTTCCATGAACTAAAACTACTGTTCTTTTTTATTGACTAAGGTGCTTCACATTAATATTGGAAACCTCTATATGGAATTTACTACATTTTAATTATTTCTTGCCCTGCCTGGGATATTAATGTTGGGATTACCTTTGAAAGAGTATTACTATTGGTGATTTATGCAAAATTCAGCAAGCTCTATGACTCCACCAGTTTGAATTAAAACAAGCAATGGAGGAAGTATGCTGCTATCATGACAGCTGTAGGTTACTATTTTTAGTAATTGGTGTGATCAGTCTACTTGAAGCTTTACCTTTGGTCAGTGTCCTGGAACCCTTCCTTCAGCAGCAAATAATTAAGGGAGGAAAAGCCCAGCTAGGGAGGCTTGGCTCCATCGACTTAGATTTAGGATTTTAGTAATACCATAAAGTAATGTGTTTCACCTGTTGCACCTGTTTAGATTCTACATTCAGGCCAATACTTTCATAGTTTAACTGTTACTGGTAGAACTGGGCAGAAAGTGTGTTTAATAGATAAAATTTTCTGATTGTGTTAAGCTGGATATGATTCATCTCCTGGCGCTCTGTCCTGCTGGATTTAATCATAAAGTATTTGTACCCAGTGAAACTGCATGTATTGGTTTTGTGTGGCAAGGTTTTGCTACAGGGTGGTTTCTATGAGAAGATGCCAGAAGCTTCCCCCATGTCCAACAAAGGCAATGCCAGCTGGCTCTAAGACTGATCCATTGCTGCTGAAGTCCAAGCCTGACAGCCGTGGTAGTAGCGCCTCTGGGTAACAGATTTTAGAAGAGGAAAAAAACATCTACACAACATCAGCTGCAGCCAGAAAAAGGAGTGAGAGTATGTGAGAGGAACAGCCGTACAAACACCAAGGTCAGCGAAGGAAGAGTGGAAAGAGGTGCTCCAGGCATAGGAGCTGAGATTCCCCTGGAGCCCCTGGAGGCCTACAGGGAGCTGAGGTCCACCAACAGCCCTCGGAGGACCCCACCCAGAAGCAGCTGGATGCATGAATGAGGCTGTGACCCCATGGGAAGTCTACACTGGAGCAGGCTCCTGGCAGGACCTGTGACTCTGTGGAGAGAGGAGTCCAACATGGAGTAGATTTACTGGCAGAACTTGGTTTATTTTTCCTTAACCAACTTGGATTTGATTGGAAATAAATAATTTCCCCAAGTCGTGACTGTTTTGCTCATGACTGTTATTGCTGAGTGACCTCTCCCTGCCCTTGTCCTGACCAACGAGCCTTTTGTTTTATGTTCTCTCCTCTGCCCAGCTAGGAAGGGAGTGACGGAGTGCTTTGGGTGGGCGACTGACATCCGGTCAGGGTCAACCCATGACACTGAGTTACTGGAGCTGTTCCATAGACTCATTTATTTCAATGATTTAAGATGTTTGGAGGTCAGAGGATCTCACGGTGAATCCCAAAGATTTTTTTCTCTAATAACTAATCTCGCTATGGTTCTTTCAAATTTCTAGAGTTGGCAGCAATTTCCTAAACCTGTTCCAGAGTCGATCAGAGCTTGCTTTCTTGGTCAACAAGAGGGCATTCTGCTTTCCAAGACAAGAAGAGGCAAAAACATGATGCCCAATCATACTGGCAGCTTTGCTTTAGTCTATCCAAAATATCAGTTACTTCACTTCATTAAGCTGGAATAACTGAATATTTTCTCTGATCTAACTTGTCAGGGAGCCTATGGCTAACACACAATGCTTGCCACTTAATGCCCAAAACTGAAATATTTTTGTGAGAGAAGCAGAGGTTGTAGAGGCAGCAACTGGAGAAAAAAAAAAACTTATTCTTTCACATGGCAGACCAGTTGACAGCATTAAGCAGATGTTTTTCATTTTTAAAAAGTCCATTTCTCTCTTCTCTTTCTTGCTGTGGTCAGTCCAAGTGGAAACCACTTGAAAGTTGTAGAATAAAGACAACATCAGAGCAGTGATACCAAGGGAGAAAGTGAAGAACTTTGGTTTGTTCTGTTTTCTCCTTGCTGTCCCTGTGTGAATAAATAGGAGATATACTGAAGTACCCTATGGTAAATCTCACTCTAGGTTTCCTCCATGGGAAACGTGCTAATAAAAGGATGATGAGGCTACATTTGTAGTCATTGATGACCTATCCCATGGGAAATGCATCTTTTCTTCAGTCCTCTTTTTGGTCCATGCTATAGCTGCTCAGATACCCAAGTGTGAAAATTCAGATCATAAATATGAGTTAAATATCCAGGTTCCTGTATGATACCTAAGAAAGATAATCAATTTTAAAAAGGAGTCACAGAAGTCAGCACATTGTATGAAGTACACCTCGTTCAATCAGAAGAAAATACAGAAACAGTGCTGAAAATCTTGCCCTTCTCTTGTCTTTGAGGTATGTACTTGCATTTTTAACTTACTCACTTAGTTGAGAACTGTTTTTACAGCCTAAAATCATTGTGGAAAACTGTGCTTTCTTTTGAAATATGATTGCTGAGTCATATGAGCCATAAGACTGCCTTGACATATAAGTCAAGGCAGCCCTGTTCACTTCTTGTACAGAAGGAAATACAGACTCTGCTCATCAAGAGATTGGCCTAAGTCCTCTGCATCCTGGGAATGTTCAAACTCACCATTCCAGGATAGAACCCAAACCCTGGAAGAGCACCACTTCCTACATTTACTTTTGAAACAACAAAAATAACGAGGGTGAACAAGACATTTGTTCATCCAGCCTTTTGCAGCCTCAGGCAGGGTGAAGACTCTCCAGTGTGAGATGGGATGTAACAGAGTTCCTCAAGGCAAAGAATGACTCTGGCTCCATGGGCTGGTATCAGCATCTGAAGTGGTATATAAAAGGCATTGGGTTGCACATCTGTTATCCACTTGAATGAGTTTTGGTTCTTCAGAAGAATACTTACAGTATCATATGTTCAGGAATATGTTTTGTAGACAGAGAGAATAAAGGTGCTACCCTGCAGCATTTCCTTCAGTTTCTGGCATCTGGAAATGTTTTGACTAACCCTAACCCTAACCCTAAATGTTTTGACTCCACCCTTCCTAGTTTCTTGCAGGCTAGCTCTGGACACTGCCCCGCCCAGTATGAGATTTTGAGTCCCAGACAGCATTGGAGATATGCAGGGGGTGTATTACACAGGCCTTTCAACTTCCATTCTGGTACCAAGACATCCACTGTGCCTCTTCTCTCCTACGCCTTCTCTTTTCACTAGAAGAAGTCAAATGATTTCTTGTATTATTACACATTGTTTGCAAAAGCACTTCTTCATTTCTGTATTAACAGGGTAATTTGATGAGTTTACCTAGAAAAAACTGTCTGAAGACATAATACAAAGAATAAAGGACGAGGAAAATATGTAAAGACATCATAGAAAGCTGCTAGTTTAACACTATTATCATTATTCAATATGGTGTTGGTGAAACACTGAAGAAGCCACCACAATTATCTGGAGTTAAAATTACAGCCTTTCACAAAACCCTCCACATGTGTGTAAACCAGGAATGTATCTGCTGATGGCTACTGAAGAGAATTTTCAGCTGTCCTTGAAATCAGCCAGATGTGCTTCATTCAAACAAGCATGTGAAATCATCTAGAATATTCTGCTTGGCCATCATTACAGGGTTTTATGATACAGTTTCCTTGACAAAGCTGTAAGTTATCTTCCTCTGCATACAGCACTTACTGTGGGCAGAAACCACAAGGAACACCTTACCACCTTGTCATTAGGCAGGTTATTGCTATCCAAATATCACCCCATGGCACTGTGACCAAACCAAGAAATTGTGCTTACACCACCTGGGAGTCTGTAGGTTGGCACTCTCTCCTTACCACTGGAAAGAAACACCAAGCATTTTTTTCCAGCCACACTGTAGACAATAGTACCTACCTCATGCTGGCTGAGGTCACACAATATCGGCCATAAAAGGTTGAATAATGACACCAGCACTAATTATTTAATGAAGGAACATACGTACTTGTGTCATCAATATAGGGACCCTCATTGCTGGCACTGAGGGCATCCCAAGTGCTGTCAGAATAGCTGCACTACCCACAGCTTCTGAATACTGTTTTCGGCACAGCAAGAGAGGAAAAGCAAGTGGCCAGACCTTGCATCCTTGCTTATGTTACTGGCTCTGTCTTAGCCCCACACAGCTCACAGCTGGACTAGTGACCTCTACCAACCTGGCCCAGCACGCTGACCATGCCAGGCTACTGCTGTGGGCCATAAGTTGACCTGTTCTGGCCCCATGAAAAAAATTTAAAAGAGTGAGTAAGAGCCTGTACAGAAGATGAAGAGCTTCCACAGTTTGTTAGAATGCATTTTATTTCAATGAAGCTTTTTGTTTATAATAAAAAAGGCCTTAAAAAAAAAAAAAAGCAATAAACAGCAAAATGTTATATTTAAGGTTTCAATCCAATCCTCTCCAAAACACCCACCCAGACCCCCTACTAATTCCTCTCCTCACACAACTCCTACATAGTTTTATGCTAGATCTGAACCAGTAGGTAAGAATGTCTTCCTGGACCAAGGCCAGAAATGGAGGTTAGGACTCTTAAAGCCACCATGTACATCACATTCTCCGGTGCTCTCTGGACTTTTGCCTGGCCACTTACTTCTTTAAGGTCCAGAACTAGGGGAAGTCTGAATGCAGAGGCTGTTGATGGCTTTCTATCAGAAATAGCATTCCACACAGAGTACAGCTAAGTGCCCAATGTGTATATGAAGGCAGGAGAGAATGAGGGTGTAAGGGCTGGAGAGATCACAAGGGTACCTTTGGAGACTTCTGTGTGGGCAGGGAATACTGGGTAGAAACCATGCACACAGTCAGATCAGCTCATACTAATGAGTAGTGAGTGTGTTCCAGATGACAACTTCCAAACACGCAACATCTTGCAAGCAGATGAGGATTGGGAATGAAATCCAGTTGTGCTCCAATGGGACAACATATATGCACCTTCAGAGACTCGTACTTTGAATGTGAAGTTTTAAAAGGTAGAAATAACTTTAAGTAATTTCCTACTTAAAAGCCAGATGGGCAGTTAAAGTTCCTGCCCAACGAAGAGGGGCAAGAAAAGTCTTCTTGGACCATATGAACTTAAAAACTCATCAAAGAAGGTTAAATATGAATGACTACTCATCAATATGCAAACTATTATTTAATTCAGTTGTCAAACTGAAATATGTCTTTGAAGTCTAATCATGTATAAAGCATATTGTGCCTTTGTGAGTTTATATATATATATAGATGTACAAATAAAACATTTATAAATTTTATATATGCTCATATATATTATATGAATGAAATTTTTTTTATCTTCCTATTCAATTTTCCATTATTTTAAGTTCAAGGTTATCAGATTGTTGCTTAAAAACACATACCTCTCAAATACAGAACACCACATTTTTTTCTTGATTTGAATGAAGTGCCAATCAAAAACCCTAAATCAAATTTTAATTTAATCTACTTTATTACTTGGGACAATTTTATTACTTGGGACTTGAGCTTTAGGGACAAACAACATCTTCCAACTTCCAATATTTTTGTGTTACAAATGTGTGGTGGGTAATCTGGTTCATCTGCAATACGAACACTAGAAATGTTAATTGGGATATCAGTAAAAATACAGTAGTGCCTTTGGACATAGTGGAGGAAAATTCAGTTTATTCTAACATGAGCTTTGAATAGGAATCCCAAGTTAAGGAAACTGAAATTCAAACTACGTTTCCTCTTTTAAACTTGTGTGGTACAGAGAAGAGTATTGATCTTATTTTAAGGCTCTACTTTCAGCACTTTACAATAAACGTTTTAAAACATTTTGCACTTCATCTTTTTCTTACCAAAAAAACCCCAAAGACCATTGATGGAATGAGTAACAATGGGATTCATTAACATTCCTAAGAGACTATTGAAGATTCACAAGACATCCAATGCTTTCAATCTGTGTGCAGTACGTCTTTACATGACGGCTTACTACAGTTACGTCAACATGTCAATAAGAAACATGAGGCTATTGCACAAAGTGTGATTGAAGAATAATCCAAGAAGACAGAAATTGTTCCAGGAAAAAAAGGCCCCCTGAGGAGCTTGCTCAAACCCTGAATGAGCATGCCCTTCACTGAGGGTATGTTTTCCAAATGCAGTTAAAGAGGAAGCCTTTAGATCTAATCAGCTTCATGATGAGACCCTGAGACTCGAGCAGCACCAGAGCCTCTTTTTACAGTCTGTCTGCACAGGCACAGCACCCATCCCTAAGGAATGCAGTGCATTTACACATTACCTCAGGATTACAACCATACAAATACTGCTGTCCTTTTACCTGGGCCTGTGAGTTTCTCAGAAACATTTGTGTTCCTAGTAGGCTTCTGAGGCAACAGTGCCTTATTGTACCACACTACTGCTTTAACAACTTCCCTCCAGTCAGGTCTGATCTTAGTTCAGAAAAGTTTGGGAATCAGAAAGGGTCTTAACCCAAAAATGTCATGTGTCCCAAGAGCTACCTAATAAGAAAACATGCAAATATGAAGTAATCAGTAAAGAAACAGGGTTATTATCACAGTCCATAGCTATTTAAAAGTCAGAGTAAACAAGACTGAGGCTGAAAGAGGCTAATTATGTTTATCTATGGACCTTGATGACTAAGAATGAAATAGAATAAAATAAACGGAATCTCTTGGCTGACTCAGCAACGTCTTCTTTCCTGTTGTTCTGCATGTCCCGCTGGTCTTTTCCCCGGTCAGAAATTCTTTTTCTGGGATGTGAGTATCTCAGTGTCCCTATTCACATCTCCCAGGGACCCTTCATATTTCAGAGAATCTTAGCACTCCAGTAAAATTGCTGAGACAAATCTTTGCTGGCAAGTGCTTGCACAAGCAAGAAGCCAAAGAGAATATACTTTGATCCATCATTGATCAGAGAATTCTTTCCAAGGGTCGGTCCGTGTTAGAATCCTTTTTCAACGACAATCTTCAAAAACTATGTTGTCTACTTACGTATCAGACTTCCTTGACCAGACCCCTTAAGAAGTACAGTAACATTCCACAGTTATGATTGTCTAAAACTCAAAAAAATTTAGGAATGCATGCCCAGTTCTTCAGCTTTATGTGAGGAGTGATCGTTAGCCATTGCTATTCACAGTTATTTCTCCCCCATTTCCCCCACTTTTTTGCTAGCTCAATATTTTCTGGAGGAGACCCTTTCTATAGGTTCTGTGTTTTGGAAATACTTTCTCCAGGAACCATCGTCAGGTCACCTAAACCAAATGGAAGCCTATGTCCTTCTAAGATACACAAGTAACCAACACCATCGGGATAACGCCTAAAAAGCAAGTCCACTCCATGACGGAGCAAGTTAGATCTTGGAGAGATTCTAGTACTATCTTTCCAACGCCTTAAATATAAAATGTCCCAAGCCCTCTTGCCAGGGCACTTCATTTTTCAAAATTAACTGCATTTCGACAGCTTGAACCTGTAACTCAAAGCTCATTAACCTACTTCCTCTGTCTTTCTGCAGGAAATTAATAGAAAGGTGTCTTCCAGTACCTTACATGTGTATGCTTTTCCAGAAGCTTAAAAAAGATTTACTCTACAGTACCTACTGAAATAAAGTTTCACTCTCAGTTGAGACTCTTCTTGCCAAATGATAGCTCAGACTGACATTTTTTAATGGCTCAATATGTAGGCATCTCTGGAAACTATGGGTTTAGTGCCAAAAATAGATTGACTTATACTGAGAATAGCATTTATCAACGTCCCAGTAATTCACTTATCACATACTGTCATTAATGTACCAATAATTGTAAATTGCTTCTGCCTACAGAAGCTCTGCTCACAAGGTCCTGTGAAGTCAGCATCTTAGCCTTTATGTGGACTGTAACATCTTGCTTGGCTAGTGAATGTAATGTGTCATTTATTTTTACTGCCTCATTTGTACATAGCTCCCATTTCTCTCACAAGCTATATTCTGCTTTCATTGACTGAGCTATCTGTCTTTATAAAGGGCTAAGAATCCTTTTAAAGGATGATGCTTAATTCTGCACTTTATCGAGGCTGAAATACAGGCTGCCACACTATATTCTAAAAAGCAAACTGTGGTGATGCAATGTTTTTATTGTATTTTTGTATGTCCTTTGTACCCCAATGGTTCATCCCTACCTTCCCCACTTCTATTCCCAGTTGGTCTGTCCCACATCCAAGCCACCCCCCCCCCCCCCCATACGGTTATCCCCTCCCTTTGTCCTGGCTCCTTCCCTGCCAATCGCCCAAACCCCTCCCAGAGTTCTGGATTGTTCTGTGCCTGTCACCCAAACCCTCCCTAATTACCCTTATATGGTCCCCATCAATCCCCCGAGACCCTGCCCCCTCGGATACCTCCCCTCTTGGAAATCCCCTAAACCTTGACGCCCCATTGGGGCATGTGACCCCTTTCCCTCCACCCCTCGAGACTATTGGCCCATATGAATGTCTATCCCTGTCCATATCCCTCCCCCAAAGACCCCTATTGGTCCCCTGTCAAGCCATCCCTGTTGTAATGCCTCCCTTTATACGTCGTTGCACAGGTTTGATCAGTGCTTGTTCACCGCGGATCTCCTGTCCGTGAGCTTGGGTTATCTCCCAGTGGCAAGCCTCCCGACTACTTTTTCTCTTTCCCTTCCTCAAGGGCTGCTGACTGCCACAGTGCCTGGAGCCGTTGCTCCCCTGGGTAGAGCAGAGGCTTCAGAGGAGCAGCTTTAAAGCTCTGCACCTCCAGCTGCTCCCCACTCCTGCCGCACACTGCTGGAGCTAGCTTGGGCAGTGGACAGCAGCGGTCACTGCAACAGCAAACAAAAGAACAAATTGAAGAGCTGAAAGATTTCAGAAGAGCTGTTTGACAGATGAAACAACTCTCTGTATGAGAACCACTGGGATTATTAAAGGTGCATGTGGTTTCATTCCTCCATGCACAGTTAGAAACTCTTTTCCTGAGCTGTATACAGAGTAGAGCACTCAAGAGCTCCTCATGTTAGGACAGTGCTCAGGTGCAACAATAATTAATGAAGAACAGAAAGAGGGAAAGTTATCGCTACATAGTTCATGAAAAATACTGTGAAAATACAATTTCATTGTTTAAATTATGTCAGGAAAAAGAACAATTTAAAGCTTTCTGAAGAGCCGCAGATAAACTTGTTTGCCATGTCTGTATTGCACCAATCAGGAATGGAGCCAGAATTTTTCTAGAAATGAGGCTCAAAGACAAAGCCTTGGGAAGAAGAGGCAAATACATTATTCTGTAGTTTCAACTGACATTTCTATGCATGTTACTGATTTTTTTTAGGCCTTCTTTACAAAATTAATTTTATTAACTAATTAACAACAATCATAATGCAGAGATGATCAATCACAAGATAAAATTCTATAAATGTGCAGTGACAGTTGCATAAAACTCTCAGCAAACAACCAGTTACTTCTATGACATTTCCTCAAGGAGAAATAATACAAAATTTAAATAATCAAATCGTATTTTCCATATAATATTTTCTCTTAGAAGTGTTGCATCCATAGCCTGGAAGCCAGCAGTAGGTAGAGTTAAACTATCATTTATTTTAGATAACCTTGTTTGTCCTCAATCTAGGTTTGTAGGGAAAAAAAACTGGAGGGGAAAACATGAACGCTACAGAGGAATTACAGTAATTTGCAAATGGAAAAGTGGGTCAAATCTGCTGTATAAATTATTCATAATGAATTGTTCATTCAGATTTATATTGGATAGATTTGAAAACACTGAAATTGAGACCAGAATTCCTGTAAAGGTGAAATTACTTCAGCGTGTTACTGAGAATAGTTATAGTATTTTACTTTATGAAATACCGAGTTGACATTTTTTCATTCATTAGGGTTACTTGCATTACAGAACAATCCATCCATCGAGAAAACTCCAAGGACAAAATGACACAAACAGAATGTGCATTGCATTAATGGCTAGCATTTAAGAGAGGGTGTCAGAGAGAACATGACTAAAAATATCCACTGGTACTAGAAAATCACACTCCCGGCTCGTGCTTCCCCAGTAATAGGGTGCAGGGCAGTTTGGCAGGCACAGAAGCTGAATGCAAGATGCATCTCTCTTCAGGACTGAATCATCCTTTCTGCTGGCACAATCTGTTTTCCCCAGCATGCAAACATTTAATCCGGCCCCCCGGGGATGTTTATGCTGATAAATAAACGGGCTCTGTTTCAACCTCACTAACAAGCTGTCTCTCATTCACATCCACTCTTAAGTGGCACTAGACACAGGCATGGTGAGCAGAAGGCTGTTGGATCTATCAGCCCAGATGTGTGCTCCTGCTTTACTTAGAAGTACAGCTGTGGAAGAGACAAGGAGATCTCCACCAGCTTCCCCTGTGCACCTGCCTGTGCCCACCCCACAATGGGGACGTGTCAGTGAGGAGACCCAGGCCAGGCCTTTTGGGTGCCTGATCAGAGCAGTCTCTGCAGCACAACCACTTGGGCAAGGACTAGGTACAAGAGCCCTGCAGCAACACCCTGCCACAGGAAGTTGTCCTCCAACAATATCCTTCTGGATCCTTTCCAGGAAGCATGAACTTGGATAAGGTGTTTTTTATTGGAGAGTTGCCTTATTTTTCCTAATTTATATTTGGCAACTGCTTCGGTTTAACAGGCATTTCATGGGGAATTCTCCTTCCTGAGTGACAAATTTGTCCTTGACAGAACTGCACCAATTAGAACAGTTACATCAGGGATGGATCTGGCCAATTGTCTTTTCAATTTGGGTAGACATGACTTAGCTGCTTTAGCATCATTTGCTCAGATAATCAATACAGCAGACATGAAAGCAAACCCATTGCATAGCTCCACTGGACACAGCTGAGGATATATGCTATAACATAGGCAAGACTACACAAGTCCTACAACTTGAAAATGTATAGTGTGTCTCTCTCAGCAAAGGACTCTCCTTGGCTTTGATCACACACATGCCCAACAGAACCCTTTTTAAATGCTCACGACTCTTGTTTTTTTCAGTACTATTGGTTCAAAAGAGAAGTACCTTTAGTACTTAATAGCGTGCAGGATTACACAGCATTAGAAAGATGACCTTTTTTTTACTCTCCACAAGTTACATGAAGTGCTTGTAAAACATGCTGAGCATTGCTCTCTGGGCTGCTGAGTGGCAGAGAAATTATAGCAGCTGAAAGGAAAAGGTGCAGGTTAGGTAACTATTTTAAGAGAATTTTTTTCAGTCTTTTCTAGCAGCCGCTGGCATTTTATTTATTGTACATTTGGAAAGAGTGCTGCATTTAAAATTCCTCACTTCATGCATCAATTGAGGGGAGAGATTCCGCTTGAAAAATATTGCTTTGTTTTGTAAATGTTGAAAACTTGAATAATATTTTTGCATAGCCTCACTTAGTACTACGGCTACCATCCATGCTGAAATCTGCTTTAGAAATGCTATCTGCTCTTGTATCCCCTGGTCACACGAGGCTCGGGTCAGAGTGGTAGTCTCTCCTAGTCTTGGATGATGTCTGTATCTCTTCAAAAGGATAGCACCTCTCCAAAAGGATGATGCCCCTGGCTACCCTGGGATCAGTGCTGAATACCTCTTTCCCTCTTTTGCTGCAGCAGCCACCATCAACTTTTTTTTTTTTTAAAAAGCCTGCCCTGTTAGAGCCGACATCTGCAGAAACACATGAGGGTAAAGGCAAACTAACTATCCACTGATGTGTCTACAAGGTCCAAACCCATCTAAACCATGGTTATACTGCAAGAGACAGACCTGTGGCTAAAAGAATTGAAATCGGTACAGAGAAGTCCAACCTGTCTTACCCTCTAGCATCTTCCAGAACTTCCTCATGAGGACCCAGGACATACTGGTCCTCAGGATCTGCATCTGGACATGAGTGACCTTTTTATTTCTCTCCTTCCTCATTAATTAGACTTCAACCCATAGAAAAGCAGTTTCTTGGCTCATTTGGTGAATTCATTGCCCAAGTTATCACCAAGAACAAGTCACTGGCTGCTAACAGCTATTCTTTGCCGAGCTTTGAAGTTTTGTTCCAGAATGGAGGTTGAAAAAAACAGAGAAGTGATGTGGCAGACTTACAAACAGCTAAATGGTCCTTAACTCATGGCAACAGTTGGGGCATAGTTGTTTGATGTGGATGTAGGCAGACGTGCTGAATAGTCACAACTACATTACCCTCTCAGCAGAAAGAAAACAGCACTGTCAGCATCTTACCTTCCTCAGGTCCTCACTCTGCAAGATACTCCTGGTTTATCACTTCTGCTTGCTAAAACTGCTCTGTCCATGTGTGCCTCCCAGTCATTTTAATTGAAGTCCAGCATTATGTCCCCAAAGAGGATGTAAGTATTGCATTGAACCTCGATCTCTTCTCACCTCAACAGAGTGTTCTCATCCTTGTGGATAAGAAATAAGGGAGAGGAAAGGTAATAGTACTTCCTCCTGGGCATTTTTCTGCTCATCATCTTCTTTCTTGCTTAAAATCTCACATAAGTTGTCACAAGATAACTGCACTTCTCAAGGAATATAGCCCTTGAAAAAAATACCCAACAATTATTCTCGTTACAGTCATCCTGGACTGAAATAACAAGACACCTTCTTGTCGGAAAATGAAGAACCTCACACTCTGGCCCTAGAGAAACCTCCAATAATTCACTCTTCTCCTTGCCTTCTCGATGCCTTTTCAGTGTTTGTTCTCCTTTATGAACATCTCCTCGTAGAGAGCTGCTTGTCCAGCACCCGAGAGAAGACACTATACTAACAATTTTGACAGAAAAGGTGAAAGGGAACAGGGTCATTAAGAGGGTTTTGTAGGGTTGACAGAATGCTGCAGCAAGGGGGTCCGTGCTGTAATCTGAGAACTGCATCAGCTTGTGGAGCACATCCTACAGCTACACAGAAGTGGGGCAGTAGATCATGGAACTGGTGATGGATAAAGCTTTCCACAATTCCTCCTACTCCAGGACTAGCACTATAATCACACAGGATAAGATCCTACATACTATGTTTCAAACTCTTACTTACATTTGGAAAGTTTCTTTAAATTTTCAGCACTCTCATGACTGACCCAACGTCCCAGTTAGCAGCATGGCTTTCAAAGTGTGCACTTTGGGGACCAGCAGTCTCAGGTTAGTGCACAGTTCACAACCCCCTCTGTTATCACAAGAAAATTTTAGAAACCACAAACGGACACACACTCTTTGTTCAGCTTCTGCAAGTTTGCTGCAGTACACTTGCATCAGCACAGAACTGAAATAGCAGCCAAAGGAGCAGAGCAGGAGATTGCTGTCTGCACCAGGCCTATCCAGCCCAGGACCTTGTGAGGGAACAGCTGTTTATTCCATCAGTAAATAGGATGAGTAAAATTGGAAAAAAATAATCCCTGTTGGCCTTTCAGATGCATCACAAAATTGACTAAGGATGCTATTTTATTCTTGTCAAATTTAGTTGGCACCATAATTTTATTTGCATTTGATTCACAGATACAATAAAGAGGAAGATATAACACTAGAAAAAAGCAAGTGTTATGTGACAGGAGTATTAATCTCACAAAACTATCACCTGCATCAAGTGACTGGGGCAAGAAATAACAGTCTTTTTCTAGTACTTTGGTGTCACACACTTATTACAAACTACATAACATCATTCCATAAAGAGCTGTTGAAATACTTACTTGAACTATGAAATTATGTAATATTTTCAAGATAAATACATTCTAAGTTGATGCCAGATTTTATTTCCTAATATTTCTCTTTCTGTATTGGATCCAGTATTCCTAACCTAACAAATCTCTCTCAGATAAAGTATTTCATGTGTCAGTAAATTTAATTATTACCATTGAATGGGCATTAATTATCCATGAGCTACATTTGAAACTTAGATGTTGTTCTTCTCCAAATTGCAATCTGTTGGCCACACAAATGTGTGCAAATGCAGTCTGATTTGATTTGCTAACCAAGGAAGAACCCACAATTTCATTAAGAAACAGCTGAGGAAGGGAAGCTTTCTTCATTAATAAAAACAATTAGTGAGTTGCCCAGCTGTGTTACAAAGCAGCCAGCTACTTTTAGGCTGGCACCCTGGCAGTGCTAATTGGGATACACTAGTCAGGGTTGTTCAGCTTCTGGTTCTCATTTATACTGATCTCCATTCAAAAGCAAATTTATTTCAAATGTTTTCTTTAAAAAAAAATAAAAGATTTATTTACTCTGAAATGTCAACTGGTGAAACCCTTGTTATAGGAATATTTGAGAGGACCATGAGGAAGGTTTGTCAAGGAAGAATGCAGCCTTTTGCTGACAGTGGGGTTGTTACAAAAACAGGGGAAGGAGACTGTAATTCCTACTCCACCATCCTGACTCTCAGAACAAACTTGGTGAGAAAATACAGGCATTTCTCAGACGAAGTCAGGCTCAGGGGTCTGACCCTGCAGTAGCTGTGGATCTTCAGGGAAGCATTAGGGCTTGCTAAGGACCTCTGCCTGTTTTCTCCCACCTTGAAGATGGTGCACTATCTACAAACAAAAAAAGTATTGATGATGATCATGATGATGAATGCTCATCATCAATAGGGTAAAATCCCCCTCCAGTAGCTGCTTTTTATATTCCCTGAGTGAGCTTCTCACCTTAAAAAAAAAAAAAAAAGTGAATAAAAACAACAACAAAACCCCCACAAACAGCCAAAACAAATGAAAAAAGCAGGAGTAAATCAAAAGAAAAACAGAAAACAAGAAGTGAACCACAGACAAACACACAAAATCCCAAGTCCCAGGTTATACACTTAGTCCTACCTATTAAAAGTTTCCAGGGTTGCCCTAACCATGTGTGTAGCACAGTGGCTTCTTTTCATCCCCAGAAAACTCCTCCATAAGGATCATTTGGACTTGAGTCAGCTGTTAGTGAGAGCCAGTCAGATTCCCTGGTGTCCTATCTGCAAACATAGTGCCCAGATTGGTTTGGTAGCCTCTGGCTAACCTCAGCTATTCGCTCCAGTCTGCATCCTCAGAACATGTCCAACAGACACCAGCAAAACCTGGGACATCCCAAAATTTCACAATCATAAAGTGGTTTGGGTTGGAAGGGATCTTAAAGTTCAATTAGTTTCAACCCCCTGCCATGGGCCGGGACATCTTTCACTAGAGCAGGTTGCTCAAAGCCGAATCCAACCTGGCCTTAAACGCTTCCAGGGATGGGGCATCCACAACTTTTCTGGGCAACCTGTTCCACTGCTTCATGACCCTCACAACAGAGATTTTTTCCTTATATCTAGTCTAAACCTACCCTTCCTCAGTTTAAAGCCATTACTTGACTTGAAACTATTGCATTACCTGAATTGCAGCCATCTGATTTATTTGCTTGACTTTAGCTTGCAATCCTAGTTGAGTAATTATGCCTTTCGTTCATCTTTGGGAAATTTAACTATGAAGCTCTATATTCCTAGAAGTTCTTGGGTGATGGATGGAACAGATGATTTCTAGTGGGGTGTTCTGAAATATGTCCTTCCCTGACTTACCTCCTACCTATGGAGGCATCTGTATTCTCCTGTGCTGCTCCACCTCAACAAACAAGATCACACAGCACGTCAGGAAGAGAGGTGCTTACAGGTCAGGGTGTTTCCTTGCAGCAGTGCAGACACAGAACAACTTACACTAAGGCAATTAACTCAAACTGAATGGAAACGAATAAAAAGAAGCCATTTTGTCAATTCTGGTGCAGTTTTCCACATCTAACTGGTCAATTATTGGGCATGCTCCATGAGACAGCACCTGTCCTTTCATGTGAAACATCCTTTTGATTGGCAAACAAACCAACCTGGGACAAACAAACAAAATTACTCCTTATTTAGGGAAATCACCTTTGCCAAGCCACGCAACAGAGTAAACAACCTGAAGGAAAACCATTTGTCATAACCAAATGTATCAGAATGTAAATATTATACAAAGAATGTAAATATCCCTTGAGTGTGCCCCATAAATAGAATGATAGCAAAATTAGTTTATTTGCTCAGGTTCTAAATGTATAATATGGTAGTCATCAATCTGTGCAGGTAAAATGCAAGCAAAAAGCAGTGCAATCAATCAAATATGAAACTTTCCTGCAAATTCAAGAAAAATAGCTTTTTAGATGATATGCAGTAAAGCACAACTGCGTGACTGACCATTGACTTTTTATCAGCAAAGCCTACCAATTACAAAGAATTTCCCTGTTACTAGTGGGAATTTTTAAAAGATTTATTATTTTACATGTGTCTGACCACAGTGTTTTAGTGCATGGTTTCTTTTTGAGATTTTTTTTTTTTCTTTCTGAATGATTATTAAGCAAAGTTTTACACGATCTGCCCATGCAGATGTGCAAATACACTCAACATTTGTGAATTCCTACCAAGGTTAGACTTCACTAGTGAAAATATTTCATTCATTCCTTTTTTTTCTTTTGTAGAATAAAGTGTGTTATACCACAGCTGGTGAAATACATAGTTTGAAATGAAAACTCCAAAGGGCTATATCTGACCTTCACAGATTTAGGTCAAATCCAGCTATGAAAGTTAACAACTTACACATCTCCAAGAAAAAAATCGGATCTATCAAAGATTGAACTAAAGGCTTCTATTTCACAAGCCTCATATGGCAAATTGGATTACAGCTGTAGGAACACACCTTCAAAAGGCAAACACGGTGGGCAAAAACTGATGTGATCTTGTACAGTGAAGAAGCCTTAATGAGATGATTATAATACAATACCCTTGATGTAATTACTCAGGCACAACCCTAACGCGTAATGAAAGACGGCACTTTCCATACTTGTCCTTGTTATAAATGCCACAAACCATTCCTGATCCACCCAAGCAGCCCTGCTGGGCACGTAACCTATTGGTTTGTACCAGAACATGTGGTGACTTGCTTTTTGGGGCTACAGCTGAGAAAGCCTAATTCCTTCTTCCACTCAAAAGACAGGTGTGAAGAAGGCAAATGGGACAATGTCCTTCTCTGCTCTTTGAGCTCAGTTACCATGTCCAGGGGCATGTCCACTGCTCCTCACAAATTCCTGGCCTTTGTCATTGCTCATTGCATGTGCCAAATAGTACCACTGGATGGTGCATTCTGTCTCCACTGCAGTGTGCCAGGGCCACAGGCAGTCCCTCTGGCTGTGCCAGGCAAAGGCTTCTCAGAAGGGCTCTTATGACATGGGGATGTGAAACTGTCCTTGCTGCGTAACAGAGGAAGCTTTATCCCATGCTGACAGCAGCAACTGGTCTTACCCAATGGCACTGGGTAGGATCATGCCATCTCCTGGTGTACAGGGCTGTGCTAAATGACACCACTCTCATTTGGGGGACTTTGTTATTAAAACTGCAAACAAACCTCAAGTTGTCTATGACTCTCACCTGCTTGAAATACAGCAGGTGAAGTAGTACAGCTCAGGATGCAGCCTCTACACTGTAGCCTATGTCCTTCTTCTCTATGAGAGCTCAGTGGGCTCAGCAAAGGGAAGAGGGATGCAGTGTCCCTATGCTTTCATAGTGATAAGATGCTGGGAGCTGACCATTGGTCTGGAAGCTGCCTGCTGGTGACTCCCCCAAGGGTTAGCTGATAGTGGAGGTACAGCATGCCCCTGTATTTTCTGCCCACTCTGCACAATCACTAGGTAAAAGTTGTCTTCTGCAGCATGGCTATGCACTGTCTAGATTGATGGAGTCTTGATCTCAGCTAGGGGCTCCAGACTCAGCCACAGTTCAAATATAATAAATGAGTCAACAACAGGCTTTGTGTGCTTCTGACAGCTTCTTCTTTGGAAAACAAGCCTGGGAAATGTCTGTGCAACTCAGGGAGTGACCAGAGGTTGTATTTCTCTTAGTAAGTGTAAGAAAAGCAAACCCTGTTGCACTAGTCAATTGTTTCTGGAACGTGTCAAGAGCTAGAGCACAGGATAGCATAATAACATGCCAACAAAATTAAAGCACAGCTGGAAAAAGCAGGTATTTGTTCATATTCTGGGGGTGCCTTCTATACTACCAGAAAAATGACAGTTTTATGGCCTTTATGTTATATACCAACGTACTTTACCTTGTGTTTCAGTAAGTTCAATAGCAAAAGAGGAGAATTATGAGTATCTACCGATTTTGTAGTTGAAGGACATCAATCAGTTATAATTTTGAAATGCTTTATTTCATTCAAATGAATTGGAGCTCAAACCACTGCAATAAGAAGCTGGCATCTTTTCGCTGAGACACTGTTGTAATTCTGTTATATTGCAATGTGTGTTACAAAATGAAATGTTAAAATTACACAGACCACTAGATAAAGTATTTACTGAAAATCTATCTGGCAAAGAGGGCATGATTTGTTTAAAACACTGCCTGAACAGATGTAACAAACACAAAATAATGTATCTTCTGTCCACCTTTAATGCTCTGCTTCAGTTTAATTAATTTTCTTCACCTCCTCATGTAAAACTTAGTGTCTGTGAAAATACTGTCAGCCTTAGAGAATTAAATTGTCTACCTGCTGTGGTACAGTGGATTGAAGAGATCAGATCTTTGTCTTCTCCCTGCTGCCCTACGACTGCGATTCAGGAAATCACAGAGTCTCATTCACAGTACCTTGGGGTGGGAGGAGTGTCTCAAGCACAGACATCGTGTCACAGCACAGCACAGAGAGGATAACATAGCATAAATGCATAGCATAGACCAGGACAGGTCAGGAAGCAGCAGGCAAGCGTGACAATCATTTTTCTGCCATGCTGTGTAAACTGGGGCAGTCAGAGACTTGTGCTATCTGTAAATACCAGCTTCACTTCTACTGGCACAGCTGATACCAGCCCAGGCTTGCAGGCATCTACAGCTTAATACTGAGTTATACTGTCAAAATTCAAGACACAACTCTTAGCTTAAGGTTCCCATCAGTCTCAGCCCTCGTAGCAATGTATTTCCCTGGGCTGATGTCTGGGTAGACATCCCACTACCAGGGCAAGTTCACCCTGATATATGACTTAGAAAAGTGAAAAAAAAAAAAAAAGATCATTCTGTGCTTTGTTTTCTCCTTGAATAATTTGAAAAACCTGGAGCTTGACAGGTATGAACAGCAATGCTTGGTGAAGAAGGAGCTGTATGCCAACTGCTGATTTTCCTTTGTCCTGACATAGCGGTGCAGGTCCAACGCTTGCACAAGTCTTTCTGAAGAGGGATTGAGTCAAAATGGACATGCTGCTTGAAGCTGCCTCAAGACTTCTCTGAAGAGCTTGTATCCTCACAAGAGATAGATCAAGCCAGGTTTCCCGCTACTTGTAACAATAATGTCTTTTAGTAATACTCTAATTGCTTTTACAATAGGCATTATGTGATCTACTCTCTCCCTTCCCGAAACTCTCAAGTTTCACAAATAAGTCTTGCCCTTACACAGCAGATGGGAAAATACAGCAGCTCTCTGAGGAGGAGGCCTGAATCACAGCCTGAGTGACTTCACATTTGTATGAAGATCTTCACTGGAAAAGTGCACAGCATTTATCTTACTTATCTTAGAGGTCTGCCAAGCACTTCACTGCCACATGCTGCTGAATTTATCAGGGCCACGGCAGGATGCAATTGAGATGCACTGCCCCCACTCATGCTAACAGCCTGACTTGTACAGAGAGAAGAAAAAGTAGATAAGGGAGGATGCTTCATCTTCTCATGAGTTCAAATCTAGATCTGCAAAAGAAAGGAGTCTGGGAATACCTACTAGATAACAAGCAGAAGGTCTGACAGGTGCACAGCTTCTCAGACGGCAAACATAGGCAGTACAGTCCTTATGGAGAAAAGTATCAATTAATTTAGGAAATTGCATACAGAAGGTACATGAAAAACCCAGTTTTAAAAATCTCTCCAGCCAAAGAACACCTCAGGCCACTGCAGAGTCATGGCTTGCTCAATACAGGCACTCTTTTCTTTCTTTTCCTTCCCCACACAATAACAATTTTCTCCTTTGCTTTACAGCTTGCTGTGTAGAGGAATATCCACTCCTGATTTAAGCAGGCCCCAGTGTGACATGTCTCTGAAGAAGCACCCTGCACACATGCCCTGTTTTTATGCTCCCCTCTGGACAGACAATATTAGCTACTTCTGGACACAAGATGCTGAGCTACACAAACCTTTCACTAGCCGTTCTGACCTTGGGATGAGTTTCAGCTCATTGTGATGCAGGGTAGTCATAATATTTCCATGATGCCACTTGATCTCCAGACTGGCACTCCTCTAAAATTCTCTTTCAGCATCTGCTCCTCAAGTGACATCCACTTGCACATGACTGACATTGACACCTGTGCCAGTCCGTGGCCCTGGGAGGCACTTTCAGCTCAGGCTCAACCATGGGATCCAGCTCGATCTGCAATCCCTGCCACTTTGCAGCTCTGTCTGTGCCAGCCAAGAGGCCCCAGAGCAGCACCTTCCCTAATTGTATTGAGACTTTCATTAAAGCATCCTCAAAAGTGTTTACTCCATTATTATTTATTGGCCTCTTCCTCCTTCTGTATTAAGATACAAGTGATGGCAACATAAGCATAAACTGCCTCCCATCACTTTATTATACTTCAAAGATTTTAGTACCTTCTAGGAATTTCACTGCTCTGACATATGGACAACAGTCGGATAGAAAGGCCTGGGTACCCGAAGTTTCCCGCACAACATGAGAAAATGAGAAAAAATGACACTCAGGAGAAACCTTATTGCTCTCTATAGCTACCTGAAAGGAGGTTGTAGTGAGGTGGGGTTCAGCCTCCTCTCCCAGGTAACAAGTGAAAGGAAGAGAGGAAATGCCCTTAAGTTGCACCACGCGAGGTTTAGATTGCATATTAGCAAAAATTTCTTCACCAAAAGGGTGGTCATGCGTTGGAAGAGACTGCCCAGGGAAATGGTAGAATGATCATCCCTGGAGATACTTAAAAGCCATGCAGATGTGTCACTGAGGGATGTGGTTCACTGGAGGACTCAGCAGCACTGAGTTAACAGTTGGACTCAATGATCTTGGAGGGCTTTTCCAAACTTGATGGTTCTGTGGTTCTATAAACATTTAGCAAATGTATAGAGCTTGGCATTCTTTCTGTTTCTTTCTTAAAAATGCAAAGTAAATCCCGTTTCAAGTGCTTGGAAATTACAGGAACATAAATACGCTGGACACATTTGTCTCATGGATAAGGTCTCATAGGAGGGTTGGTCCAAGATGTAACATATGAGGAGTATTAAGCTGGTTGCCCATAAACACATTTTTTTTTAATCATACACCTTATAAAACGCTAAGGATTCAGCTTACATCTTCTGTAACTGTAATTAAGAATGAACCACAGATATGTGTTTCAGATATTAATTTCTCTGAGATAGGAATGATGAAATCCAATAGGCAAGGTATGCTCTTCTCTAATAAACACATGTTCAGCCAAAATTAGCTATGTTAAGAAAAGTAAGACTCTAGATATAAATCCAGCTTTATTGTTATTCATTATCCTCCAGTTTTAGTTATTTATTTATTGTTAGGCCTGTACTTGGTAACACAACTGTACAATGGCATGCAAATTTTGCCCATGCACTTTTGCTTTTTTACGGTGTAAACATATCACCTGCAGGAGTTATCACAGAGAAAGAGACCAGGATTCCTATAGCTTACCGAGGTCTTGTTGGTTCCATAGCCCAAACCACAAATTTTTGAAGTATTGCTTCTCTTCCGAGGTGTACAAGCCACTGAGTTAAAATATGACTGACACTGTTTGTGTTTGCAGGGTAAGATAAAGAGATTTTTATCATAAATAGCAGAAATTGAGAGATACAACCTGCAGTTAGACAGGGCTTCTTGAAGGGTACAACTTAATCCACAGTACAATGTTCATTATTTCCAATTCATTTGGTGACTTGCAGTGAGATCTTATCACCAGTGAAACCCAGCCAGGCCCATTTCCAAACAGTGGCACATGTAGCAAACATATCTTGACACTCCTTTGAGGATAAAGTGGAAGTCATCAATTTGAAAAATTGGAGGAAATTTTCCATTGACAGTAAACTGCCAAGGATGTGAGATGACATATTTTTCCTCGGGTTCCTAGGCAGTCTTGTCCCACAGAGCTCTCCTGGAAGGACTTTCTGGAACTGAGGTTTAAAATCCTGGCTCCTCTGGACTAGACTGGAATAGCATAAATTGCTGTTAGAGCAAAACAAAAACAAAACAAACAAACAAGCAAAACAAACAAAAAAAATACCCAAACAAACAAAAAGAGAAGATTAAAGGAAAAAAGTGTATATGGTCGGCAGAAGAAACTCAATGCTAAATATTCACAATGGACATGCTACAAAAAGAATAGCTGTATATCAGTATGCAGAGAATATTATTTCACTAAAAGAGTGTGAGAAAACCCTTAAAGACCTGATAACAGCAAACTGGAAACTCAAGAATTGCCTGTAATACAAGACCCAAACTCCTCATAATTAAAGAGTACAGTAGCATACAAAACAGAAGGGTTTCCCTTGACATTGGTGGGGTTTGCTTTAAATCCTGTTAGTTTGCATCAGTTCATCACTGGAAATAAGACCTCTCTTGTTCAGAAATAACTGAAGAAACTCTGCAGTTGGTATGCTCCACTAAGGCAGTCATGAGGAGAAAAACATGCCATCATTTCCTTCCCTCTGGCAATTCCTGGCTGTTTCCAACAACCAGTCCCAACATATTTACAATTTACTCTCCTTATATATAAATTAATTAGACCTTTGTCTCAGTATCTTGTATTTTTAGTTTACCTAATCTCATTACTGTACCTATTTATGTCCTGAAGAATCTATAATTAATCAAATTATCCATCTAGCCTGATTACTAGTGGTAACTGCCCCCAGAGGTTGATTAATACATTCTCAAATTATTCACGAAGGCTCTTGAAAGAGCCAACAAAATTTACCCTTCTTGCAACCACAAAATGCCTTATGAGGCTCACAGCTGCCTGAGGGTTGAATATAATCAATAATCCATAAATATAATTGTTCCCCCATGATTGGTGAACAACCTCAAGCTGAGTGCATAAGGGCTAACACTGCAGTTGATATTTCTGTTGGGTTTCTATACTTAATGCAATTTCCCTTCAGCAAGCCAACTCATCCCTTCTGTTGGACAGCAAATATAGACTTAAGCATTTCTCCATGGTATTTCACATAAAGGAAAAACATACGTTCTGTTGTTAGTTAAAATCTGAGCTTAGAAAAACTTATATTTTAATTGCTAAGATATCATACCTAATAACACTAATACTTTACAGGCATATACTAACTTCCATCTCAATTGTTTTTCCAAAGGCTGATAAGCACAATTATTTAGAACAATTTATACATGTCCATTCAAGCTCTCATCAATCTTACAAGACTGCAAGGCTCCTAAGTACCTTAGTTAAAATCCTGCTTCCTTATATCATTGCTGACTGCACTACATGGACAAAATTCCTGAAGCTATTTTTGATATAGAGGGATCCTCAGAGACTCAGAGATATGGAGAGGGTCAGTCAAACTAAGCTGTGGGTGTTTTTCTGGAAGGAATGAAGTTCATAAGCAAGCAGAAAAAAGTGTATTAGCCCAATATTCCATTATGAACAATAAACAGGAAGCATTACTAAACTATTAGAAATGTACCAAAACCTTCCAATAGATAGATATGTTTAAAATTTAAAAATCAAAACAAAAAAACTCTCAAAACTCTGATGCTTCCTTTCTTTCTCACCTACACTTTTGTCACTTCATTGGTCTTCTTGAGATCTGCAGACATCAATGCTTTGTTTTTGAGAATGCTTCATCGTATTTAGGGGAAAAAGTTTTTCTTGACTTTACAAAACTTAGGTGATATCACAATCCAAGAGTTTTTCAATAATTTCTTTTTTTTTTTTGCTGCCCTCTTTACTCTTCCTCACTGATCTGTAAGACTGTCCTCTCAATCCTACTTTGCTGTAGCACCTTCTTTCTATATTTTGTAATGCTAATGGTCAGATCTGTAAAAACAGCAGCACTCGGTTTCTTTCTTGCTCCAGGTCTTTGGAAGTGTCCACACTGCCTGATCAGAAGGAAGATGAAATATATATGAACCTCCTAGCCAGTTCAATAACACTTCATAACCTGTGATGGAGGTGCCTGCCAGAGAAAAAGCATTGTCCTTCAGGCTCTGAAATACTCAAGTGTCCTTAAAGGCCATAGGTGAAGGAATACATCAGCTTCCAGCAGCAACAGCAGAGCTGTAGCCATCTCTGGACTGCAAATCACTGATCTAACATGGGGAAAATATTTGCCTCCTTGTACAGTTACAAATCAAGCATCAGGAGTAGGGTGAAGCTCCTCCTTGATAAGGTGGCACTTCTTTGTGGTCATACAGAGTTTCCTATGATCACAAACTCCAAACTCACATACTCCTTTGCTACCATTTTAACTTCTTCCCTTATTACTATCAGCCATTAAAGTGTCTTTGGAGAAGCCTGTATCTTATTTTTTCCATAGGATGCAGAGCAAATATCTGAAGATGTAAATGAGAGAAAAACAGCAGATGCTTTGTTAATCTGTAGATGTCTTTTATGGCAAGAAGGAAGAAATATTTATTGAGACATTTTACCAGTGATGACAACAATTTTCTCAGGTTTGGAAGTCTTGCTGCCACCAGTCCTTTTGTTGCCGTCTAGATATGGAAGAGATTTTAGCCTTTGTAAATATAAGGGGGGGAATCCACAGAACCAGAGATACGGATTGAAAAAATTAAGACAAAAAATATGACTTGCAGTATCCCCCAGCACTGTCATCCTCTCACTTTTCAGCACAATAGCATCAGGGACTTTGTTTATAGGCTGACTGCCCACTGGGTGAAATATATCCTTTTTGATTTGTTTTCAACCTTCTTGCACAGTCTCTGTTAAATTCCTCTATATTTGTATTGGAAGAGATCGTGAATATATCAACCACTATCACCTTCACATCACTTACGATGTTTCATGCCTCTGTTTTATCCCCTCCTGTAGGGCCTTGCTTCCCAGTACAGAGGAGTCCTGATTAACTTAGTTGGTGCTCACATGGAAGTTATTCAATACTGTGATCATTTTTGTTGCCCTTCACAGAATGCTCTTCAGCTTTAACATTTCCTTTTGAAAATGAAGGTACCTGTGTTTTACACTACAGTTAGGATGTGAGCAAACCATAAATTCATATAATCGCTTTATAAAATCTTCTGTTATTGTTCTCTATTTTTTTCCTAATGATCCTTAACATTTACATCTGCTTCTGACTGCTACTGAACACTGAGACTGACATTTTCATGGAAATATTTATTATAACCTCAAGATCTTACTCTTGAGAGGTAATGGTCAGATAAAAGGCCATCATTTTGTATGCAAAGTTAGAGTTTTTCCATCTGTGCATTTCTTTCATATTTCTACACTGAATTTCACCTGCCATTTTATTCTCCAGTCACTCAGTCTCATAAATTCTTTCTGTCAGTCTTCACATTCAACCCTCGCCTTTGTTGTTAGTCCTGCTATGAATAATTTTGCATCATCAGCACCCTCTGTCTTGGCATTGTTCATACCTTCCTCCAGGTGGTTCGTAAATATGTTGAACAGCCCATGTGCCCACTCAGACCTCAACAGGAATCCACTGGTGACCTTCCTTCACCACCCTCATGCCTCCAGCTATTTACTCAAACTTTCCATTTAAAATAATCCATCAGCAATATAAAGACTATCTTCTTATTCCAGTACTCTGTTTTCTTAAATGTTTGAGTTTGGGTTGGCTGGTTTGGGGTTTTTTTGTGAGAGAAGCTGTTGAGTACCTTTCAGGATTCAAATGGAGTCTGTCAATCAGACCATCACGTCCACTGTAGGAACCTAGAGTGCAGAGAATATTTCTCTGCCTGTTTTGAAGGGTTTTACCCCCCTGAATAACACTGGTTTTGACCTCTGTCCGTGGAAAAAACTGCCTACTCTTAGAGAAGAACTAGAAACTACACAGGTGTAAATTAGGTGATAGATAACTATGTAAGATTGTCACAGGGTGAAAAATTCAGAGGTTTTGGGTTTGTTAATGTAGTAAATAGATAAAAGCAAAAAACATCAAAATGGAGGATTGTAGTTGTTCTCTAAACCGTCTTCTTCTTCTTCTACTACTCCATATTCTGCAGCAAAAGTAGTTTGGGATGATTGGACAAAGAATTCCGCAGTTCCTGGCTGTATTACTAAATAATTGGTAGAAAAGTAAAAATAATGTACATTTTTAGTAGCCATTGGTTGATTTACCTTTAAAAGGGCCGTTTAATCTTGATAATGGGGCTTTCTCCTGCCTTCTCTGCTTTGTGCTATGTCTGGATCATGCTAGTGACTCTTTTTCTCTGATAAGACTTAATAAACAACTATCTAGAAGCAGCGAAGGCTGAGAGTCCCGTTTGTCTCTGGAACTCCTAGCAAGGACTTTAAAGATCTCTCCCACCAGGAGAGGCATAATTATGGCACAAACAGTGTCAATCCACCTTCCCACTGCATTCCCCAAGGAACTTCTGCAGGTATCTGTAAGGAAAAACTTTTCCTTGCCGAGGCCATATAGACGATTCTGAAGTAGATGGGGTTTATCCAAAGTGATATCCTGTGGGAACCCAGTGGCTGAATCATATATAATTTGGTGATCCTCCATCCTGGTGTTTTATGAATCTATTCAACTGTGATCAGATGCCAGATTTTGACAAAAGGAAATCCCCCAAACCACCTTCTCTTTTCTTCTCTACTCTATAAACCTCATTTGTATGCTGGAAATTAATAATCCTTAGATCATTACTTTTGGGCTACGTCTTGGAAGTAGTCATATATCCTAAACATCCTTACTGCCAAATACAAAAAGAAGTTGCCCTTTTTTTCTTGTGGAAACCAGTACATTGGTACATCCCAGCCAGCGAAGCTCAAAGCCGTCCTCTGTTAGAAAAAATTTCATTGTGAAATTCAGATATTTTTAAGAAAATTTCTCATTATTCTACATATAACTGCTCTATCACATACTCAATATCTAACTAGCAGATACCACAAAAAACTCCTTGAGCAGGTTTCACAATGTGTTAAAAACAATACCTAAGGAAGACATGTTATTGCTAAGCAGCTGTGTTCTGAAATTGGTCTTAATTTAAGTAATCAACAAGGCATTTACTGTTATAGCAAGCACCTGTGCTTGCATAGTTCTGTTCACCTATATATGCTTTATCCTTAGAGAAAAAACCTGCTAGTTAGCAGGAAATGCACGAGCAGGTGCATGGGCTGCAGCTTACTAGGAGCACCAGCCAGGACCACCCTCTGAGAAGGGGAAATCAGATAATGTAATGTGTTAGGGCCAATGGGTAACAAGGACTTGTTATTCACACCCAATTCTGCCAACTAGGCTGCTTTAAACTCTTCCTCAAAACTAAAGGATCATTGGAGTCTCACAGAAAATTCAGGCTTCAGTTTGGGAGCTCTGAAAAGCTCTGAGACATTCAGAGTGCTGTGTTTCGGTTGTGGTGTTCAGATTTATTTTGTTTCATATCAGTATTTGAATAATAATGGAATAAGCATAAATACAATGTATTATTGACACAAAAATAAATGCCAAAAAAGTCATTGAAGCAAAATATCTGACTTATTCCTATGAAACATTTGCAAAAAACCCCAGCATTTTCCTATAAATCATTCTTATATTAGCAGAATCCTTTTTTTCCTAGGAAGATTATTCTATTTAAAAAAGCACACTGAATTTATTATCTGAGTACATAAGTTGGCTATACTCAGTATCTGAACACCCCAAAAACTTTTTTTTTTTCTGTGTTCTTTTTCCTACCCATGACAAGCACTTGTCTTCCTGGACTTTAATTATTTGCATTTTCCGTGGGGAAGGATATCTACATTGGGAATGCTCGATCTCTTAAGAAGGCAGAATATAAACTTCCTGCAGGAGTCTAGCTGTAGAAAACTTTGGCTGGAAAGACAAAGAGGCAGGATTAATCTAATCCCAGTAAGTCATTTAGAATCATTCTTTGGTGAAAGACAGACATTCATGAGCCAGTTTACATCCCATACACCAAGACACGTTGCAGCCTACACATTTATTCCAGGTGGTGTGCTCTGATATTAATTACTGCAGGTCTTTAAGCAGAGAAGATCTATTCCAGATGTGCTGGCAAGTACCAATGACTCCATTAGTGTGCGAAAGAGCTGCAACTTAGAGTACAACTGAATAGAGCCCAGCCCTGTCCCTCCACTCCAGTAAAATGTCCCCATGCTCCTGGTGAACAAGGGCTCAATTTCATATTGCTGGTGAATTAGAAGGCAGATAATCCATGTAAAGCACAGAATCAAACATAGACTCACAAATTAACATTTAGGAAAGGAATGACTTCCGTTGTACAGAAGATTAGCTCTTTGTAAAACAGGGAGGAAACTTAACTGTGACACTAAAATCTTCAAGTAACATTGTGACCTTTGGGTTCCAATAGCTTGAGGAGATCTAAATAGGACATACAGCATTTTTTGACTTTTGAGGATTTATACTAATCAAAATTTTGCAGTATGTTAAATAAGCAAGATTTTACAGGTTAAAAAACTTTGCTTGAAAACAAAATATTCCACATTTAGTGTTTTTTGAGCTCTACAATAACGAATACAGAATTTCTTTATAATTGTTCAACCACATCAATTGCTACATTGTATGCGATTATTTTAAGGCTGTAGTTCATGATTACCCTACAATTCCTCACACCTCTCTAGTCAAAGCTCTCTCAGTGGTTTTACTTTATATTCTTCAAGGCTATATTACTTTATTTGGTGATACTTCTACATCCCAATATGCACCCAGGAAGCTCAGTGTCTCAAGACTATGCAGCGTGTAAACTTCAAAAGAATGGAGGAGGAAGCCCTCTGGGCTTCCCCCTGCCACTAGCATGTCTCAGGAGCCATCCCAGGAGATGGCTGTTTCTGCTGACCACCTCTTTAGCCCCAAACATCACTTTTATGAGCCAATCCTCATAAAGTTGTGTGATACCTAGTTCTTTGGAGTTAAGGGAGAAGTTTTTAAGAGTTTCTATGATTCTATGATTCTCTTTATTATAAATTTATACCCAAATCAGAGGAAGCAACTCTCCCACCGGAGTGTTGTGCAACCATGAAGGTGTGGACACAGGGGCAGCTTCAGGCTTTCCAGAACTTGCTGCTCTGAAGGGTGTCAGAGCTCTGGCTTTTCAAAAATGTCACAGTTCCTTAAGGAAGCTATTATTTTTTTCAACGCCACATTTGAAAGATATTCTACCTCCCTGCCAGCGATGTATTCACTGGAAACAAAGGGGGAGGGACTGTTCCTGGAAGGGCTTAATACATTTCCTTACAGCTGTCACCTCACTGCTTTCTGAATGGAAAGGCATTTTTTTCCCTGTACAGCCATGTGAGGTATTCCTGAGAGAGCACTGAACTGGTCTTGAGAAGACTCGAAACGATGTTGTTAAAAAATCCATCTGTAAGACAGGCACACTGCCTGGCTTGGTAACCCGGTAAGCACAGCTCCCCTGGGAGCAGTGAGGCGCTGGGCCCGCCGGGCTGGGAGGGTCCCTCAGCAAGTCAGCTGGGAAAAATAGGAGCCGATGCCTTGGTCTGCTTGCTGCCTGTCCTCTCTCTATTCCTTGCCCTCCCCAGGGAAAAGCACAGAACTGGGGAAGTGCAGAGCTTTGTTCGGATGACTGCTATCTCTTCCCTGTCCTGGGGCAGGCCTGAGAACACCTGGCAGAGATGCTAAATGAAACTGACTCCACAGATGCTGCTGGGGAAAGCAGCCTGAAGCACACACCATAAAGAAGCCTCCAAAATATCTTGTGTGCAAGGGACAGTGACAGCCCAGTCATTACCTGAATAAAATACGGGTTGAAGCTGCTCTTCTAACATGCAGTCAACTGAGTTTAATTGGGAAAATAATCAAATAGGTGTCATTCCTAAGATTAGCTCTACAATATTCTTGCACAGGCAGAAATTTAGAAGTAAAATGTTTGCTTGCAATTAGAACAATTTGTTCTGCCCTGGCCATCTAAACCAGTCGTTCACAATGTGTCTGAGCTGCCAAGGAACAGTAGGATAGAAACACCAATTGATCAACAGATGGATTTAATAATCATTGAAAGTGAGATTCTCCTAGAAAAAATATTCAGCACGTCAGCTAACATCAGGTCTCGTCTCAAATCTTCCCACTGAGTCTGGTAGAAGGATGGATTTCCGAATCTTTATATACCCCTGCAGATGGCCAATGTTGAGAAAAATGGTGACAGCAAGTGTTGAGCCTGCCCCACAGGCCCCAGCTGCTGCACAGGCATCAAGAGACATCAAGAGATGGACAGCCTCAAGGAGAAGGGGGGAGGCTGGCAGCTTTCACAGCCCTCCAGCAAACACGGACACGGTACTATGAATGTTGCTATCATGAAAACACACGAAGCTGAGGGTGAGCATGCTCTTCAGTCTTGTGTAGACAATTGGTGATATATAAATGCTACTATAAAAGCAGTATAGATGCAACTAGTCAATATGGACTTTAATTTAAATAGCCATTGTGTGACCTCCTCAAGCTCAGTTATTTTAGGCAGCAAAAAAATTCTGCCTCCCTGAACACTGAAGACAAATTTCCCATCACTTTCAACCTCTTAGGTCAGCAGCCCCTTCCCTTCCCTTCCCTTCCCCTCCCTTCCCTTCCCCTCCCTTCCCTTCCCTTCCTTTTCAGTAGATTGCCTTTGTGTGTATAGAAGTTATAAAGGCTCAATACATGAAGACACTGCGCTCAGTTTCTGTTTCTTTCCTTTGAAATGTACCCGAGTGACAAATATCATGCATTTCCTAAGGGCTACCTGGAGTTTCTGTGTCCTGAACGGGCACTGATGGAAAGTGTCTGTAGCTGTCTCCCCAGCAGCCTGTTTTCTGGAGTCATTCTGCCCTTTGCCTGCTATAACCACAAACCAGCCCCAGCAGCACTTTGCAATAAATAAAGGGGTAATAACATAGGAGAACTAAATTCCTTATGGCTGAATGCCAGTACAATTTATGTACTAAAAAAATGCACATCTATCCTGTTTATTAAGTCTGATCATTTATATATTATGTTTACATTTAACAGACCTGATTACTATATAGATATATATTTTTATTTGTGTTCGGAATCTCTCCTCACTTTTATTTGTACATACATTTCCTCTTGATTGAAGAAATTCTCAAATGATATTGAATGGAAAAAATAAGCACATTCAGTTGATTTGCAGAACACATCATTCAGTAATAGCGTACAGCCTGCACCATAGCATCTGAAACTAAATAGTTCAGTGGGTTTGTATTTGCATAAAAAAAACTTTTATTCACTGTGTAATGCTGCTACACGGGTGGCAGACAGGAATGTGAAAAGCAAGGATTGAAGGTTAAGGAAGAATAAAGAGAATATTAAACATCATATTGGGCTCCACTGGAAAGGAAAATGTCAGAGGATAAAAATATGTTGCGTATTCTTGAGGATCAGGAAGATCAGATGAAAGGAAGACTCACAGCCATGTGAAAAAGAGAACATTTGGAACGGATGAAGAGCTTCATAAGGAGTAAGTATCCTCTTCTACTTGAAAAGAAGAAAATTTAATATTTTTTGTTTAGTTAATGATGACATATGGTATTGAAATAAAGTTTCAATGATGATCAGCACCTGTATTCAGCCCTCCTTGTTGCACACAGAGTGCAAGTGCTGCAGCTGTCATGTGTAACTCCAGGAGGCTCCCAAGACAGCCGGGTTGTCCTGCTCTGTCCAAGCCATCCACTGTTAATGAAAGTTTTTGCACTGGTGAACAGAGAAGGCAAAGTGTCTGTGGAGACATCTGTATGTTAGAAAGTATATGGAATCTAAAAGAAGTAAGAAGTTGAAAATTCAGACAGAACAGAAAGGAGCCTTCGGGCAGTTTGCTGCACCCTCACCAAGTTTGCAGAGGGCACTCAGCTGGGAGGAAAGGCAAACATGTCAGAGGGGAGAGTCATCTTCAGAATGATCTGGGAGAGGGGGCTGGCAGGAACTGTAGGAACAAGCACGAGTTAAAGTCCTGCATCTGGGACAAAATAACCGCAGAGCACAGTGCAGGATGTGTGTGCCTGGGGAGCACCTTGCTGCAAGGTACCTGGGGGTCCTGGCAGACAACAAGCTGAGCATGAGTCTGCAGAGAGCCATGGTAGCAGTAAAGGCAAATCAGCTCCTGGGTTGCATTTGCAGGAGCATCACTAGAAGTACAGCGATATGGTCATTCTACAATACTCAGTGCTTGTCAGGCTGCATCCAGAGTCCTGTGTCCAGGTCTGGTCCCCACAACTCAAGAAAGATGCAGACAGACTGGAGGAGGTCCACAGGAGTGCCACAAAGATGATTAAAAGGGCTGAAGAATCTGCTGTAAGGGAAAAGGCTGAAGGAGTGACGTCATTTATTTGTGAAGAGAAGGCTCAGCGGGGACCTCATCACAGCATTGCAGTACTTAAAGGGCAGCTGCAAAGGTGACAGGCTCTCTTTTCACAAGGAGCCAGATGGGGAAAACGAGAGACAGTGAGTATAAATTGTGCTGGGAGAGATTTCATCTTGACATAGTAAAGAATTTTTTTACAGTCAGAGCAATCAGTCACTGGAACAACTTCCCCAGGTACGTGGTAGAGTCCCCACCACCGGAAGTTTTTAAGATGAGATTGGACAGGATGTTAGGTGATGTCATCTAAGATTCCTTTCCCATGAAAGGTAGAACCAGATGATCCTTGAAGGCCACTTCCAGCCTGGGCTATTCTGATTTTGTTGTATTCTGCAGCGCTGGAAATAGCAAAGCAACAGTCTCAGGCCCAAACAGCACTACAGTACCAGAGAGAGAAGAAGAGTTTCCAGTCTTTTCCAAATTCAGAAAACCACAATAAACCAGCAAAAGAGAATAAAGACTTCACAGCAGGATCCTCCAGGAGGGGAAGGGCAAAAAAGAAAAGCAGGGGAAAATGAGGGACTATAATGTTCTTTCTCCAGCAATACCTAGAGACACCCTCCCGTGTAAATTTACTGCTTGGAGCTGTCCAATTTCATAAATGTGATAGAACATTTCTGCCAATAAAAGGCATACAGGTAGATATGAATACTCTGCAACTGGCATTGTTGTATATAAAACACCTGGAATAAATTATAACCTTAGGAATCCATCAAGTGTTTCTAATTCAGTTATCTGAGCATTACATTGAACATGTAAGTTGTTTCAAATGCTAGAAATATTCCCCAAAACAGTGGCTGTTCATTTTGTAAGTGTTTATGTTAGGTACCCCACAGAAACAAAATATTTTGAAAGCCACATTGAAAAGCTATTGAAAATAATAAAGAATAAGTAATGAAAGAACAGAAAGCAGTAAAAGTAATGTTATTTTATTACAGACATGTATAGGTTTTATCTGAAATTAGAAACCATTATACTAGTTACTACCCCAGTGGCTAGAAAGCACTACTTCCCTCACAAAGAATTTGCCATCTAAGAAAATAAAATAAATAAAAGATGTAATTGGTCTCATGTAGCTTTAGTCATGTAAAAATAAGGCTCTTCCAAAGCAGAGTAGAAAGAGAGAATCTCTTCCAAAGACACATATTTCTTTTACCCACCTCAGACATGTCTCTTCAGATTTAGCATACTATCCTGTGCCAGCTTCCTTCCTTTCCATCTCACTCCATTGGCTACAGAGAGATCTCTCTCTCTCAGATCAGATACCCAGTTCTTGGGTGGCCAAGTTGAGTGAGATCCAGAATGACTCACCCCATGGCTATGAAGTGGTCAGGCAGCAGAAGAGCCGTGCGAATACCCATGAAACTGCTCACATGCAGGTAGGGAAACCTAGGCACACAGCACAGAGACAGAGGAAAAATGCTGAAAAATCCCTGAAAATTTTACTAGAGCTTTGCAGGGAAATCCAGATCAGGAGGTCTGCCTGAGGTCCCAGATAAAAAAGTTAGAGGCATTTTGTTTCCACTGGAAACTCTTGGTAAAGACTCTTCTACTGAGAAATGGAAGGTTCTGAAAATCAGAAGAGTATTTTCTGAACACCATTTAGCATAAGTCTTTAGTCTATTTTTAAAGAAAAGCAAATTCTTGACAAATTCTAGTTAAAAATAAGTTTAATAAACTTAAATGCTGTATCCAAGGTAGGAGGTAGCAATGGTAGGTTTTTTTTTCCTCTCTTTATGCTAATTTGCCTGCTAGAAACTTCTACCTGGCCCTGCCTTCCACAATCTACTGCTATGGTTTTATTCTTGGACGCGATGTATGCTAAATGTCTAAAATCAAGCCAGCAGGAAGTAATCTAAAAAATAGATAGAGAAGTAGCAGAACTGAAAAATCACAAGCTTGGTGGCTGCTACCCTGTAGTTTCGCTGTACACCATTTGATACATTTCCCTGCACCACCTTGGTTTTTTTTTAAGGCCTGTCCTTGCGATTTAGAATCCACAAGGCTGCTGAGCTCTGTGGAAACCTTAATTTGCCACCTCTTCGAGGCACAGACTTTGTCTTTACTCCTGGAGGCACACAGGATGCGATCAGCACTACACAAATATTATCTGAGATAATGTAATGGCAACTCCTCCACAAAAGGTAGTGTTAGGGTGGATTTAGAGTTCTCCAAATGTCTTCCATCACAGTGGACAAACAAGTAACACATTCAGCAACCAGTTTACAGCACACAAAGGACCAGCCTTAAGGGATTATTACCCAGTACCATCTCATTTCTCGCTGACACCAAACACTAACAACATCTCCAGCATAAACACACATTCGATTCAACAATGTTATCATCACCCTCAGTGCACACATCAAACAGCTGAAAAGGACCAGCTAGCCATCGATACATAAATGAGCCCTGCAACATCAGCTGGGGCAATTGAACGCCTAATTCTGGTGCTGCTTCCAAGGTGATAAAATCTAAATAGTGGAAGAGATGTATTGAGTAAAATAAAGCTCACAGTCAAGAAACATCAAGATTCTTTATGGAATTCTTTGAATTAAATTAGTTGTATTGAACTACAAAAAGCATGGAGCTCATCTAGTTCCATCCGTGCCTGAGGCCAAGTAGAGGAAACTCAGGCTGAGACCAAATCAATTTATTTTCAGTCAGGTCTAAATTTTTGAACAACAACTGTCCCACAGTTGCTGTTCTGGGTGTACAGTTACTGCTGCTAAAATGAACACTATTAATCCAAAGAGTTAGTGCAGCACAAAATGAAAGGAAAATATCCTTCACATAAAGTATGTCTCTCCCAAAAGCCTCAAGTGTTTGTGCTTTAGTCTCATTTTAAGGGCCTTTTTATGGTACTTTGATGGTGTGAAATAGGTCAAGGAAAACCTCTAAATTAGGAAAACACCAGGCAAAGAGCTATGAGGGTCCTCTCCCTCCTTCCACTCCCCTCAGCCCAGGGCTCCCAGAGGAGGTGCCTGCTCAGGAATACATGGGGGCTCTTGTCTAGGGATTTCACTGTGGCCTCAGGCGTCTGTCACCTCCCAGGGCGCAGACACACAGGGAGGTAGCAGCATCCACCCCATCCCCACTCACACAACTACAGCCGGAGCTGCACAAAGCCATTCTTTCATCCTCTTGGTACTCTTCCCTGCACAGCCATGTAAGTCTGGAATAACTCTATTACTGCAGCAAAAGGGCAGCAGCATAAAACTCAGCGTGAATGAGGTCAGACGAGTACAGCTCTCAGCTAATGTGTAAAATGAACACTTGGTTTCATATCACTGATTTGATCCACCATTCTGCAGTTACCAATCAAACGTTTTTCTAGGAGCCTGACATCCAGAACCAATACTTTAAATCAGGAAAAAAAGACCATCCAATCACATTAAGAAAATGGAGAACATGAACTGAAATTTAATATCTAATTACATTATCCATATACGCAGTATGCATTCAGATTATAAAAATCTCAGATGACTGAAATACAGTTTGCAAGAAAAGAATCCTAGACTGTGCTTACTCACAGGAATGAGGGAATGAGGGTCTTTATACAGAAGGAAAGGAGTCACACAATATTTGCACTCACATAATGAACCTGGATTCTGAAAAAAAAAATTCACGATGGGCATTAGATCTTCCAATGGTTCAGACAGGGAAAAATGTATGGAGTTTAAAGAAAAAAGATAGAACATTGGGCAAGATCCAACCCATTTGCTTCTGGTACTCAAACTCTTGATTGCAGTACACAGATTTGGAATCTGACTTGCAGCAGGGGCATCCAGATTTGATCCATCCCTTTGTAGTTTACAGTAGAGAGGATAAAACTGAACCAGAGACAATTTCCCTGTGTGAGCCCTGCCCTAGAAGCACTCAACAGGAAAATCACCGTAAAAAAGCTCCCACCCTTTTGTGGGGCTTAAGGAGGCCAGTCAGACCAATATAAAATACCTTTTCTCAGAGTGCAGATGTCCCAGGTAGGGAGAGGCACTCGCACAGGGCTCACTTATTTTAAAAGAGGAAAGGGGAATGAGCACTTCACACAGTGACCCTGGGAGGCAGAGCATGCACCTACCAGGGGTCTGAGATCCTGACCCCACACTGTTGCCTGCTGGATTTGATTGAATGTCTGTAAGGAGTACACTAAAGCACCAGACATTTGGGGTATTTGGATGACAGGGAGAGGGGAGAAATTCTTGTTGTGGCAACTGCTCTTCCAGGAAGCCAAAGAGGAATCTTCACAAGCCAGAAAAATCTGGAGCAAAGGACTGTGGCCCCAAAGCCTCAAAGTTAGGGCACTCAGGTGAGAGAATGGAGTTCTGATTCCTGGCTCTGGCCTTTATCCGATAAAGATCTAATATAATAAGAGTAAGCAGTTCAGGGACTTTTGTTGATCATTGTCTTAATTGGCTGAAGTGCAAGGATACTGTTCTATGTATTGATTTTCTAATCAAATTAGTGTCTGGTATTTACCCTCCATATGTTTATTCCTTTGTTGTTCAAGGCTCTCTAATGTCCCATGGCGGTTTGTGTCCAAGTTAAAAGTTTATTGTCCTGTGCCTTCTCTGAATATGCACAGAATGCATCAGGCTCTCATAACCATTAACAACCAGCTGAAGGGGAGAATTTATTTATCTTTTTAATCAACAAAGCTGCTGATAAAGAATTAGTCTTGCATTTAGGGAAATCAGTTTCATTATTAATTACACTGCTTCAGATTTCCTGCCTCACAGAATAGCCTGACTAACTCTGCCTCAGTTTCACGCTAAAAATCCTGGGTGTGATGAAGATGTCAGAAGCTTTAGGCTGTGATGAGACAACTGAAGTCTCTCTACCTGCACAGTAGGCTGCAGGATGCCTGTTCTGAGAAGCTGGGTTCTGCCCTCCCTGAGTCCAATGGCTTCTTCACCAGGTACTCCATTTACTTGGCCTGGGAAGCGAGTCCTGAGCCAGGGGAAGGAAATATTATACACGTTTCAGAAGCATCTCATAATGCAAAAGGGGGAAATCTTGTTACAGTGCACTCCAAGAAGCCTATTCAAGGTAATCACATTTGTATTTTTAAAATGAGACAGCATTCACAAAATGTCAGCATTGCAGCCAAGACATAAACAATGTTATCCAGGACATAGTCCAGAAGCAACAAAATAGTTTATGACACTTCCTGTCCTCAGAGTCCTCCTTTCTACTTCCTAATGAACTTTAATAAGAGGATGTACCAGTATTTGTGCACAACGATCTCCAGTCTGGCCACTTCATATAAATGCTTTTCTCAATAAAGGAAACACCATGCAAGGTTAAAAATTAAAGATAAATGCCAAACTTCTTTCTCTATAATTCAATTATACCCCAAAATAGAATCTTCAGTAGGTTTTTAAATGTTTATTTTTCTGATGAAGATATTTTTTGTAAAATAGATTAAATTTGCTTTCTTTGTTTATCCATGAATTTATTTAATTGCCCAATAGTAAAAGATAGGTGATATAAAACAAAGTAGTTCTGAGTCAGTTAGAGGTTTCGGAGAAACAGTTGCAGGAGGTTTTTTTTGTGCAGAAGTGGTGGTGAGCTTTCAGAATAGGAAACAACCTAAACTAAGGGAGCAGTACAAGGCTATTTCTTTCACTGATGGATTGAGGCAAAATAGACCTGAAGAAAAGAATTTGACTTATTTTCATTTGAAAAACATCAAAATATGATGCTGACAATACACGCTTCATTTCAGAATTACAGCTTCTAGTATTGACTAAACACAAGCATAAGTTAACACATGCTTTTAACCATGAAAATAAGCATATCTCAGCAAAGTAATTAAGTCACTTTTATATGCCTTCTTGAATAAGGATGAAATTCTGAACTTCATTCTGCAAAATGCTTTGGGGCAAAATTTTGAAAATTAATCTGAAAGGGTCAATATACCAGCATCACACTCTAATGAATTTGTACAGAGATAAGCGAAGAACAGTGGATTCAGGATTTTCAGGCACATCATTGCTGAGAGCAAAAACTACTATATTTTAAGACAAACAATGTATTTCTAAAAAGCTGTCCTGGCAAAAAGGAAATTATATCAGAACCTGGAATTTGCCTTGTGCTAAGGCATGAGTTTAACAGAGCCTTTTACAATCAAAACTGAAACAACAAAGTCAGAATTGCCTCTCTATGGTAACAATGATCAGTTCTCAAGAAAGCTGAAAGTTATTGTGGAAGCAGCATGATGTCATTGTAATTAGATTTATAAGCTGCAAATAAATACCTACCCAACTCCCCTCCCCACCAAAAAACCAACCAACAACAAAAAAAAACTGGAAAAACCCAAAAACAAAATAAAACCCACACATACATACAGAAACAACAACAAACAAGAAAACAAAACAAAACAAGCAAAACAAACCAACACCCACATAAGACTTAAAATGAAAGAGAACTTTCTAGAGTGACAGATATGTTGTTCAAGATGCCTACCTATTTTCTATAGCATTTTACATATCAAAACATTTTTCTTTCTAAGCTTCAAGCACTGATTTATCTTTCATTTTGATGTGGCTTTCAAAAAAGACAAGGCATTGTAGTCAGACCTCAGTATGAGGTCTATAATATGCTCTGATGGGCAAAGCATTTCTGCCGTCTTGGTCTCACAGCCATTTATTAATGGATGGGCTGATAATGCTTATTATGTGCCTGAGATAACCTCAAAAGACCAAGCAAATACAGCTAGAGTTAAATACTGCCTGTTCTTGTGAAGGTTTCTTAGCAAGAAATTCAATTTTCAATGCAAAATATATCACATTTTTGAAGAAAGAAACAACCAGACCTCTGAGAGCATACTAGCTGTAGAAGACGTTTGGGTAATAAGCAAAAGCACACCTCATGTCTTAAAAATTATTTAATTAATCAAAGGGCAAAGAAATCAGCATCTCATGGAAACACAGCATTCCGTATCTTTTATTTCTGATTCACATGCAGGCAGGAAATAGTAGTTTTGTAGTATCACATTATCTGGTGAGAAGTACAGACAAAAATACAGTCATATCATTCAGGCTACAAAGATGTATTTTTTCCTCTTTTATTTCCCTTGTTAGTATTTAATCATGTACTTCAAAAGAATTTCTGAAAACAGGTTTTCCTAGTACCATTGCACCTAAAGATATACAGCTATGTTTCATATTGAAGCGTGTTTATTTGTATCCAAATGTATGCTTCTGAATTAAATTAGTCTTGGAGGCTTACTCCTCTGCCAGCTGCTATTTGTCCTGCAGGAAAACAACTCCCTGAAGAAATGCAAATAATTCATGGTTCTTGAGGGCTTTGGGACAATTACTCTGCCATCTGAGTTCTCAAAATTGCAGTAAGTAGGTTACACAGCCTTGGCATCATCATTCCATATGGCTGCATCTGAAATAAGATGCTTAGGTGGGTTGTAAAGTGACATAGTTTGAATACACATAATTGTATCTTAAGCTCAGCTACAAGCCCGGGCCATCACTGGTTCAATAAGGGATCAGACAGGGGGCAATTAAATTCTGTGAACATTTTATTGTCTGGGAGCTGAAAGTTTTTAGCTGAGATTAGACAACCACGGATCTTCACAGATTATGAACACTGCTCTGATGCACTGCCACTGCATTATGCAAAGATCATCTCACGTCACAGGTAAAACTGAAAGGAAAATAATGTGAAAAGGTAATCTCAGGAGACTAAAATGCAGAACTGATTCTGTGCCTTACACATGGGAGCCATTATTTTGGGCTACTTTTGTAAAAGCTACATGAGCAATTAAGTGAGAATAAGGTGAAAACCAGTACCTTTTCTACCATGAAATATTTCTGTGTTGACAGAATGCATTTTTCACTGGAAAATGCTTTCCCACAAAACTCCTGTCCGGCTCTGGTCAGCTTTTCCCACTTCATCTGAGATCACCAAAACGACAGAAATCATGTAAGAGAAAGGAGATGGCTTTTTGCTATGTGTTACTCCATTCTTGTCTTAAACTGGACTGACCTGCCCAGCTCTTTCTAAAACCTCGCCAAGCTCTTTGGGAGAATGTACCCTGGGGGCCAGAAGTTACACTAAATTTTTATGCTGTTCTTCCCGTCATTACCTTTCACTTTTTGAATGCTTTATGTGATCCCCGTGGGATGGATTACTGTGTACACTGGGAAGTCCCAGATCACAGAATATCTGGGACTTTTCCACTTTCACGCTTTCCTCTCCTTTCCCTTCCTAATCATGGCATAATTCTTAAAGTAATTATAAATTTACTTTTATTTTAAGATACTCTTAATTTGATTATTCTCATTATTCTTGCAATACTTATTACTTTCTTCCCCCTTTAAAGTATTTTTATAAAGGATTTTCAATGCAAGACAACATTGCAAATGCAAATTTTAACAAAAATTAATGCAAATCAAGATTTATTATTCAAAAATAGATTAGTTTATTCATTTTTAAGAAACAAGCATCCTATCTACTTCACAAGAACAGTTCTTGGATCTTGGACTGTGTTCTGAGGCACTTATAATTCAGTCTTGACTAAAGATACAAGAACCATAAATCAGTAAAGGAGGAAAGGGGGAAACATATTTCTTTTCCCCCCAGCAACAGCAGCTTGACTATGTAGTACCCGTGGTGCCATCGATTATGCTGAACACATGAATAGATTGCCTTTATTAACAAATATGATTCAGAACCGCAGATTAACTCTTTTCTGGAGCACACAATATCTGGTATTTGTCACTGTGATATCAGTCATAGAGCCTTAAGAGGTATTTATTCCCAGTTTCCTAAAGAAAAATATTGTTTAATATAAGCTGAAAGTGCAACCACATCAAATGATGGGACAATATGTAAGGGATTTACAAAATTTAAAAAAAGAAAAGGCAGAATTTTTAGAAGATAAACTCAGTTAAGTACTTAAGAAGCTCTAAGGAAAGAATGCTCCTGAAAGGGTGTTGGGGGTGTTGTCAGGTTCATCACAGATACGCCTTAGTCCAACACTGCACAGAATTGTAACAGCTATCATCCCATTTGCTATGGATATTTCACAAGATTTACTGAAAAGGCATTGGAAAGGGTGCATATAGCAGTGATAGTGGGGGTTACTGTTTCACAAAAAATATAAGGTTGGAGATGGTTCAAAAACCAAACCAGTCTGAGTCTGTGTTTTCCAATTTGGAATTCCCAAGGCAGATATTCCAAACTGCAAGGGAGCATAACAAAAAAAAGTGGCCTGTTTTCCCATGGCACTAAACATCCCAAGTAACACAGGAGTGCATTTGTTCATGTCTGTGAAAACTGGAATTCATGCTTTGCCCTGAGGCTAGACACCTATTTTGGGGTAGCCAAAATCTGGGAAGTTTTTCTTAGTTCGAGGTAGTTCGCAAAATTAATACAAAACATTGAACGACCAAAAAGGTGTTCTAGGCTCATCTCTGGTTATCTGATTTCTTAAAATAATTGCAGGCAATGGAAGCAATCAGGAAGCTGGAAAGACTTTTATATGGTGTATTCGGTTTATGTGGGCAGGTTTTGGTAGCAAAAGGGAGTACAGGGGTGGCTTCTGTGAGAAGCTGCCAGAAGCTTCCTCCATGTCCAGCAGAGCCAATGCCAGCCGGCTCCAGGACAGACCCATCTCTGGTAAAGGCTGGGTAATGATAGTAACAGCTCTGTGATAACATTTAAGAAGGGAAAGAAGAAATTACTGGGCAGATGTAATTGCAGACAGGGGAGAGCAAAGTGAGAATATGTGAAAGAAACAGCCATGCAGATACCAAGGCCGGTGCAGAAGGAGGCGGAGGAGGTGCTCCAGGTACCAGAACTGAGATTCCCCTGCAGCCCGTGGTGCAGACCATGGTGAGGGAGTTGTGCCCCTGCAGCCCATGCAGCCCATGCCAGAGAAGGTGGATGTCTGAGAGGAGGCTGTGACCCTGTGGGAAGCCTGTGCTAGAACAGGCTCCTGGCAGGGACCTGCAGAACTGTAGAGAGAGGAACCCATGCTGGAGCAGGTTTCCTGGTAGGACCTGTGACCTGGTGGTAGACCCACACTGGAGTTGGCTGTGCCTGAAAGATGGCATCCATGGAAGAGTGATCCATGTTGCAGCACAGAGAACTGTTGCCTGTGGGATGGGCTCACACGGGAGAAGTTCATGGAGAACTATCTCCTGTGGGAGGAACCCCATGCAGAAGCAGGAACAATGTGTGATGAACTGACCTTAACTCCATCACCCATATCCTTACACCACTGAGAGGGAGATGGTAAAGCTGGGAATGAGGGGGTAGGGAAAGTTGGTTATGCCTTCCTCAACAGCTCCAATTTGCTTTCTTGCAAAGCCATATTTGGGAATAGTTCTCTTTGGGCAGCTGTTCTTGCATGGACAACACACCAGTTTGTCTCTTTCTGCCTTCCAGTGATATCCTCAAAGGATCTGATATTCCCAGATGCACTCCAGGCCATGAGATATGAGTCCTCAGTTTCATGTTGTGAAAATGTCACTCTCACAGATCTGACATTTTGCTGACATTATCTCAGATATGTTGAGTACAAAAAAAAAAAAAAAAAAAAAAAGAAACCACAGAAAAAATCATTCTTATGTTTTCAAACCATCATTTGAGCCAAGACACCGTATGGTAGACACACTTTGCTGCAGAGTGGCAGTGTGAATACAACCCAGTTGGTACCATCAGTCCTGGAGCTCATTTCCTGGCCTTCCAGCACCATGAGATGTGCCACATTCTTTACCCTTAGGCAGATGATGGGTCTGCATCTGTTTAATTTACCGGCATAGATGTAATCAATGAGACCAATAACTTGCAAGGACCAAAAACGTATCTGATGTTTGCAAGAGAGCATGAGGACCTACACAGCCAAATCAAATACAAAATAAACATTACCTTAGCTGTGAATCCTTATTTTTCAGGGCAGCAGTTAGCAAAATTCCTGCAATTAGACAGAAACTACCACACCACACAAGTTTACACAATAGGTAATTGCCCGCAATGGTTTCCCATCTTCCTTAGGACAGATCTTCACACCCCACTGGATTGAGACCTGGATTGAGTCTGGCAACTTCTGTGATCCTAATACTGGTATCCGGTAATGTTTCTGTTCAGCTAATATATCTCTCAACACACAATGGTCAAATAATTGTTCTGCTACTACTGGTCTCCTTGAAGTTTGTGAATGTAGAGCATTAATCTGTTTCTAGTGTGAGATACCATATGATCAAATTAGAATATGTAAATTGCTCACAAGAGCTTCCTATGGAGCATGAATTTGCTATTAACAAGTGCTTCCTGAATGAAATAAGTGTTTTTAACTCCCCTCGGTGAGAGTAGGAGACATTAAGCATTTCAGGATTAGACTTGAGCCCCTCAATCCTTGCCTGTCTCCTGGGAAAATATGTCATCTAGCCTAAATACCAAAAGTGCAGCTTGTCAACCACAGCATGATCCTCCTGCAACTGAAACACATTGGCAGAGAATTGTTGGATCAAAGGGAGGCACCTCAGAATATGATCTAATGTGACTTAGTTGTCTACATTCTCTTCATCGATCATGAAGGAAATAGAAAGTTCTAGAGAGAAATTAAATTAAGTCTAGCGGCTAGGACTGGTTTTCCATCAATTCTATAGGACTTCCACAGAGACTTAGACATTAACAAGTACAATAGATGTACTTAAGATGTACCTCACTAAGTGAGGTGAATCCCACCACCACTTACAAGATTTAGTAACTTCATCAGTTGGACTAGACTCTGTTGCAGGTAAATTCTGCATGGTCCTCAACATAATAGGGGCTTTGCAATTTGCTACTGTTGTTCCAGGGATGCTTGTGCACACAAAAGCATGTCATATTTTTCCAACCTGGCTAGCTGACTTGGTAAAAAATATTATTTCTGAAAAAAAACCTCACTTGGGCATTTTTTTTAGACCACCACCAGACACAAAAACTACCCTCATTACATCAGCATTTCTTCATGTGGGAATTGGTCAGCAGCACAAAGGCCAAGCAATGGCACAAATGAACTGAGAGTGTTGGTTTACAGCTGAGACCCTTAACCCAGGACATGGGCCTTCCTCTGCCTACATTCCAGGTTTTGAAGATTGCCTCGGGCACAACTGTGGGACCCAGTGCCCAGGGCTCAGTACCTGCTGCAACCTTGGCCTGATGCTGTATCAGATTAAGCTCCAGGTGCACACACCCTCACACACAGCTGGAGTCAACTTCTTTCCTCTGCTTCCCTCCCCTCTTCTTCAAGTTAATTTCCTTAACAAAACCTGCTGATGGCAGAGATGGAGGAGGAGGAACCACATCCTGCAGGAGCATCTCCTCACCGCACACAGGAATGAGGTCAGAAAGGGAGCTTGAGTAGGAACTTGCTGAAGTTTCTCTTCAGGAAGGGAAAAGGAAAGGAATAGAAAGGAGAAGAGATGGGACTCCAGTTCCCATATTCAAGTCCTCAGGAACAATTCACAAAGACTTCTGGGAACATAATTTTTCTCCTGATCCTTTTCCTCTGTTGGCTTGGGTGTTCCTGTAGGACACAAGAGATAAGGGTGTTAAACTACTGATGCTGAGGAAGGAGTCGGGTCTCCTACTTCATAGGCACCTCCTGGTATTTACCTCCTATGCTCAAACACTGAGCCTATAACTGTGTATTAAAGGGAAGTCACCACAACTGCATTTAGTGAGGAATCAAACCTTTACATCATGTACAGTATGTTTTTGGAGAATGCTGATTAAATTCAGGACCTTAGAGGTTGCAGGGAAAAAGATTCTTATTTTCAGGGCTGTCATGGGGCTAAGGCATCAACTAACCATAAATTGCTCAGACTGGAGAAAGTTTTGTCATAAAGGGGAACTTCCAAAGGATGACTCAGGTACCCCGGAGTTCAGTGACATCTAGATAGGTGGGTTTATATTGAAACTTTGGACTTTGGAGAATTTCAGGCATGTAATTTTTCCCGTAGTGTCAAATCCCTTTGTGCAATTTTCATATTACTTGAAACGGAAACTATATTGCAAATGAAAGAAGAGAGTATTTGAAATTAACATGGGGAACAATGTACTAGAAGGACAGAAAATCTGAGTAAAGATAGAGTGGGAGAAGAACTTGAGCAAAAAGGTTTAAGAAGAGAAAGGCAGAATTAGGAGGGAGTGGGAGAAAATGAGAATTATAATTAAAAATAAATTCAAGCCACTTCCCATGTTGGAAGCTTACAGCTAGTAAGCTGATTGGCATCTTACAATTCTGCCAAGGTATTACAGAAACAGCATTTGAAGTTACCATCATGTTTTTTATGTGTTTCATAATCACGTTTGTTAATTGGAAGATGCAAGATTTCATCTATACTAAGCTTTAGTACTTTACCACTAAAGTCTAATTAGTAAATCTTGGAAGGAAAGGAAAGAAAGCTGATGCTTTGCTCAACAAGCCTCTATGTACACTCAGGATTAAATGTCAGATAAAGTCACTGCTTTATTAATTTTCACTTTACTCTGAAACAAAATATATGAACCATGCAATTATTTAAAAATCCTACCAGCATTAAACTCTCCCCATGTCTTACTTCTTCCTCCTCATACTTGCACCCCCAGCAGTAGAGAACAGTCTCTCCTGCTTACCTGCAATAAACTCTGCTTATAGCTGCCTTTAAAGGAGGTCCACCGAAACTTAAAAATAGATGAGACAAGACTAAGATTAATAAAATAGGCAAGGATAATTGCTCATTTTGTTATGACCCAAATTCAATCCATTAAGGGAAGAGTATAAGACTCCCTTCTAGTTAAATTGACTGAAACATTCTGCAACAACAGAGAATAATAAAACACAATTAAAAGTGAAAGTGACCTGGAGCTTTAAATACCCAAGAACCGTGGTAATGGAACAAGAAGGCCATTTAAAGGTCAGCAGCTTATAAACAATGTCCTCAGAGCAATTTCTCAAGAAGAAAATAATTTCAGATAGGCCTACTGAGTAATTTGTAAAAAAAAAAGGCTTCTCCCATCCTGAAGGAAGCCAAGCAAAATTAAATGCCTACTACGAGGCTCTGGCAGCCATTGTGTCATGTCTTATGTTCAAGAGGCACTATTCCAGCTGGCATTCAGTGGGATCATCTGGCAGGGTAAATCTCACAATACCGTGCTTACAGAGTCACGCATTTCCCAAAACATTTGTTCCTTTGGAGATGACATCTGGGCTGTAGGCCATGAACTCTGCCTGCACAGCAGTCAGTGGTTACCTGGGCACCTGCACTGCTGCAGAGCAAGAGGCAAATGGAAATGCTGATGCTCGCGGTTGTCTCTGGGCAATGTGGGAAGCCGTGTCCATCGACCCTTTTGGTTCTCTGCTCAGCTGTGCTTCTCTGGCATATTTTCTGTGGCCTCTCATGTACACACACCTCCCAGCAGATCCTGGGGACTGGCACCTGCTGCCAACCTGCATAAGGAGTGAGTGTCCTGGCACCGCTATGGAAGTCTCCTGTTCTTCCTTGCTAAGGTGTGTTGTCCTGGATGTACCGGTCTATGACTTCGAAAATTTGCCTCCATGAGTGAAAATACAGAACTCATTATAGAAACCTAATGTAATTACTCATATTTGTAGAGATCCTGCAAGCTCAAAAGGAAAAAATCCTTCTCCACATGGCATCTTTTTTCTCCTTTCATTTTTCAGACTTGGATGTAGAACCTCATTCTAGCAACATCTGTATCCCAGAGCTGGAAATATAGATTATACCAAAAAAACATTAATTGAATGTGTAGGAAAACAAGGCAATTCATATAAGCATTGATTATAAATCTGTCAAAAATATAAAGCTAGAAAATTATTTTTCATCCAGGCAGGCATATTGAATACAGCAGTCCAACAATAACTGTGTCGTGTCAGCACCTACAACAAAAACTACTAGGAAGGACTTGCAGGATCCAGCAAGTTATTCTGCATCACTTAAATCCATATCCAGGAGAAAAAAATTGATGATCTTATGTATTTATTTAGCCTGTGTTATATCTCAGTCATCAGGAAACACACCTCATAATCCAATGTCCAGAGGAAAAGACAACAGGATTCTTGGCACAAGGTATTAGCATGTGTAAGGTGTATTTTGTGTTTTATGCAGCTTCATCAAAACTGACATAAACCAATCATTTCTAAAATCATCTAATGACAGAGAAGAATTATACTTAGGCTTTTGGTGAATTCTTTGCAGATGGCTTCATTCAGGAGTTAGCATAATAGTAATGCTGCCCCACACAGCACAGGTTTCACTGACTATTTATGGGCATTTAATATTTCATTAGTTCTTTTTCTGAATGCCTTTCTTCTGCTGTGTTGATTCTGTACTTTTTCCTCCATCTGCCCTCTTCCCTCCTTTTGCACAGCACAAGTTCACTGAATATTTTACTCCCTGCTCCTTTCATAGTCTCTTTCATCCTAGCAGCACATCAACCAAATGACTTGAAGCTTGTTCCCCCTGTGTTCAGGTTAGTCAAAAAATTAGCTGGAAGACATCAGCCACTTTGCTGTAACTGTGTGTTGCCTGTAAAGTAACATGTGGGGGGATTTAAATATGACATTGTGTAGTGCTATTTCAAGAAAAATAGTCTCTCTCCTCTGCATTTTGTACTGGTGCAGTTCATTTACAGCAGGCTGGCCATGTGCCCATTATGCACAGGCAGTGGATGTAGAGTCATTGGAACAGCTGATCAAACACAACCAAGATAAATTCAACCCAGTACATTTTCCATTGTCTATAAAAGAAATTTGGTTTTTATAGATTTTGTCTGCATCTCTCTTCTGAGCCATAGGTGTAAAAATAAGGCAGGAAACTGGACAGATTTTCTTCCTTCAAGACTGTAAAATCACTCAATAAACCTCTTCCTATAATAAAAGCCTTAAAATGATGGTTGAAAACCTGGCTCCACTGGAGACTTTAGTAAAACTCCCATTCACATCAGGAGCAAGTGACTTCTGTGCTAATGAAAGCCCTTTAATGGTACTGGGTATGCTACACAATGAATCCATATAATAACTTGCCGTAAAACACATGTTTTTCTTCAGATAAGGTTTCACTTTTTTTTTACTAATAATACATTTTTTAAAATACTGATTTCTTCCGTCAATAAAAGACAGTCAATGTATAAATGCACATTAACACTAAGCAGCAGCTCAAAAAAGGACTTCTGAAGACAGCATGGAAATGAAGCTGCAGGTTGAATGTTATATAGGCCAATGGAATGGTCAAGGCTGTTTTAAGTCTCGGCTGGAAGCTGGTTTGTCTAAGACCAAAGTAAATGTTAAAAGCATTATTGGCCAAGATGGACTCGCACTGACATCTGGAAAATTTGTACAAAACTAGGAGGAATTTGTAGTCTTTGTCTGTGTCTAACATTTCGATTTAGACTAACCAAAGCATACCTGGTAAGTACCCAGACAGAAAACAAAAATTCCAGTATATTGCCTGCAAAATGCCAGCACAAAAGGATTTTAGAGAGAGAAATTCACATTGTCAGCTGTCAGTTTGCAGTGTGGATAAATCCCAGCGTGTAATTGCAGCATTAGTCATGCTAGCTAACAAAGGCATCACAGAACAGGTGGGGGACAAAGAGTGGAGAGCAGAGAGGTCATCAGCTGTCTGAGGCACCAGCTTTCCTCACCTGCCTCCAGCGCCAGCTCAGCAAGCCAGGATGAGGAGCTCAAGCTGGAGAGCTGCGCTTGCTGCTGCCCTTTCTGTGCCCCACCACTGGCTTGTCCAGGGCTGGCTGCCAGCCCTGCTCCCCTCACAGGCAGCTCACGCAGGCTCAGGTCCTCCTGCACCGCTTGTCCAGCACAGAGGGGACACAAGTAAGCCTTCACTTTGAGGCTGTAACTGTGTCAGTGCTGTCTTGGGCTTGGAATAGGATGGAAGAGGAACAAAGGAAAAAAGCTTTTCCAGAACAGCCACATATGTGAGATGGGCTGCTTCTGAATTCAGCCTTTGCGTTAACAAGTGTGTGCCACTACAAAGGTGGGATAAAACTCACTTCTCCACACTCAGAAGACCCTTTTGAAGAAACAGCCCTACACTTTTTTTTTTTCAGTAAGTCAGTACCTAAGTGAGGGCTTGAATCTGGATATAGTCCTCGTAATGATTCCATCAGGTTGTAAAGAGTAGCACGGGAAGAATATTTCTGATAGTGGCATCTCTTATATTGTCATTGTTTGCACCTATGCTGATCAGAATTGCAAATACGGGACTATGGGAATAACCCATGAAGAGATGTGCTAGATTTGCCATCACCTGAAGTCATTAAATAAAGTGCAGAAATCTTTGAAAAACCTATTCTAGCTCAATCAGAGGACAAGTCCATGTCGTGCCCTGCATTCTACAGCTGAAGGATATGACAACAGCAGCTCTTGTGGGTATTAAATGTCATGAGTATTTGAATCTGCTTCACCAGAGTGGTTTGAATTTCTTTTAATTCTGAGATTCTGGGGGCTTTTCAGCATTCATATTTGTCAGCTTGAAGAGTACCATCAAAAACAAAGGTACAAAGCCAAGCCTTTCAGGATATAAATAGATTAATAGTTCCCAGAGGGAAAGGTACCTGAAAGACCCAGACTAATTCTGAGTCATTCCAGAAGGATGCCATTAGATAAAGCCTTCCCCAAATCCCACTGTTAAGGGCATTTGAGGTGGAAAGAGGTATTGGCTACAAGACAGGCACTCAAAGGACGCAACCTAGGGGGGTAAAAAGTTCAGAAGTATTTTATAAGGAGCTAAAAGCATCTGAGAACAGCTGTTTTAAAATAAAGACAGGAAGACTGAAGACTGTTTCTTTCAAAGCTTCGAGAGAGCTGATACTGATGAAGAAAGTCCTTCTGCAGGCCTAAGTAGAGCACCCAGTGTTGCATGAAACATAACAAACCTTCAACATTGCTCCGGTGTCCTCTTGCTGCTGAGCACTCCCTGTGCCCAGGAGGAGGAGCCATGCCAACTTATTCATCTCAAATTGCAAATTCCAGCTGGAAGCAAAGATTTTTTTTCTTTGTTTTTATTTCTTTCTAGTCACCAAGATCATAGTGTTATAAACAGGGGGAGATTCTCAAGAGCTACAAATAAACACTCTGCCTTAACACCAGCTGATCCTGCACAGAGGCAGATATCACGGGTCTCTCTGCTGGCACATCATGCAGGAATAGGATGATGGGCCTGCAGAATCTCAACCTCACAATAAAGTATGCAATGGATTCACACCGAATCCATATGAGTCCTGCAAAACTGCAACATGACGCCCAGACCAAAGGGTCTTTACTTTCCTTTAATACATAGCAGAGTAATGCTCCTGAGACACTTGCAGAGGCACTGCTTCAGCAGAATTCAGTAGCACACACAAAGCAATATGAGGTAATCTACATGATTAATCAATAACATTTTGTCCCAAATTTTTAGCGTTTTTGTCAGATTTTTGATTCTACCAGCACACTAATGAACAGTCAGTCTCTTAAATCATCCCCAAGCCACACTGGGAAAATACTGGAGCTTCCCTGGCTGTGGACAAGGAGGAGGATTTTGGGAAGGTCGTTAGTTAAAAGTGCGACACACACAAAGAGCAGCCTCAAATTTTGGACTTGATTACTCATGTCAGACCCCTTTGGAGTCCCATAAAGAGCCCATAAAACCTGACATTTCTGGGATGATGTAGAGGGAGAAGGAAAAGCAGGAGTGAGGAGACAAGAAAGGAGGGGCTGAGAAATCAATTTTCCATGGTAATATGATCAAGAAGAGCAGGAAGAGAAGAGCTGTGCTCCAAAGGAGTTAGAGAAAAAGAGGTGCAAGTACCATGAATGAGGAGACATCATGGGCTGCCCCATGTTTTGGAGCCGAGAAGCAGGTAAGAAGAGGATTTGGACCAAAGAGGAAAGTAGCATATGTGCAAGAAAGAGTAGGGGAAGCTGGGGAAGTGGAGGTGGGGACAAACAAGAAGGAAATGGCTTTTTTTTTCTGGGCAATCAGTGAATCCTTCTAACAGTTTACAGAGAATATTGCCTTCCCTTGGAAAAGCTGGTACATTCTCTGGAGGCTGATAGCTTTTCAGTGGTGAGGTGCCCCATGTACCAGAGCAGTTTGGTGCACAAACAAGCAATGGATTTGTTTACACATTTCTCTAATCCATAGACAAAAACCAGGATGGCTGCAGCAAAACTGCTCCCTGAACCTGCTCCCTAACACTGCTCCCTAACACTGCTCTTCTTGCCTGGAAGAGGAGCCTCACAGTAACCCATCAGTGGTCTGTGGGGTGCTCTGCGGCACAGACCAGCAGGCTGCGAGGGGAACCACACCTCTTCTGCCCATGGATTCATGAGAGATCCAGGGCAGTGCCAGTCAGGAGTGCCGATTTCTGTGCATGCAGGTACAACATCTGCCTTGAATGCACCTGACATTTAAATGCATAGGACTGAAGTTGCTTGTAGTCTCTCTGGAGACAGTTCTGCATTTGTCCAGCCCTTTACCATAACCTCACCATAGCCCCTACAATTCCCCAGCATCTTGACAAAAACATCTTGTTTCCTCCTCTGAAGAATGCAGCAATATAATTAATATTAAGAGCTACCCCACAACTGTATGCACTCTCTCATGTTCTCAGCCGAGCAAATCTTTCATTTTGTCGGGTAATTTCTTTTTAATGTGGTGGTTGCTATTATTTCTTGATAGTGATAAAAGACCTGAAGCAAAATTCTTTTCAGAGAATTTAAGAGGGAAAAAAAAGTCTTTGTTGGTGAAAGGAGCGTATTTAATGCATGCAGAAGGTGTTAATTAAAAATCCTTAAAGCTGACATTATAGCCCTAAAAGTCATGAATATTTTGAGTCTTAAATGTCTCAGTTATCATCACAGAACACGTCTGCCATGGCACCCATTTCTTTGGCCTGAGGCATTATTATAAAATTTAAAATGGGCATTTGGAGTTGGTAAGCTTTGATCTAATTGAGCATGTGGTAGGATCAAATCATAATATGCCCATGATTTGCTGATCTCATTCCTCCCTTCTGGCAAGGGTTTGTCAAGGGATACTAATGGATTTTTATAACCTACTGATGTTTTACAAAGTCAGCTGATTTTTGTAACATATTTTTGTGTGTGAGCTTAACAACCCACACCCCACCCCACAAGAAAAAACCAACACCTCACCTGAGATTTCCATAGGAGCTAAAGGGTGGAGCTAGCTTTCTAGCTGTTATAATTCAGGAGGTATGACATTTGCCTCTGTGTTTTTCTGCATCTGGCTTAGTGCACACCACACTGTGCAAAGTTGAAAATCAATTAATTTTGGAAAAAATTTCTTTTTATACACTCTCTTCTGTGGATCCAATTTCTCATCTGTTCAGGGAATTTTTCTGGCATGAGCAGAGGTCAAACTGATGAATATTAAATCTCTGCAATCTTAAAGAGAGTAGTGCTTACCCAAGTTTCAGTGAAATACAGATGTGTGTTTACATCTACCTAGATACATATATTTTATATACATATGAAGACATGTTCGATGCATAGGTTTTTTGTTAATTTGTAGACAGAGGTTCTAAATTTTAAAAAAACCAAAATTATCCTTGAGATATCACATAGAAAAAAAATTACTTCTGCAAATGAGAAGTGGCATCAGTCATCAGTGGAAGGAGTGTATAGAAACAGCAAAGCAATTGAACATGAAAAGTTTGGCATAGAAAAGAAGGGTGAGTAATTTAAACCCACTCAGGAACAGGTGTGACTTGTTCATAAACCAGCTAGGAAAAAAAATTGTTCAATTGCTCCTCTCTGGTAAATAACAAATTACCATAGTAACTCCATTTTCAAACAACATATGCATATATTTTGTTACAGAAAAGCTTGAGTCAAAAGCTGCGTTTTACTACCACACCATGACTTCTTTCCTAACTTCAAGATCCAAATTCTATGAACTGTCAGCTCGTTATTTACACAGAGTGCCTCATCCATGACCTGCAAAGACCACCTTAAGCTTAACTGTATTGCTCAATCCATGCTTAAAACGTATTCTGCCTCTTTGTTGAGACCATCACATTGAGCCAATTCAGCCAATAGCTTTTAAGACAGGGAGAGTAAATAGCTGTCATTTTGAGGGTGGATTACAAATGATTTTTTTAAATCAGATGTGTTTTTCCAGCAATTGCAAATTACCTGAGGCATAGTCTTCTATCCGAGCATATATTTAACTTTGTAATTGTATATCTATGTGATGGTGGTGGTGGTTAGAAATTTGTAAGTATTTTGATTTTCAAGAAGGAGGCAGGTTTTCAATTAATTTAACTGAATGACCATACAGAATACAAACCTTTATATTGAGCTACACAGCCCAGGTTGAGCAGGAGGAGTCCCAAACCCCACTGTTCCCCAGGCTTGTCATGCAGCATCATACACTGACTCACCTCCAAATCCTGCTCCAGACTTTGCAGTAGAAACGTTCATCAGGAACAATCCATCTGCTGCTTACAACAGTCACATGATCTGTGTTTAGCCCATCTTTAAAAGGCAGACAGTGTCAGTGCCTCCAGAGCTGGACTTGCAAACAAATACATAAGGGCTATGCAGCCTCCATTAGGTAATACCATTTTAACATCCTGAATCTTTGAAATACGATGATTTGGCTCTTGCACCCTGAAGAGTTACTGGTTTTGTGCAGACTCATACTGAGGGGCATCTCACCTGTTCAAATTAATCATTCCAGGCTGAAAGTAGTCTCCAATTGGTCTTAAGACTTGGAGAGATGATCATAATCTGCTGTTGTTGACAGGTTTCTGTTTTGCAATCAGCAACAAATCGGAGTTTATTCAATGTTCCCATAGCCATCTGTTGCATCTATGATTGCAATTTCAGTCTGGATCCTTCTATCCTATCCAGGTTTATGTGATTCAGATGGCCAAAAATATCAGAACGGGCAGCAGAATAACAAACACTGACACTTTCCATTTGAAAAGTGTCTTTGAAAAGTATGCCAGAAGTTTGGTCCAATAAAGATAAGACATGTATGCAATTGTAAGCTTTGGTTCCCCATCCTCTTTTTTCTAAACAATAAAGGAAGAAGATGAAGTAGAAAATACAGGCATTTATTCCTTAGCCAGTCTCATCTCATAGTTCATTGGAAATCATTTTTGCATGAAGAGATTCTCTGAACCAAACCACTCAATCATCAGTAGATGCAGTGAAACAAATCTCTTTTCATTCCATTGGAAATATGCAAACAGTAATACATCTCTTGCCTGAAGAATAATTCCCTGTTCATAGCATGGTAATTCGTCTCACAGAATTATCTTGCTATACTTATTCATTCTAGAAGATTTTAAAGGAAAGAGAAAAAAAAAAGGGGGGGGGGTAGAAGGAGAGAAAAAACAACAACAAGCCACTCATCAACAGCGCAAACACAATTAAAAGTCCACCTGTGTCCAGCGAATAAAAACAATAGAACTGCAAAATGTTTTTCAGACCACTCTGTGTGGGCTGCATCTATAGCAGAATTTTAGTCTGTGGAGGGCAATGCAATTTTGAAAGTCTCCCAGTTGTCCCCACCTGCAGTACCTCGGGTGACATCATGGAGATGAGTGCAGTCCATGTATGTAAGCTGTGCCCCTCCCAGTGGAGCTAAACTGTCAGATGCCTTTCAGGGAAGCACCCAAGGCACACCAGCCACTCCTGGGGTTTCCAAGCAGGAAGGTTAGAGCTAGGCCAGGGAAGGCTTCTTGAAATGTAGATAAACACCCAGTCCACAGACTCAGCTCCTCGTCTTTTCAGATCCATTCCTCTTGGGTTGCACCATTGTATAGATACAGGTTCTGCCACAGAGCTTTGCTTCAAAAGACTTTCTTGCATGGAGTGATTATGTCAGTTGGATTTTACTGATTTCTTTGGTTTCATTACCTACCTTTTCATCTTTGTATTCAGGTGAGAAATGTAATCCTGCACGGGTATAAAGTTATCATATCCTCGCCATAAACTGAGTGACACGATTACTTGTCTTGTCAGATAGTTTTACAGTGCCATGCATCAGCTGAAAGGCTGAGAATGAAGCAAATAGTCCAAGGTTTTTTCTATCTCCCCTAAAGCCACAAGGAGATGTAAGTACTGATATGAAATGACACTACATTTTGTTTGGGAAAATCTTGCAGAGTTGCTTTAGCCCAAGATGGCAGCTATTATGTAAGTAGCAACAACATGTTCTCTTGTAAAGTCTTCATTTTCTCCTTTTTCATGAGGAACAAATGTATTTTGAGCTCAGTTAGCTCTCCCTTTACATAATGAAAACAGAGCAAAGTGCTTAAATCAGCACATGAAACTTCCCGAGAAAAAGATATAGGGGCTTGTCTTAAAACAGCCCCTCCCAACAACAGATAGATGCCTGAAGCATGCAGAGATGCAGTAAAAACACAGTACTAGCAGCTGGAAATGGGACAAAGCTGAAGGTAAAGAATCCTTCCTTGCAGCATTTCTTTTTTGCTTTAAATTTTCAACTTTGAAATTTGTGACCTTTGTTGAAATGACTGTCACACAGCCACAAAGCATCACCTCTGTCCAGGACAGCCATCCCTTGGGCCCTGACTTCCTGTATCTCCCATGGGCAGAACAGCAGGAGTGCAAAGCTACTTCTTTCCCTCACCTCAGAGCAATATCTAATCTTCATGGGTATCCCAACACAGCTGCTCTATGAAGTACTCAAGATTATCACTAGCTGTGTTAGTGTGAGAGACATGCAGATGGAAGCAAAAAGAGTAATGGGTCTGGTTGCTGTTCCTTGCCTCATTTTTCTGGTCATTCTCGAATGCTCCATGGTCAAGAAGTTCCTCAGTTTTATTATAGGCAGTGCTTGACTGCAATCCATGAAGAACTTTTCTCATGATTCCTTATAGTACGTAGCTGATGAGTTACGTTGCTCAGGAAAGAGGAAAGTCAAAAGACACTTCAAGCTTCATAAATTTTTCTTGAAAACTGGATGATGAGACATACCAAGGAGAAGTGCTGCTTCAGGTACTATTTTTCGACCTTTATAAGCTGAAAATCACCACATCTTTGCAAAACATCACTCCTTTTCATTAACAGCCAAATAGAATTTAACCTAAGCTTTGAATAGTCATTTATTAATTCTATTTTTCCTCATCCATATTGATTCTAATTTTTCTACATTTTCACTTATTTGCACGTGTAGAAATGTGTGCATTTTGCGGAAATTTTTCAATGGATTTGATCTTTGGACCAAGTTTTGATGTTTCCTGGACTTCTCACATCCTGGGAGTAGCAGGTTGTTAAAACCTTCTGGGTGCAGCTAAAATCTTCTGTTGGAGACTGATCTTTATTATCCTCAGAGACTACAAACAGTCAGGCTGCTGTAGGTTTTATGCTCACAATCACTTTTTTTAATGTTAGCTGAGAAGGGAAATCTCCACTATCTCAAAAAAACTACACTCCTTCCTTTCCTTTATTCCAAATATTAGCTGCATTTTTAAACCCTTTCATTACAGTGATGGTAGCCTCCTTGATAAAGCTTCTTGTGGTGGGGGGGGAGGGTGTCCCACAAGGTCATCTCTGTCACTTTGGGTTTCCTGATTTGGTTTTCCTTCATTCATCTGTGTCCAAGACCAGCTTTCACAGTCACAACTTATTTTGTTCTGTAGCTTCTTACAGAGTGTGAAATATCACCTAAAGGATCTCATGGCTGAGTCTCAACACTCTCCAAAAAGTAACAGGAATTTCAAAACTACACAGGGATTTTTCCAGTTATACTGGAACATTATTAATTCAAATGGAAATTTTTTCTTTTGCCCCAACAGCTGTAGAACAGCACAAGCTTTCTCATCCTCAGCATTTCAAGAGCATTTATGGAATTCCATGTCTGTCAGCCACCCTTGGAAATAACCAGCAAACCTAAACAGCTATCCAGATATCTTAAATTCTGACTTTGGTTCATTGATTCTATTTTGCTAGTACCATGAAATGGCAGTGTGTCATTTTACTCTTTTCTTCATTCATAATTGCCCTTTTGATTTTGAAAATAATGCTTCTCATTGACTGCAATGTGAGCTGCATTGAGTTTGCTATGTTATCTAAATCTGAGAAAATACTGTAAAGCTCACACAGTTCCTCTGAGGGACAGAATGTTCTCCTTTCTTCAATTACTCACCTTTGAATATAATGTTCACAAAGACATTTGCACTTGTTCTTTCTTATAATTGTAAACCTTAAGATTAGCACTGCTGTTTAGAATAAGATACATTTGAGTCAACAAGTCTTTCTAAACTTAATTTTCATCACTGAAGGTTACTCTTTTTGTTTGTTCTAGCTTTCATTCAGACATTTTAAAATGTTCTTGCAGATTTAGGTCCAATTTGTCACAGAGGTCCTGGCCTAATTATGGCTGTTGAAACACTACAACTATTGAAAACATCCTTCAAAGGGACATGTTTTTCACTAAACTCAGCAGAAATCTCCCCATTACGTGCAGGGTCACTGAGCTGGGTCTCAAGCCCACCACCACTCAAGCAAAACTATTCCCTTTGACACTTCTGCTTGCAGCTCCACCCTCACATCTGCACCAAGTTTGGCTGTGCCAGAGCTGGCCATGAGGAAGGACCTGACAGGGTTCCAGTGCCAGCCTGGGTGGATTTCCAGGTTTCACCAGCCAGGAAGCCTCACACATATAAATATAGCAAGGTAAAGATTTTGACCAACATTTGGAACTTACTTTTTAGCCCTTGAGTTTGGGTATTTCTACCCTTGGTTTAGAATGGACATGGTGATGCTTCCCAGCTCCAGCAGGGCATTGCTGACCGAGGCACTGGCTGGAGAAATAGGACAGCAGACAGCACAGCCATATCCCCCCTGGCACCCAAGGGACACAGGCACACCTTCTCCATTTGTACTGCCCCACAATCTGTTTTACACTGCTCTGGAGAAGCAAAATCTCCCCTCTTTGAGGCATGTTTTCTGTTTTCTATGCACACTAACATGTGCATGTGCTCTTATAATAGAGATTTATTACAGAAACGTGGCAAGCTTTGACAGCAAAAGGTAACTGTAGAAAGAAAAAGTACAAATTATAGAAGACTTTCAAAAGCACACAATATGAAGAAGGACACTGCTGAATCAATGGCTGGAAATACAGAAATACAGATATTTTATTTAAGCAATGTGGTATTTAATGTCATAAACTGAAGAGAAATCCAACTGCAGAATAAATAAGATATAGCAAGTGGATTAAGGACATAGGTTTATGCACATAGCACACTTCTAAGTCGGAAAGATGTATCTATGTATATTTGAATCTGGATGCATGCGTAGAAAGTTTATTTTTTTTTTCACCCAAGGGTATAGTTCTGAAATGCTCTTAATGAATCATTTATAGCAAATTGGTCATAAAAAACATACTTGAGGTCCAGCCTCAAGTAAAGAGTGTTTTTCTCAAGACTTGAAATGCTGTGTGGCAGCCATGCCTGGCCAGAACAGAAGCATCCTTTTCTTTCTGTTTAATGAATTGGGCTGTCCTGCTCTTTATGCAGAGCAAGTACAGCCAGTCTGAGGCACATTTAACTAAAACCATCCCGGCAGTTTTTTGCCTCAGATGAAAGAAAGTCAAGCCAGCCTTCAACAACTTACTGGGGTTGTGGCTGCATATCCTTTTTCAGTTCCCCAAAAGTTATGTTCTCATTAAAATGTCACCTTACAATAATTCTCTAATGTACTGGCTTCTGCCTTTATTAGCTGTTGAACTAAAGCTACTAATGGAGAAACAGATTACCTTGAATTTACGATGGGCTAATTCCATTCCTTCTAGCCACAAAGATAAATCACCCTTTGTTTACAACTGAAAGAAAGTAATTTTCTAGCAGAATGAAGAATAGATGGGAAAATATAGTTTTAACTCTTGGCTCAGATTTTGAGGCCCAGAAGCAACAATGTGGTCAACACATAAAACATAAAATCAAGCTCTGGTAAACACCAATGAACAGCGCTTTCAAATTGCACTTATTTTAGTCAGTTGAATATCCCACCATTTACATATGAAAATGGAATTTGAACCATGAGGGGTTCTCTGCCATAAGGATATTGTTAAAGGAAAAGTGAAATCCAAATCAAACAAACAAAAAAACTTAGGAGAGATAGTAGTAGATATTATTGTAAAGTCAGGGACAACTAAAAGTTACCAGATCACCAAGTCACAAAGAAAATTTCCACCGATCATCTTTGGGACAAATAGTAATTCTGTTATTGCTATTTTTTTATCCTGCCTTAAAGCACATATAGAAAAGGGCAATGAATACGAATGTTATGCAACATCTCCTACTGAGTTAGTATAGCACAGGAAAAGGTCCCACCTTCCTAGGTATAGGAAGGAAGCAGAGATTTATTATCATGTTTTAGAGAGATAATGATGAACCCAGATTTGTAAGAATAAGCAACAAGATTGTATGTGAAGAAAAAATTCTGAAAATACATTTAGAAAATTTTCCTAAAGGCTTTTTTTTCTACCTGTTAAAAAAACCTGTAATTCTGCAGAAAGTAGATGAAATATATGTTAAAATGATCAGGTTCTAGAGTAAAAGAGTTTTATTTCTTCTGCAAATTAGTTTCTATATGTATACAAATCTAATTACCTATACCTTTCTTTTTTTTGTTTGTTTTCCAGTAAGACTGATTTATCTGTTCTGTTTTTACCAACTGGTAAAAAAGTAGATACCAAGTCAAAAAAAAAAAAAAGTAAAAGTTAAAGTTAAAAAAAAAATAAAAGGAAATCTGTTGGGACAGAATTTCCCTGAGGGACAAAATGAAATGAAACATTTTAGCTCATCAGGTAAATACCATGTCAGCCTCACATAAGGGACAGTATTTTCGTTTGACTGGTTCAAAGAAAGCAATCGTCAAAACCTGTTAATGGTCCTTTTGCTTTCCAAGTAAAAGAATGCCGTAGTTGAGGTATAGATTTAACTATTAAGGTGGAAAACTTTTTATTCACTTTGTCTGCATAAAAAAAAGTAAACCAGAAATGAATGCTTTTAATATTTTCTCCTGTTTTTTCATCTCATGTTCTGTTTGGGTTATGACCTGGACTACTAGATTCTTACACTGGACTTACTGCCTTGTGTAAGACATCAGAAGAATAAGTGAATACACTGATTAAAGCTGTGGCTAATGAAAGACACGATCTCATTTAGAATACCCACAGAAATTAGTTGATTTTAAAAACATCTTGCAACCACCTTCCTCTTAGCTTCAATAACCTAAGAATCCCATTCTTACTCTGGAGGAGATGCCAAATGTTTTCCTGCTTACTACATTCAGAAACAGATTTAGCTTTGCCCAGAAAGCAAAGTTTATCAGAGAGATATTTGGTTTATGTCTCAACTGATATGTGGTGCAAACTCTCTTTGTCCAAACTGCAAAACAACTGGTATCTGCGTTTTATTTGATAAACTCTCCCTGGAGGGGTCTTTCAGGAATCTACAGCTGAGACACTGTGAAAATATCTTCCTTTCTTCAACCATTTGGTTGTTTCACTTTTTTAAAGCCTAACTCCTTCTGGGTATTTTACTCTTCAAACGTACAGTGAGATCTTCCCTTGTACATGGTTTAAGGAGATAATCACTGTTGTCAGCTGTGCCATTTTTATTTGGATCACAGATAATTTGTGTTTTTTCCTGAAGTTCCTAAACTCTTTTGCTGAAGCAATTAAATAAGAGTTTGAGGGAGGCAAGTTCTTAGCTCTTGTGCTTAGAGGAAGAAATTTTTAAGAACTTGAACATTAAGACAGAGGACCCAATACTTCTAAAATAATAAGATTTTAAATCCTTTCATGACTTCTTAGTACTCACTATTATAAAAAAGGCTGCAACACTAAATATAAATTATAATAAAAATGTTTGCTAAAAATGATCCTTCATTAGCAAACAATAAAGCAATTGATTCAACAATGAAATTTAATCAAAAACTAATAACCCATGTGCCCACATAAATGTCTTATTTCTCTGGCTTCAATTTTCCTCCCATGAGAAAATCTTGGCTGTCATTGCCTTGCATGTCTTTATGCTGACAGTTGTATAGGTCTGTCTTTGTAAATAATTATAGTAGTCCTCATCCATCAGTCACTATACCACTTTCATTTAACAAAGCTGATTTATCCTATTATGTATTAAACATGCTCTAAAGGTGTTTCCCAATCTCCTCTCACACAGATTTTTACCTGCCCTGCCAAGCGACCAGTTCCAGACTGTTACACCTAATGGCAGCTGTAGCTTGGTCAAGCATTATGTGTCCAAGTGCCACTCAGAGTGAACCCAAAACTCCCTCCTTCATCCCTCTCACACAGGCTTTCTCAGTGATTTTGAAGCTTTAATTTCCTCCAGCCCATAACGAAGGAGTCTCTAGGAGCACTTAAAATTGTTGGGCAGGCTGCAAAGGGCACCCATCTGATTTCTGAAAGTTTTCTTTCACCAGGAGATACTCTCCTTCTTCCCTTCTGAGGAATCTTCAGCTGCCTAATCAGGGCAACTTGAACTTGAACTTGTGCTTGCCACTTAGAAACATGTCTGTCATCTGCCAGGATCTAGCCTTGTAGTCCAAACACCTTTTCCAGTGACAACGCAAAGGTTTTTCTGAAGATTTCAGCTCATGCTGCATTGGGATATCACAAATCTGTATGTTAAACCTGCTTCTAACTTAAAGCTTCCACTATAGGAGAAGTCTTCTTCCTGAAGGAAAAAGATGAATCATTACAGTTTCAAATAACTTAGTGATACAACACACACAATAGAAGCAGCAGAAAGCAGGGACAAGAACATTATTAAGATCGTGACAAAAGGGAAAATTGGAATGAAGACTTTAAAAATGCTAACCAACTTTAAAAGAAATGTAACTTTTGCAAAATGCATGGGGGTTTTGAACTTGATGTTTAAGGAACTTACTACTGATCCTCTCCTGGGTTCATTTGTTCCAGCATCCTGATACTGTGGCACAAAGGATTATGCAACAAGATAAGAAAACAACTTCAAAGCACAGAGCAATTATTCAATGGCAAACAGAGAGAAGCGCTTAGGCAGCTGTATTTATCCAGCCATAAGGCTGAGCACAGATATGCTCCCCACCCCTAACAAAGTACCCGGAGTGCTTTGGCCGGCCCAGCAGGCACGAGCAGGGAGGGGCAGGCTGGCCTCTGCAGCTCCACAGAGCAGGTCTTCCTTGTCACAGGGTTATCCATGTGCACCTGCTCCTGATGGCACTGTCCATTTTTACCTGGTGAGCTGATCATTCACAACCAGCAGCCCCAACCAGCACAATCAGTGTCCTAAATTTTTTCCATTACTTTTTCATACCTTTCCACGCTGATGTTTTTCCTCTTGAATACACCGGCTACTTCTGATCTTATCACAACAATCCTACTTCTTCCAGTAATTTTGTCTTTTTTATCTCCATACAGACTTTCTCACCTCTCTTTCAGACTTGTCTGTGGGGAGATTATGCAGCTGTGCTGCATCAGAACTAAGTCTTGGGTCCAAACACATGATCAGAGAGAGACCCTGGGTGGCAGGAGAGAGCTTACAACTGGGTCCACAGAGAGGGGATTGGTTAGAAACAACCATAATAAATTCCTAAGCACATCAATATAAATTCCTATCATCATAATGTATCCACACACACACCAAAAAAAAATTTCCTCTGAGTTATAAATATCTTACTCCTGTAAGCTAGCTAGTTAAAAAGGATTTTACAAGGCAAGCAACCTATGGCTAGGACAAGCCACCTGATTTTTCACACTGAAGCAGTATATCAAACTCTCATCCAGCATCTCTAGGCACTCATAATTCCTAACCTACTTAGAGCTTTAGGGGCACAACATCTGGAAGACCAGACTTAAAATGGCAGAAAAGCATTGAAGGTCATGCAGGATAATTTACCTAAGCTTTGAGTATTTGATAGATGAGAGGGCTGTTAGTCATTGGAAATGTTAGGAAGCATTATGAGAACAAGTGAGAAACAGAAATTTATAGGTTCATAAATTTTAATGCCAGAAGAATGATCTAATCTGACCTGCGTACCATAGGCAATGAAATTCCACCAAGTAATTGCCACATGAAGCTCATCAATTTGGGGTTAAAGCAGCACTTATCTCCTCATAGTAGCAATTATCATAGAGCATGAGGTAACTACTTTTTAAGAGCGAGAGAAAGAAGGCAAGGAAATTTTCTAGTGCAATTCTATCCACCCCCTTTTTCTCTACATGCCTGGTGGAAGTTTTCAGAAAGCTGTACTGCAGTAAGATTACAGAGAATAAATGAGAAGTACCTATGGAGTCTGCACATGACATTGCACTTCTTGAGTATCTAGAAACTACAGAGAAGAGGGTAATAAATTATTTTTATGCAGCAAACAAGAAACGGGGAGTTAAAATAAGCACGAAGAAAACTAAAGGTGACACAAAGCATTTACACACAAGAAAAAATACTCTTGCTAAATGGAATGTAATAAAGCTGCAGCATACATTTACTTTCAATAGCTTTTCACATTAGAAAATGATGATCATGAAAAAAATTATAACAATAACCTAGGATACATGGAGTTTCCTTCTGTAAGAAAGTTATAGAAAACAACAAAAGCACGTCCTTTGCAGAAAATATTATAGGCTGGGGAAGTAGTCAGGTCTCTGTGACCTATGCCAGAGCAGGAACAGTGGACAAAATAACAGCAGAAGCTGAGCATAAAAGAAAGGAAGTCAGTACATAAACAGGGAAGCTAAGGAAATCTTATTTCACATGGATTTGTCTCGCAAGTGGCCAAGTAGCACCTCACACCTGCTCACCTCAAGAACAAGAGCTTCTCCACACACTGTGACTCCCACTGTATGACACACAGTCTCTCCAGGGTCCCATAGCTGCCCCACAGTGCTCCCAGGACTGCTTTGTTCCCCATGCTCCCACAGGACAGTGCCCCCACCTACCCATACACCCCTTCCCCATCCGCCTCTCGCTGCCTGGGCAAGAGACAACACAAGCAAGAGAGAGGGCCACAGTCACATCGACTGCCCATGCTGGTCCCTGGGGAGATGCTGGTAACCAGAGCTGAGGCATGACCAAATCCTCTGGGTTTTTCACTCAGAAGCAGAATCAATGAAGTCAGTGTTCTCTAATCAGGCCCTGATTGCTACAAAATTTTTAAGACTTCACAGTCTTTGAGGCCTCTGCCTAAATTGATTAAAAATGGACAAAGAGGGAGGAGGAGGAGAACAGTGAGATAATGCAATCTTATTCAGATTATTTCTCAAGAAACTAAGCTAAAAAAAAATAAAAACATGTAATGTATTCATTAGGGGAAAACAGAGAAGAAAAAACATATCATCATCATAGGACTAAGTCCTGATATGGAGGCCTAATATTCTTGCAAATAAAGTACAAAAGTCCCTTTTAACTGAGTCATCAGGATGCCAACTGTCTAATCAGAATAATTAGGGGATCTTAGTAGTATTCATTATTTTTGCTTTAATTCTATGTGGGAGGTTGAAAATCAAATCTACACATTTTGGTCAGAAAGAAGGTCTTTGTGGATGTCTCATGGAGGAGGAACACACTTCTAGGTGTTTCATGAGAAGAACAATATACAATTACCAGTACAAAGGATGACACAAAGTGTACCCATCTAGCAAGTGAAAGAATATCTAAGTTAAGGCTTGAAAATAATAAATGTATAAATGGATTAATTAAATAAATGCAATGGCAAAAGCAACTTCTATCAGAACTAAATGATTATTAGACAAACATGCATGTCATTTTTATTTCAAGTTCCTTATTTCCTTTAACTATAAATACCATAGAATCTCTTAGCATACTTACATGAATAAGTGTTTAGGTAGATAACACTTCTATAAATATGTCAACTGTTTCTATAAATGCAAGTGCATCCTGATGAAGAATAATTATTTTTCTATTTTCTCCGAGCCTTCAGCAATAGATACTTGAATAAATGTGAGAGAGTATCATTCTAACAAATGGCTGTAGGATATGCAGCCAGAGATATGTAAAGGAGACAGATCATGAATTATTTATCATTGTCACTGCTACCGCTTGTTTGCAAAAAAATAATGCTTGAGTGTCACCTGGGACATGGGACATTGGTCCTCCTAACTTGGTGGAATTTGATGCTACTGGTAGAAGGACCAGGACCTATCTCAGTGATAAACTGCTGACGAGCCTTCCAGTGATCTCCTGTCTGAGTGTAAAAGGACATCCAACCTGCCTATGGGGCTGTTTTCAGAGCACTATTTTATACCTTAAGTTCTTCTAGAACCAGATTTTGGGTAACCGCTGCTTTCTTCACAAGGGAACAATAGGGAACTTCTCCCCATCCAGTACTCCCTGTTTTTCAGTGTCGCAACAGGAGTGAAAACTCCCATCCACCCAATGCTGAACTCACAGCTTTAGTTTTATAACTTGCACTCCAGTTGTTCACTCTCACTTTCTGCTACATTCAGTGGAGAGAAGCACTTTAGTGGTTGCTTGACTCATTTTAGGCATCAACTTTAAGTTTGAAACAATAAGTTTAAAATAAATACATCTCTCAGGATTGATTCTTGTTGGTTGTTTCCTGTTGTTTGGGGTTTTTTCCCCCTTGGAGGGGGTACAGGTTGTACTTACAGGACTTAATTACTCTAATTTTGGGCATTGAATTTAAGGTTGAAATCAGTTTTGTCCGAATAGTACCAATGTGCTCTGAACTGAGGTACATAAACTTTTGATTGCACTCAGAGTTGTGTAGAAGGGAAAGGCACATTTTGTAGATGCATTTATTGCACTGAGCTACAGCAGTGTGGAAGCTGTCCTGGTCCAGGCAGAAGGAAGAGGCGATCTGAGGATACACAATATGCCAGCGGCTGCAGGTATGGTAGGCATAATTCCAATTACACCTGACACCAAAGCTGATGCCTTGATGGAATAACTACTGAAGGCTGCAGGAAGCTGCCAAGATTCATACATATGCACCAGAAACCCTAATGAAATATAGGAGAGCAGCAGCAGACTTCAGTCCAAGTCATTGGGTTACAATGACAATTTTTTCTGTCTTCCAGTGTAGAAAAAATAATTAATCCTGCCCATTAATTATTGTCTTAAAAACTAATAGCTATAGTGTTCTTGTTTTTTATACCTTACTTCTAAAGTTGCTTTGCATTATACATGTGTAGACACAAAAGTCTGCTACTGAATTTTCTGTTGAGATTCCCACCAGCTAAAAGGCATTAGGGTTATCAGTGATAGAGAGAAAGCAGGCTGCAGTGGGGACAGAAGCAGCTTGGAAGAACTGAAAGACCTTCACACTGCTTGTGAAGAAATGTGTATCACCTTGAGAAGCAGCTCATTTTTGAGCTGAAGGGAACAGCTCGAAGTCAAAAAGTTGTGCAAGACAGCTGGAAAGTCTGCTATTATTTCCCCTCGCTGTACTTGTCCTAAATAGAGTACATGGTTTCTTAGCCCTGCATTTCAGACCGGTAAGCTCGTTTTCCTGGGAGGTGCGAGTTTGCCTGGTAGACTGGCAGCTTCAAAGGAGGTCCTTCAGGGGTGCTGCTGAAGATAAGGCGCTGGTGGAGTCCCAGTTGTCTCCCATGTGGAAGCACCCAGCCCCCACCTAGCAGCACCAGCAGAGCCTCTGGTCTGCTGCCGTGAGGTGCCAGGTCACAGGGCAATCAGGCCAGGAGGAGAGAGCATGCCATGGGCAGGGTGGCAGGGAGTGTGAGGACAGCTGAGGTCATCACAGTAAACTCACTACCTCCACCGCACAGAGCCACTAGGAGAGGAGCAGCACTCAGTTTATGTTCATGGCCTTGTATTTTCCTGCAGTTAACTGCGAAAATTCAGGTTCTGTTTTGCTAGCTACTGCACATATATATGAATGCAAAGATGGCCGTGGGTGGAAGACCTTAAGTCATATCTGCATATCAAACAAAGATGTGAATTCTGAGGTCAAGATAAGTATGTTTCCCTTACTGATCCTTTCTATTCATGGCTCTGGCTTTGTGCTTAATTTTCGTGACAGGAGCAAGGGGTGGGTGCAGCAGATTATGCGTGTGTTTCCTTTTGGGGGGATAAGGTGGCTGACAGATAACAATTCTCTGATTTCTTAATTCTATTCACCAGCCTCCTCCCTCCCACAGTGTTCCTGCAAAAACGCCCTTTATTTCTTTTTTTACCACTAGATGGTAGTAGCAGGTAGAGACTTGCTTTTTTTATTTTTTTTTCCCCTCTCTTTCTCACTCCCTTTTGTTTACACTCTGTGATTAGTTTTAGGACTCCGGTTCTAGTAAAGGGTTTATTGTTTTCTCTGAATGATCAAATGATTACGCAGATACTAAAGATTTGAAATGTTTTCAAAATAACAATTTTCTTCCTTTTCTACACGCCCGCTCCCCACACACCCTTGCTGAATGCAGTGTGGGCGCAGATTGCCGGCAGCAACCATTATGGTCAGAAACAAGCCTCACGTGCCTACAAAATCCCTCTGAAGATTTTCCTATGTACTATTAATTACACCTAGCATTTTCAGTAGTTGCTTCTTTATGGGTAGTAAGGGGCACGAGCAGCTGTTCTGTGGCCTCTGAAGCAGCCCTGGACTCTCCTTCAATCTGCCTTGCCTTTCTTTCCCCACTTCCTCGGCTTGGGTGGGAAGAAGCATTCCCAGCTCTGGCAGGTCTGCAGAGGGATGCCTGCCATATGGCTGGAACAGGACAGAGCCAGGCAAGGGGGCAGCTATGTTTCCTGACATTGTCAGCCTCGGAAAATTTTTAGGAGAGGAGTAACTTCCCCATGGCTCCAAATCATCTGTTTTGATTTTTATATAGGACACATTTTTGCTCTTCAGATGCAGCCAACAATTATTAAGACATTGTCTTAAATTAGTGCAAGCTGTGCCAAACCCTCTCTAACAGTTCATCAGTGTGTTCTATATCAAAGATGTTTTGCACCACCATATTAGAAAGGAAAGAAAATACAGTCAGTGCAGCTGTCATTTGATCACATCAAGTATTATCCTTGGCTACTGATAAAGTAACACAAAAGCATCATTTAGCAAGCGTTTGATGACTAAAGTATGGATTTTAAGACAGCATTTCCTCTATAGAAATTTATTATAAATGGATGAGTACAAATTAAGGACCACACATAACCAAGTACTGTGTATACCCTCCCTGTCCCTCAGGTACATGCTCTTACACAGTTTACTGCATTTATGTGACCTCAAGGAGGACCCCTATGTTAAAGGACAGGTCAATTTACTGAGAGCTATATTTACTTTTTAAATGGAAGGCAGCAAACTGCAATAATGATAACTGAAGGAAGAGCCATCCTTTCATTGAGTGAGAAATAAGCCTTTTGTAATTTTCTCAATAAGCCTGTCTCACAAACATCTATTTCTACACAGATAAAAGTGTCTATTTAGCAGACTGTTCAAGACTATGTTCTGAAGGGAATTTTCATCCTTTTTACATAAAACACAAACCAAAATAACACCCAAGCAAAACAGAACAGAAAACATATATTCCTACATCTATCAGTATTAGTCTGGATTAAAGCTCCCATTTTCCCTATGGCTACCTTTGCTTTTGTAAGGTAATAGAGACATACACCTTTCCTCTTTCGTACTGGCTGCTTTCTGCCTCTTCTCCCTTTCTGCCACAGCAGAGGAACACTTGAAAAAATAATTAAAACTAAGAGGCAGATCCTCAGGTGCTGAAAATCAAAATTGCTCCAGTGAACTCGAGTTATGCAAATTTTTATTAGCTGCAAAATTGGCCCCACTGGATTTTAATTGCACTTCAACATCTGATGTACCTTTTGATAGCAAAAGTAGGCAGTCCTAAGCAACCCTTTAATTTTCACTAGAGGAAGGTTTAACGTTCAGTAAAGCATTTTTCAACTAGAATTTCTCCTTTCAATTCATAAGTACATGCATACTCTGCTCTGTAACTTCAATACTTCATATTCATTTCCAGGTACCTGGTGCAATTATAAAATGTTCATAGAAATGACTACATTAATAAAGAAAACCTCTATCACAAGAGAAATGTGTTCTTATAGTTAAAACATTTGTGCTGGCATCAGGCATTTTGGACCACCTTACTGCACTCCCACAGGCCTTTTGTTGCAACAAGCCACCTAGAAATTGCTCCTCCAGCCTGACCACGGGCACTTAGCAAAGTCCTCAAACTGAGAACATTGTAGCCCTGCTCTCCAGTGTGCTCTGTGCTCACATGAGATATTTGCTTCTGTTCATGAAAAGCAGGGTGGAACCCCAGCAATGACAGCTCAAAAAACTTAGCTGGGTAAATACCTAAAGTTAGGTGTGGCTACTACTATTCACAAATATTTTAAGCCAACACTGCAGCCCCACTCTTTCCCTGCCCGGTGGCACTCAGCAGCAGCCACTCCTCCCCTTCTCATGTCCCTGCACAAGCAGTCAGGATATGCCTGATGAAGAGAACTGATGGACAGGTTTGAGCTAAAACTGATGGTGCAAAAAACAAGGATTCCTACCACCCAGGCTCATTGTCTGTCCTAAGTACCACATGGGCACATATTTGTCGTACCATGCAAGCACATGGAATAGATCATAGACAGAACCCAGAGGATGAGAGATGTGGTGAGGTCTGCCTCTTTATGGACCCCCATGGTTTTTTTCTCACTCAAAACAGGGAGATCTTATCCATACTGCTTACTGGGATGAGTCTCCCGAGCCATGGACAGACACAGTGTTAGATGATGCTGGCAAAAGTGAGCTGGGGTAGCCTAGCCTGAGCCTGTTCAGTCTATTAGTGCAGACAGAGCACTGTGAGAGAGGGAGAAGTATCTCCTAATGGTGCATCAGTGCCAGGTTCATGAGACGGAGACAGGAATACCTAATTTAACTAAAAATATGCTGTCTTGTCTAATTAGCTTTGTGCAGCCTCTAACACCATCAGGGCACCATTGGACAAAAAAATAAAACAACCACAAAAAAGCAAAACATTCTGCGACATCTCCCAAATGGCTCTGAGGCTTTTCTTTGAGCCAAGATACTGTGTTTTAACTCAGTTCAGTAGAAACCCGGTTTCATAACAACCCTGTGTTTTACAACTGGGTTTGTAGTTTTAGCCTCATCTGTCCCTGTGGTGGTGAACTCCCAGGTTGGACTCCCTCTGTATGGATGCAGCACTCGCTCTGCTCTCACCACCAGCCCCACAGCTGCAATGAGCCTGCTGTCTTACCAGCCCAGGACAGGATGACACTACAGGCAATTCAACCTCCAAACCCCACCGGGCACCCTCACATTGCAGACACCTGCAGATTTTGTGCTCAGCTAGCAAAAGATCTCATGTTAAATTGTTTCTGAATCCATGTTTTTCAGAATATTTTGTTCCATGGTGCATGTTGATATTTTCACTTCTTGTCCCAAAGTAGATGGAATTTCCACTTTTTTTCAGCCCTTGCTGCAGCTTCTGGCTCCTGCTGTAATAAAAGCAAACCAATTACAATAAAATAAAAATAGCATTTAACAGACCATTCCATAGATGCCTTGTACAACAGTCACAGTATTTTAAAATAAAGCTTTATTTTTTCCAGAGCACAGACTATTTCATCACATAAAATGTCTAGTTCCAGTTAGGTATGTTACATTTTGTGTGTGCTATGTATTTCTTCTTTGCTTGACTCATGGCAGGACTTCCAATGTGTAACATACAGTACATTCTACTCTCAGCTACTCTGGTGCAACCACATTGATTTCTGGGACTGTGCTGAGCTCTGAATTCCGTTCCCACAATGGCATGTTTGCACACTCTGCAGTCAGACTTGCTCTCTGTTACACTCCTTTGGGACACAATTTCAAGAATGAGTCAAGAGGCTTAAAAAGTGCAGTCGTGGTTGTTGTTCAACAATAGCTTGCTCCTGACAATAGTAATAATTAATCTGGGCTTTTCACTCTCATTGACATTGTGATCACTTCTGAGTTTTCTTTTGTTGTTTTTGGGTTTTTTTCTTAGCGAGTGACAGAACTACAGAAAGCAAAGAACATTTTTAAAATCAATTTCAGGAAAGGTTATTATACCATGCTGTGTTTTTGCACAGAGTGCTTTAAAGTTGGTGCCCAGGCTATGTCTTGGGATCACGTTGCTGTGCTGTTTGTTTGCTAATGATTCTGCAATATAGAAAGCACTGCCTAAAGGATAAAGGAGACAAAGAATGAGTGTGTTCTTGAGAGCAAAACTCTTCATTTCTCATGGCATATGAGAAGGTGTACCTCCTAAGAGGCTAGGCTGGCTATAGCTTTGTAACTCACAGAATTGTCCCATCTATAAGTTAGAGAGTAAGGCCATCCTATGTTGTGTATCAGCAGTGGAAGCAGATACCCCAGTTGAAGAACCAGACTATTCTGAAACTACTAGTGAAACCTTGTCCCAATTGCAAACAAATAGTGGTTGCTCTGGTGCACAAGTTGATGTCTCTCCACTGCTGGAAGAGGATAAACCACAGGAGCACAGGTAAGTGTATAATCAATTTGGTACTGGCCAGTGAACTGCTGGAAGTTTGCAATAAGATCTTATTGTGGGGGATCATGCTGGATGGGATAAGGAACATAACTTACAGTCAGTGAACTTAAACTTTTTGGTTGTCATGTGTTACAGTATCCCCACAGGTATGGCCAGGATTTTCCCTGAGGAAGGAGGAGCCAAAAATGTCAGAGGAAAAAGATATTTCACCTTGTGTCTACAAGGCAGGTGGTCTTCATTGATACCCATGTGGGAGGCAAAGGCAAAGCGCATAATGCCAGGGTATTGAGGAAGCCTGGCATTTATAGGCTGGGACAAATAGGAACTAATTTTCATCTTGACATTTTTGTTATCAATTAGGTATTAGTGCCAATAGCTATTCTGGAGGACTGACTTTGGCTTTATATGCCTTAGAACAAGAAGTTTAGATTAAATACAAAGCAGTTTCCATAATAGTGTGGAGAGCACATTTACTGGGTTAAATGGAGTATGCATTTACATAGCAGACATTAACTAAAAGAGCATTTGGATACCACTGTGACAAATATCATCCAGACTGTAGCACTCTGCAATAGAACTGCAGGGGTAAATTTAAGTACTTTTATAAGAAAGTATCATGGGAGAATAACAGGGTTTTTCAACTGGTCACACACCCATAAAACTGTGGGGAGAGCAACTCAGAAAAGTATGCCATACATTATTGGTTAAGTGGAATGGGAGTCCTAATACATTCATTAAAATAAGAAAAAAATAGTTATTCCATATGTCCTGTTAAATAATATATTCCTGGGTTATTTTGTGAAGACTTTGCAAAGATATCTGAACTGCATGAATGCTATGAAGGCACAGGGAAAGAGCTGTTATTATCACAGGATGGGTAGGGAGGTCTGCTCTTAGTATTTGAGGAATAAAGTATATATTCTGAATTTCAAGTCTCAGCCTTGCCTTTTGTCTTGATCTTTAGATGTAGAGGGGACTGTCATAATCAATTTCATTCAGCATCTGTGTCTGAGAGTTGTATGAGGCATCCCATGTGAAGTCTAGATGATTTGTATGCTTTGAAACTTGGTTTTACATTCCCATACTCTTTATTTTATTCATTTATTTAATGATAGCTTCAAACTCATTACTGTGGAGAGGAACACACATCATCAAGAGTGGATAAGCCCTACAAGTAAGGAAATAAAAGGATCTGAAAAATATCCATATGCCAGTAATTGGCATTATACTCTCTTTCCTACCTGTTACTGCCTGTGGAAAAATTATTGTGGAGAAAGGAAAGGACTTCTTGTTTTAAGATATTCAGATGAATCTGTTTGCACTTAGCTCAGTAGATCATCCGGAGTTGATGACTGAGGCATTATTTCAGGAATTACCTTCTGTGATCAGGAAAAAGGAAACTAATCCTAAATGAATAATGGGGGAATTGATAGTGGCAGAATGTCCCTTACACACTGCACCCTTCTCTAGACTTCTCAGTTTTTCTGCTGGCACAGGTTTTCCTTAGTGGATGCATAATGACTTATGCCTCAGTTTTTCTTTCGGATCTTGACCGTTCCCAGAATATTTAAATCAGAACATTTTAAGCCTAATATTAGCCAAGCAAGGAACACCAGACCTCTGGAACTCCCTCCCAGGGAGCGGTCAAAATGAGGAAGACTGGCTAAAGCTACTGCCTGAACAATTTGGCACTTATCATCATTGCACATTATTTTAGTTGACATGCTCTTAAAACCTGGCCAGTGCTTTTACAGCAAAGGGATAAACCCTAGCAACAACTGATGTACCTACTCACTGAAATCAATTATATAAAGAATCCTGCTCAGGCTATGAAAATAATTCTATAATCATTGTAAAGATTGCAAAAGTCTGCTTAGGAAACAGTCAGGATTGAATGTTAAGGGTTTATTTTCTCTCTCTGCCTGTCATTTTGAACATATGAGATCAGAAGCATGTAGATGGAAGTAGAAGACAGAAAATTAATTTTGAAAAGTCACTTTATATTCTCTGCTTTTAACTGAAACTAAGAACACTCCAGAAGTATTCTGTTTCTTGTAGCAGTATTGGACAAAGCCCAGAAAATTTTTCCCAAATACATTTACACTATATGGACTTAAAGGTAGTAATAAATAGGATAGATGGTCTTGATGAACTGTGGATGTATTTCAAGTGCATGCATTCCCCTGTCTGGGTCCTATTGTCATTCCCAGACCTGCCCCTATGCAAGTCTTCCATTTTTTTAAAGTCATCTATTCTATCAGCTTTTTTATTATGTCTGAGTCTCATTGATTGCAGCTGATCCATGGTATCTCTACTCAGAACCTGGGATTCCTCCTTGAGATCATCTCCGTGTCTGTGTTAAATTACATTTTTGAAAAGTGGAGTGGGGGGAGAAAAAGCCTATGTGCTGTGAGTGCTGAGTAGGGCACGTTGCAAAAACACAAACTGAATTCTATGCTCACACTAGGGCATTTGTATTTCACAGGCTTGAACTTCACACAGTGCTTGACTGCAATTCTGGTGTACTTTCCTGGATAAATTCTTCACGTGTCAGTAAGTTATCTTTAAACTGTCCTTACCAGGGATAAGCTATGTCTAGTTTGTGGTTCAAATGGTGAATAGAGTTTTCTCTCTGAAACCATCCTGAAGTAAAAGAATTGAAAAACACTAGTGGATAGAATAAAAAAAGGAACAGAATGTAAATTCAGGAAGTCTCAAAAATAGCAGTGCTGACCTGTTTGCACCAAGGCCAGGTACATGCTGACCATGAAGAACAAAATCTTCCTGATGATCTTTAGTAGTAACACCTGGAAAAAGTAGCTGATTGTGGATGCACCTAGTTGCAGTCATGTCCAGAAAGAGGAGGAGAAGTAAGGCATCTTTATGAACCTGAACACAGAGATAGCCCATTTTGCTGTCAACCAAAGCTGCTCATCCAGAGACAATGCTCAAGCACTGCTACCGAGGGGCCCCATCTTGCTCAGAGAGATATCCTCACTAGCTCCAATTATCATCAAATCTGACCTGCTGGATTATCAGTGAACCTTTTTATTTCTTGCATGAAACTGGCAATAGAAATTTTAATGATTATCAAGATTATTTGCAGTGCAAGAAAGATACAAACATTATCAGGTAAACAGAGTACAATTGAGATTATCAGGAAAACAGAATAAAACAGCAATTGATGTGGTTAAGCTCTTGAAAGTTCCTGATTTGCTTAACTAATAAATTATTTGCAAAAAGAAAAAATTTAGCAAGGGAAGCTACAGGTAAAAGCTGAGACTTAGAAAGCTGAAAAATGAAGCAAAGGGTGTTTCCATCATGAGATACCAATGGTAGCCAAGGAAAATAGAATGCAGTGATGTAGGAAATGTCCACAGCACAAGAAGAGATCACAGAAGACCATGTAAGAAAATTTTCAGTGCAGGAAAGGGTAGAGAGGCCACAGCACAGGGAGGTCAGGCCTGCATACATGAAAGCTGATAAATGGTAATTCAGTTTAAGGGTTGTACACCACGTGTTTGATTAACTGAGACATGAAGTGAAGCAAGGAGAAAAAGCAAGGTCAAAGGTGTAAGAGATCTTGGGGCATGTCTGAGACTATCTTTTATTGTCTTTTGATGTGAGAGAACAGTGGATCATGATTGCCTTTAGGAAGGAGGGAGGTTGAGAACTGAGAATAGAAAGTCTTACTGAATTAAGACTTCCATGAAGGAACCAGAGAGAACAGACCAAGGAAAACAGGCAATGTTTTAAATTCTTTGCTAGAAGCTCCAGAAGGAGGTGGTCATATGACACAAAAGGGTTTTAGTTTGATAATGTCACATTGGAAGCCTGTAGGACTAGAACTTAAATCTCTTAATGGTAGGTGGATATCATAACCACAAAACCATTCATTTTCTGCTATATTCCAGTTTCATCACCACAAACTACCATGAAAAATTCAGGAAGCACTTTGACACTGGTCTCATTAATAAGACATATAATCGAGGAGATGTTTAAATAATGATGTAGAAAAGGCAGAAGAACTCAATAAATATCTAATTTCATAAGAAGTCAAAGAAGCACTTCCCAGCCCATCCCTAGTAAAGTAGGATGTTTAACTGAGTGCCTCTGAGGTGTGGACATTAGAGAACAAATGGGTTAGGTTAATTTTTAATAAATATCAAATTACTAAGGAAATTCAGGAAGACCAAACAGTGCTAATGTTAAGTCAATGTTCAAAAAAGGATAGTGCATTGGCTGATAAGGCATTCAGCATGGAGTCAGTCTGTGCCCAATAAGAGAAAAACTGGTAAAAGATTGAATCCATAGCAAGAGATATGGAAATAATTTCAAGATGTTAAAACAGTCTGGTCAAATTAATCTTGTTTTTTTGTCCTGCAAATTTGTTTGATAAAGGATGTGTAGCAGAGGTTTTTAAGGTATTTGCCTTAGAATCACATGACAATCTGATTAAACAAGTAGTTCTGAGAGCTAACAAAACCTGGCTTTCTAGGGAATTGTGTCTCTCTTGGTTAATTGACTGTTCAACATTATTACACTTGGATTTTCTGTTTACTCTGCATATATCAACACAGGGCTATTATTTCTTGCTGCAGGGTATTTCAAAATGACAAACATTCTGTCATCTGTAACTACAGAAAGTACCCAATGGATTCAGAAATTATTGAGAGTGATATTTGAACTCTAGTAGTATTTTCCTGCACATATCTACTTTTATGAAACATATTTATCTTTAGGATATTTTTCTTTCTGCAAATGTGCTTAAAAATGACAAACCTCAAAAAATATTGGGACAGATGAAAGCAAAAATAGGCACCTTGCTTCCACTGGAAAAAGAGTATCATGAGCACTGCAAAATCCTTATCGACAACAGTTGGAAACTATATGACACATTTCAGGAATCAGTGATCAGTGAAAAATCATAAACTAATAACAGTATTTCGAAAGAAACCTCTCAGATGTGAGTGTTAGAAAATAGCCAACTATTCTACATGTTGAAAAAACAGTAACAAGCATAGGAAATCATGGAAGACTTCTGTGAGGTGGACAATTAAAAATACATTTTAAGAAAACCAAGTTCAAGCTCCAAAAGCTTGGAACAAGAAAGCAATCGGTAGCATGGAACTGAGAGGTGTACCCTAGAAAGCAAGTAACTTCAGGAAGGGTTTAGAGATGACTGTGAAGAAGGGAAGGAGGCTTATTCTATTATGGGTAATGCTAGAAGAAAAGTGTTTTACATCTACACAAGGAAGGACCAACAAGCTTTTAAACCAGACACAGCTAACAGGCTCCAGCACACGGCTGTAAGTATGTTTATACTGGGCTCCCTAAGTGCTTGTCTTAGGAAAGAAGAATCTTTGGAAGTCAGCAAAGGCCCCTGAAATCCAAAATTTTTAACTTTCTCCTAGTAATATTGTGCAAGGCTCTGTTCTTTGACATGAATTGCCATGCTCTAGCCATGGCCATACTATTTGGCTGTTTTAACTGCAGGGCAGCATAGCCACATCCAACCTCTCTCTTGGGCAAGGTCTCCGTTGTAGGAGGTAGCTAAACCCTGAATGCCTGAACCGCATCAGGAATTGCTCCAGCCTTTTAACTGCAGGCATCTGGGGCCATGTCTTTGCATTTTGTTTTTTGCTCAGTGACTCCGAAGTCACCGTGGTGAGCTCTGTGCAGAGCGCTGTGTACAGAGAGTTCTGTATAGTAATTTACCCTCCTAAAAAGGCTGTACCCATAATGCAAACACCTGTCACAGTTTTTTCCTTGAGAAGTGAGTCAGACACTATGGAACAGGGTTCTCCTAAGCCTTTGATTACGTATCTTGTGGCATGCCCTGCAGTCCATGGCTCCCATGCTGACTGTATGTCTTCGGGTGACATTATGATGTGTATCCCATATCGCTGCCCTACGCCCAGAAATTAATTCTTGTGCCTTTCTATGCCTTTAAACTGAGCCTGAGAGGGGGAAGGAAAAACTGAGCAAAACTTTTTCAAAGCAGTTTGCAGCTTGTTCAAGGTCACACAGAGATAGCGACTTTGTTTTCAGCTGAAGCAGGGGAGCGAGGAAGCGCCCGGCTTGTGGCTGCCCAGGTCAGTTTTTGGCCAGTTGTTCAGTTTCTTTTTCTCCAGAGAGAGACTGAGAGTTAAATTTTTTTCCTTCCCTGGAATTTTGGATTTCCTCCCTTTTCTGCTGGACTGCTTCAATATCAGAGCACATCAGGAGGACTTTCCACCGGGCACAGAGGGCCTGGCCCTGGGCCAAGCCCCAGCTCTGAGGAGACCAAAGGGAGGACTCTGACACTTTCCCAGGTTTTTTGCTCCACAGCGAGAGATTTTATTATTTAGCATTATTATCCTTTTCCCATGTGTTTGTTAAATAAATAGTTTTTATCTCTTTCACTTTCCTTCGAGGAAAATTTATTTTTCCCGAACCTGGCGGAGGAGTCGTGACCTGCCTTCTCTCAGCGGATATATTTCTAAATTTGGCCAAACCAGAACACTGTATCAATCAATGAACCACTTGTGGCATCCCCACTCCCACTCTCCATGCCCATGCAGGGGGCATTCTACAATGAAAGCCAGACTGTGCTGAGACTTCACCCCAAACTCTCATAGGACACAAAATTTAGAAGGTTTAGCCCAGACAGGCAAAGTTTAGCTCAAAGCATCCTAATTTCAGAGTGCTTTATTGAGAAACATGGGGCTTTCCCCATTTTTGCTATCTACTAAGTCTAAGAAAAATGTCACATTGCAATTTCTGAGATAGACAGAGAATTAATGCACAACATGACATGCTACATATTCCTCATCATGGCAGAAATCTCTCTGCATTTCTGTATCATGCAGGAAGAAGTACTTTCTGGAACCTAGAATTCATTCAATCAATCTTTCACAGATCTTATTTCCAGTCCTCAAATAAGTATTAAATTCTATCCACCTTTTTGTGCTTGCATCTTCATAGCTAATGGAATCCTGAGACATCATCTAATCAATATTCACTTATTTAATATATTCACAGGAGTAGAGTGCCATAAAAAATGGAAGATGTTTGCTTTTATCCATTTAATATAATTTACTATCTGTGTATAATGTATGTTATTAAAGCACTATAATCTTAAATCTGATTATTCAGCAGGCCAATGAAAGGCATATCTACATTCAGGAGCTACATCTCTGACAATTTCAATTTTTCAGCTGTTTTCATTGCAATGTGAGTGCTGTTCAGATGAAGATTGAATAAAAGGGCTTTTTCACCTTCTCATCTTATTTCCATCTAGAAAATATTTTAACAAGTTTTTCTTTAAAAATACTATCTCATATTTGAGAATGAGTATATCACACTTCAGCTGAAAAAGTAAAACTTTGGAAAACAACATTTGATGAACAGCTGGATATCATCCTTTACATGGCTAAATAAATAATTCTGGCATAGAATTTTAGCAAATGTTAGCATATCTGTCACCTTTCATTTATCCTATGATCACCAGTCACACTATCAGCCAATTTTATGGCCCACTAATCCTTCAGCACAAAATGAAATTATAGTATCCATTATTAGGCATCTGATAATATGAATGGGTTTATGGGAATTACTGTCAAAATATCTGTTAGAATTGATAGTAATGGGTAAAATTTTCTGCCTTTCTGATGTTCCACACCTTCTTTGAAATCAGAGAAAATCCTCTATATAATTTTAGGACCCAGAATTTGCTTGTATTCTGTTTATGCATGGTGCTACTGTTGTGACTTTTCCAAACCCTGACAATCACTAAAATCACCAGAACACTAAGTCACTAATGTATTCCAGATCAGTGAGGTTTATTGAAAACAAAATATTGTTATATAAAAACCCATCAGATTTCCTCCTTTTATGCCAAATATGACATGAGGAAGTCTTATTATCCTATTTATTCTATAGATAAGGTTTCACATTCATCTCACCTCTTTAATTAACAGGAGTTGGAAAATTCACTAGTAACTTTAGTTTCTTAGCTCATTACAGAGGCTTTTGGATAAAACTTAACACAAGCACAATTCACTGGAATACAATGACACAGCCATTGTTATTTGCTAACGTATTAAAATAGAATGCTACATCTGTGCATAACTCCAGTTTGTAGCACATGTCAAAATATGTTTTTTGAGCCATTTGATTCCCAAGCTCAGCATCTCTGTTACTTTATTCAAATATTTTTAGCTTCTAGCATCAACAGTGCTAAGAAGCATTATTGCTTATGCTTTGTAAGTGTACTACACATTCATAGTAATGTTTTATATGACATTCTCAACAATATATCTGAAGTTAATAGGAGTTTCCTGACTGACAGAAATGGTCTTTGAGTTCAGCTCTTAACCAATAAAAAAATTCTTGCAACCATCATTCTGAAATTTCTGATGTCTTCCCTCACTTTTTATCAGTAGAAACAAGTCCCAGATCAATAAAAAATGCCAGGAACATTCTAGTCAGTTCCTTATAATTTTTCAGTCACTGCTGTAACATACACCACTGAGAACAGTTTTACCAGCCAAGAATGTTGCATACTTGAACTGCATTTCAATTGTGGTTTAGGTTACAAATATATTAATAATTTATTGAATTAATGTCCAATTTATGGTAAATTGGGTGCCTTGTAGAATAAGGGCAGAAGTGCACAGCCAGAGGAAGCAAAGGGTCAACATAATCACAAACTAGGCAGTGTTAATAATGAAAAATAAAAAACTACATGTTAGAGAAATAACAGGATCCTTAACTTAATTTCATATTCTAATGTTGCAGGATTTTCCCTTCCTGACATCTTTGAATTCAAACAATGAATATGAAGGAAATGAAAAGTATTTGCAAGATGTGTGATGACATATCCCTAAAGACTTTTATTATTTTACCAAATAATTTTCTTACCAGATTGTTCTATTTGTGAATTCCTGGCTTTGACAGATGTATACAGCAGACTTCTGGGTGATTTGGAGCCATGGTTCCACCGAATTTAATGAGCTCTGCTCATGTACCCAGAGGGTTTGCCCTCCTGCTTTAAGTGGGGTTGGCATATAAATGAGCAGCCACTTCTTAAAGACCTTTGGATGCTGAACAAAAAATTCTGCTTTTGAAAATCTGTAAGCAACTGTGGTACTGACAGAGAAGTTTATTTACTGGTGAAGAGGTGAAAAAAGAGTACAGTGGAGGACAGCAACATAAGAGTGAAAAAAATTACAGGCCTTTATAGGAAAGATTTAAAACTTTAAAAAGACCAGGACAGATCCAGAAGGAGATAATTCCTGTTCTTGGCTAACTTAGCTGGACTGGGACAACTTTGGAGGTTTTCCAAGGTGCAGTTGACTCAAAATAGAACTGGGATGCTTAGGACTAAATTGCCTCTCTTAAATATTAGTCACAGTGGTCTGGTAACAAACACTGGTTCCCGTTGACCTCACCCCTTGACCAATAGCAAGGTCAGAATAATTTTTTATGGCTTACAAACATCATCAGATCAAGAACAAAAGTCCAGTTCTACTCAAATCTGATGTGAAAAGCCTGTTCCTTTCATGTAGGTAAGCCTTCTCTAACTGTCCAAACAAAACTAATGCCAAGAGTACATGCTGGTGACACCTCAAAGAGCAGTAATCAGAGAAAAGTCCTGGCAGGAAGGAAGGAATTCGGAAGGAAGGAAGGAAGGAAGGAAGGAAGGAATTCGGAAGGAAGGAATTCGGAAGGAAGGAAGGAAGGAAGGAAGAAAGGAAGGAAGGAATTCGGAAGGAAGGAAGGAATTCGGAAGGAATTCGGAAGGAATTCGGAAGGAAGGAAGGAAGGAAGGAAGGAAGGAAGGAAGGAAGGAAGGAAGGAAGGAAGGAAGGGAGGAAGCAAGGAAGGGAGGGAGGGAGGGAGGGAGGGACATGGACTAAACCCCCATTTTAGATGAGTGAGAACTACTCATCTAAGCAAGTATTTGCAGAATCAGTGTGATCAGGAGCTAAAATTTTATTTCTAACTTCTTCAAGTACAGATGGATCACCTGAATTTACTAAATCAGAAAACCTTCACATGCATATATGCAGTTTCGGGATCTTAACTGGGTATCTTTTGGGGGTTTTTTTTCATGATATCAAATAATTAATTGAACAAATGGTGAAGTTAAAATATAATCTGGCTTATGTATGTTTGTTTATTTTTCTAAGTAAGGCCAGGATTTTAAAATTTTATATAGACATTATATCTGCTAGGACAGTTTATTTTTTTAATTCATATGCTGTGTTTGCTCTACTTTTTCCTTCAGTTAGTTTTGAAGAGGTTTGATGCAAATAGGCTGCCTCAGGAGACAGTCTTCCAGAACTTTCTTTTTTGCTTTTATTTCTAAAAAATATATTTCCTTACTCACTCATGAAAGGGAATAATTAACTTTGTGTACTGTTGCTGACCTGCAAGTGCCTGCAAGCCCTAGTTAAAACAAAAAAAGGACCTACATTGCCCGAGGTGCTGTACAAATACAAACTGAAATGATGAAATTTGCCTGGCAGATTTCATGCATTAATTAACAAGAAGATTCATATATATTCATTCACACTGCTTTTCCTCCATGGAAGATGAAACACCTCACAGGAAGGCAAAAAAAATCTCTATTTGGAAAGGAAAGAAACTTAAGTGAATAGTCAATGAACCTGAGCAATTTTATGCAGCAGGTCAGTGGTGAAACTGTGACTAGAGCCAGAGCTATACTGAGCTATGTGTGACCCTCCATTTCTTTTAGCTCATGAGATGCATCAGGTCTAAGGGCTTTGTCTTTTACGGCAGTATTCCCCACGTCCCCAGATTCTTCTCTTCCATATCCACCTCAGTGAGCTGAATCCTTTCTTATACTGTGCTGAACGTTCTGGAGCTGGGCTGGGCAGTGGCTCCTGCCCAGCAGGGAGGCTTGGACACCACTGGCATCTCCCCTGGAGCAGTCCCACACTCCCCCGCAGTGCTGTGACTCCTAGGGGCCCACAGCCAGTCTTCTGGATCTCAGCATAAACCAGGCCCACAAAAGGGAGTTCTGAGTTGGTTTCCTTGGTGTAGAACCAGCTGCAGGGGAAGGATGAGCGTCAGCAGGGGCCCATCAGCCAGGGAGGGTTCCCTCCCTCCTGAGCCCCTTGAGAGAGGCCCCTCGAGTTGCCTCAGGGGTAGGTTCCTCAGGTCAGCATCCAGCCAGCTCCACACTGCCCTGCCCATGGCTTCCTCAGATTTCTCAAGGACAAAGGCAACAGTTGCGGATTTTTATGCCAGTCCGACATCAAGTTGCCTTTGCTACATGGGATCTTAATTCCGCATGCCTGGCTTTGGCTGTCGAGGTGGCATGAAGGGCCTTTAGGCAACTGTGAGAGTGGCCCTCCCAGTATTTTGCCTGTTTAAATAAAATCTTCCTCTGCCACATTAGTTCCAGCCGGTGAAGCTGCTTACTGCACAACTTTGATGGATGCTTCATTGTGTGAAAGGAAGAACAAATCCCTGACCCCATGAAGTGTAAAGCCCTGACGTAACACATGACAATGAGTTGTGGGTCGGAGAGGTCTGGCAGAGTTGGGTATCTGCCCCTCAAGTACCTTCACATTTGCTTCCTCCTGCTTTCCAGAGGAGTCTGGCCAGGAAGCTTGCATGCTTGCAGATTCATTGACCTACCTCTGCTCCCAAGTTCATGTTTCTCCTTTCCCAGAGTTTTCCAAACCCTCTGCAGTGCGATTTGGGGACGCAGACCTTCTGCCCCACGTGCTGCAATATGGCCAGGAGTTTCTGCAGCATGATCAACACTGGGGAGTCTTATACTTGCCCTTGCATTATTTTTCTTCCTGTAAACATACTTCTTTTACTTTCTTGTATCCCTCTATTTGTATTCCCTGCTAATTCTTTTTCCAGAAGGAAATCTGTTTATACTATGAGCTGTCAGATGTCATTAGGTATTATCAGGAAACTATGTGGCTATGTTTTAAGAGCATGCATATTTCAGGGCACACAGATCCATAATGTTTGCATATTTAATACATATTTGCATTTATGAATCTCCATGCTTTTTGGATCTTTGCCAGTTGAGGAACTGCCTGTCTGTGGAGAGAAAGTAGGCAACCAGAAAGAAAATGGTTCAGTGTCTCATTTGGTATAATAAAGATCAATGTTAGCTGTTGTTTCTAAAACTATTACATCGATACTAGCACAACTGGAACTCATCTGCCATTGTGCTTAAAATAGCTAATGCTCACTGCATATCAAGTGGTATTTAGTTGAACTTAACAATAAAATAATATTAGTAAGCACTGTGACTTGTTGCAATAATATCGATACCTGTTGTTCCTTGGCAAAGCAGAATTACTTGAATTACACGTTAAAAAAAAATCTCAAAACTGATTTGGGAGTCAGTAGTGTAAAATATGGAATGGGTCTTTATAGGTTAACCCAATGTGTAAAAGACTGTTTACACTTTTGCTACTAAAAACAGTTGTTATTTTGTTTTTGACCACAGAAATCAATTTTTCAGTTAGACACATTTCTTCATGTTAATATAAATCCCTGTGTCTATGTACGTGCTCACACGTGCAAAAAAGGTGCATATGCAAGGAAAAGGAGCCTTGTACAGAGGCAGGAGATGTCTCATGCTTTCTGTATTTTCTCTTTGACCTTGGGGATAAAAGTTGGTGTGGTTCAGTTTCTTTCCATATCTGTAAAATAGTGATTTAAATACGTGCCTGTCTTACAGAAACATTGTTTAGGGTAAGTTATTTCCTCTGGCAGTACACTCACTGCCTGACACATACTGATGGATAGTTATTTTGTGCACTACCCCTTAGAGAACACTATCCATATGAAACCTAGTCAGTTAAGAGTGTTCTTTCACAGCAGGGATTCAGTCAGGGATTCACTGACCTCCACTGCACTAGGTGTGATGCCCTTGAAAGGGGTAATTTCACTCCTGTGCTGGGTCTTACATGCATGATCAGGTATGGAAAGTGACCATACTTTAAACCTAACCTGGCCAAACTCAAGAACAGAAAAACACTTTTGTCTAGATCACTTTCCCAGTCTTGCATTAATGCTGGCAGAAGGGAGTAGACAGAAACTTGCAGACTGGGACAGAAGGGAAGGCAAGAGTGCTCACGTTTTTGCAATAATATGTGGATTTAGTCTGTCTTAAGCTGACCCTGAAACTTCACCTTAAGGCAAGTATGTTATGGCAGTTTATGTACTGCAAATATCTCGTCAGTTGAAGACTTGCTGATCACTTTTCTTACACCTGCAATTACATTGCTATTTTCTGCTGGATCCTTTCCCTCTCTGTGCTGCTGTGTAAAACACACATGCAGGCACTACCAGTGCAGATGACTGCACAGAACAGCCATCCACAGCAGATTCACCGTATTCAGAAGTACAAAATACATATTGCATTTCAGGTTGGCTGTGAGAGCGCAGAAGAAAAGACCATTTTGCTTTTCATGTCCAGTTTAAACAGATGGTGATAATTTAAATACAACAGTAAATCATGATTTACATCTGGATTAAGAAATTGTATGACAGATTTTTTAAGAAATAAGATACTGTGTTAGCATGTCTGGGCTGTACCAAGCATGTTTACTTAGTGTTTATATTGTAGTTTTACAGGAAGGCTTGCCAGGCTGGGGCCCTGTGGGATAGATCATAAATAACCACAAAGGGTTTGCAAGCTCAAGAATGTGCAGCAAAACAGACAAGCAAGCATTCAAGGGCTGGTGAAAATGTGTGCAAGGTAACAAAGACAGTTAGGGAGGCACAACTCTCATCCAGTCAGAAACAGTAAAAAAAGGCACCAGCAGTGCCTTCGTTACGAATGAACTGCACAGGGATTCACCTATGGTCACATCAGAACTTCACCAGATCTATGAGCACCAGGTGGCCAGTGTGGAGGTTTTGATGGAGTTTAATGTGTCATCATGCCTGGGAACACCGTCGGTGAGCTGGAGCAGTCAACCTCCATTTACATAAATCCCCCATGTTGTGAAATTGCTCTTATGGTGCAGGTAGAAGAGAGTGGAAAGCTGCCAACACGTCTGTGTTCTGGGATTGGGGTTTTTATTAAGATCTTGACGTTTATATATTTCATCTGGTTTCTGTTTTATTTTTTATTTAAACATTACATAATACTTCAGTAAGTATGCATAGTAAGATTCAACCACGCGCTGCTTTTTGCACAGCATAATCCATAGTTCCAAATTGCATGAAATGTCCTCCCAGAGCCATGGAAGTTGCTGTTTCCAGGACAGAGTCAAAATTAAGGTGAAAAAAACGGTGCTCTGCTGGTGATTCATAGCCCAAGCTCTGAGAGGGTTCTCCTACAAGTCTTTGTGGTATTGCTGTTTTCAAAGGCTGAACCGCAACAATTTTAACAAATTGTTCCACTCTGTGGAGAGGGTTGCTATGGAAATGAACAAGGCTAACATCTCTGAGAACCCTACTAAGAGCACTATGCGAGGGTGGGAATTTAAGAAAGTAAAGCATGTAGGGGATTAACATCTTGCTCCAAATCTGTTCACTGTTCTTGTGGGCTTCAGAATTTGGCCCACTGGATAGAGATTTTTTTGCAGTCCGTTCTGCAGAAATTTAGTGCAAATTGAATTAAACTAGATGAGAGCAAATGCTTTTGAAAGTGATCTCTGGGAGTAAGCTTGTATAGACATAAACATCTTTATTGAATTACTTTTTGTTAATAATGTCTAGCAGAAAAATGTGATTATAATGGAACTGAAAAGGTTATTGAAGCATAACACTTTACATGGTTTTTTGGGATAGTTACGGTTTGCTCAAAACCTGAAGCAACTATGGTGTTCAGAGCATTTGGATGGAAAAATATTGCTATGGCAACAAATTACTTTTATATTCACATAAAGCAAAAATAGATCTCTCTCTCCCTTTGTGGGAAGCACATATTTTAAAGTGCATGAAAGATTAAAGGTGATAGGCGGAAACAGCTGCATGAATATATTTTCATTTTTCTTCTTTTGGTTTATGCATATTTCTGTATAAATATGAAATGCAGAAATAGTTTGCAGCTAGAAGCATTTTGCAGTGAAAAAGTAGAAACAGTTTAGAAAAGGGAACGAAAGTATAATACAGTCAGAACTTCTAGTTGAAGTGTAGCAGCATCAGACCTTAACTGATTAAACAAAATATTCTCAGTGCCGTTTAAAAAGGATGGAGAGAGTCCTCTCCCTCCTGCAAGTACCCAGGAAACAGAAATCACTTTGTGTCCATAACTTAAGACAAGAGACAGTGGTTTTTATTTTTCTTTAGTCAGGCACCTTGTCAAGCTTAAGTAATAGACCTGGTGGCAAGATTACTGATTACTTGATTTTAGCTCTGTGGCTGTGTTTGGGGATTTTTATTTAGGAGGCCTGCAGCTTTTACTTTGGTGTGGTGAAGAGCTTATGTGCATCTATATGCCATGGTGTGCACCATCTGCAGAGGAACTATATGTCTGCATTGATATGTCAGGTCTATCCTGAGGTTCCCTCTCAATTATTCTGAAACACGTGAGCTGTCTTGCACCATCTGTATCTCTCTTCATAATGTGCAGCAGGGCTGCCCACATTTTGTGCTTCTTAGCTGCAAAATAGGGGCCTCCTTGTAAGTGGTATGTGAATTTTTTGGCTCATTTTCCAGCTGGTCTCTTCATGTGGAAGGCAGAGAGAGGCACTGAAGGTCAGAAGTGAGGAATATGAGGGAGATTGTGGTTCAGCTACTGACTGACCTCTCATTCTCAAATCTTCAGCCTAAGCAGAACAAACTGAAGGATGAGACAGTCAAGGGGTAAATCAGGATGATTTGGAAGCACAGTAGTTCCAAACTGAATATTTTAGGACAAATGTAGATGTTTATGGTATAGATAGACTTGCAGGCCTAGATTTGAGGGTTGCTTTAAATATGACCCAAAGTAGCAAACAATTCAAAGGGCCTCACATCCCTTCTGTTAATGTCCAGCGCAAATGAGTGCCTGTAAAGGATTTCAAGTGACCACTACACTGAAGTTCATATTGGCCCTGCTATGGAAGTTTCAGAGATGACATTTTAGGGTGAGGAAGGGAAGGCTCAAGATGCAGAAAAGGAAATGGAAGAATCAGTCGGTTATTCTGAATCTCTGCAGCACCTCATAAGCTGTTTCTGTAGTGCTTAATAAGAGGGTTCTACAGAACCATTTGAGGCCAACTGGCTCACATCCACATTCCTTGTTCTTTATCTAGTACACTGACTTCTCAAGTGATGCTTTTGAGGCCGAAAGACGTAATTGGTAATATGCGAGTCTCCCTTTTCAGCTTGGATTGCCTGAAATAATGTGATACCTGTGTTGCATCTTTCTGCAGTCCTGTGTGCATGATATGAAACAAGCTGCATGGCATACCCCGAGATGTGTCAGGACAGTTTGAGGAGCTGAAACTGGGATTGTTGTAAGCCACTCCTGGTACAGTTACACCTCTACTGCCTGCTGCAGACAGTCCCTGGAGTGAGCTCTCCCCTAAGCTGTTCCAGTACATCTTTGAGAGCACCTGAGTCACCCAGAACAAGCTCTAGGAGTCAAGTAACAAAAGTGAGAAGAGATGCAGTCTTTAGCTTGGTCTCTGGCTCACTTCTGAGCTGTGCTGGCACAATTTTGAGTATGCTTGCAATCATACACAAATCCTGGCTGTTCACCAGGAGTAGGCACGGACAAGGAACTGTCTCAGTGGAAATATGGGTCCAGCCATCCAGTATAGATGGGTAAGAGGGTTTTGCATGGCTGCTCTGTCACTGTTGGCTATCATGTGTTGGCTATCTGTTGGCTTCAGTGCCAGCATGGGCTCAAGCACATTTGCTTTACTGCTCTTGGCTGCAGAAGTAATGCATCTAGATGTGGTGTCACAGTACTATGGTTAGAATAGCCCAAATAGAGAGTTGTATACTATTTAAAAAAAAAAAAAAAATCTCTGTGGCTAGTTTATCATGGGTTTGGAGAGAAAATGAGTTTGAATGGGTTCTAAATTGACACCGAGTCTGGACAGAATTTCAGTAGTTATGTTTTCTGGCAACACTGTCAGAAAATATGTGTTGGACTCCATCCACAGTTGCCTTGCTTTGAGTACATGAACTACATATTTTAAAATTTGGGTGTACCCATACAATCCAAAATTATGCCTGTGAATACTGTGTTGACATACCCTCAATTACACTGCTGCAAGCTTCTCTGCACCAAAGGAGCAGAAGTGGGCTAGACATATTTTTATACGTGCAACCCAGAAAGAGATGGGAGAGACATCATGTTATCCTTCCTTAGTATGGTCATCAGAACTGTAAAACTCTCGGCTTCTGCATATTACCTCTATTTTATTTTTGTGTGTGTATGTTTGTGCAGCTGAATTTCTGATCTCTGTACCCTGGGTTTTTTTGTGGTCATAGATGCCAAATGCAAATTTGGTTATCACTCTTGAATAAATGGCAGAGGTCTTGCATACTTCACTAAGTCTCATAGCCTTTTTCTGATGAGGAATTGCATACATTTATTCTCAAATTTTGTGTCTCTTTTCTTCCTAAGAAGAAAGATGGCAGAAATCATGCAGTGGGACAGGGAGTGCACACATAAAACTTAAAACATGTCTGAAGTAATTCATCCTGTTTTGCAAGGAGAAGTGGGTCAGAATGTGGTATGAATCTATCCTAATCTACTCTTAGTTGTTTATTCACTTGTTCCTGTCCTCTTATTCTCTCACCATCCTTACTGTGTAGTTTTCTGGAGTTATTAATCTTCTGCTTGGCATTGAGCTTTACTTAAGAATGAATAGAGTTGGATGTGGCTGTTTTACCTCTTCTGTCCATATGCACTCCAAATGAAGATGAGACTACAGCATTTTAGTAAACTGGAGCATGGTTGCACAGTGACTTTCTCACTGCTGGGATCTCTGCCAATGAGAAGTCAAAGACGGGAAGTATTCAAAGGTGGTGATTTTTCCTATTATATCAATGAAAGTCCAGTGACTGATTATTGCAGACCTTGCCATATATTTCCTCTAACATAACATTAATAATACACCTGTGTGTGATAAGTCCTCCTCTTCAGTAGGCATAAATCAGTATGGTGGAAAACAAGGAAATTCTGGAAAAATACTGTCTTCCACAGTAATTTTTTCCTCTATTGTTGGTGTAATCTAACAGAACTGCTGCACAAGTGGTTTTTGTTGAGTTTTTTTTAAGCAAGTTCTAGCAGAACAATGAACAAAGGGGTTTGGGGATTTATACATTCCGTTATAAATACAGTGGCATTTCCATGACCCTGTTTAGAAGAGTAAAGCTTCTATTTGTCTCCTGCTGATTCTGTCAACATCCACACAGTAAGTTCAGTAGCAATCCCTCAGGTATTCAAGTGTCAGACCACAAAGTCATTTCTGCCTTTTAAAGAAAATACTGTGTTTCAAGGAACTGGGACTTTTGGGAATATGCCTCTGAAGTGGAGATGTGATGCAGGAATGCAGATGTAAAGAACTGAAGGGCTGGGCACAGAACTGAAAAACAAGCAAAACAGTGAGACAAAATATATACTTATATAACTTCTGAGTTTAGTTACCTTGGTGAAAATGTATAGCAGCTCCAAAATACCTACAGAATTTCCTGGAATAGCTCAGATTAAAATACATGCCTGCCTGAAGATCAAATGAACAAAGACAGAAGAGTTGGGGAGGAAAAATATATGGGGTCATGAATTTTTCCTTCCCAGTTTCACAAATATTAATCCTTTGGATCAATTCAGACCCACTTACACAAAGTCAATTATTACAGAATTCAATTAGTTATTTCATTTCCTGGTTTCCAAAGGATACATGGCTCATGAAACTGTGTTGCCCTGTCTTCTTTTCCCAGTAATTTCTTTAAGTGCTGTCTGATTTTAACCAAAGGGGCAGACAGGTACCAGGTTCCCAGGTACCATGTTCCAATATGCATGTGGAACTCTGTGAGGTTAGAAGAAAGAAACCCAGACCCACCACAAGACCAGCAGTTATAACTGAGCCTTTTATTGTTTGGCACCATCATGTGTTTTCTGCCCACCATGGCCTGGATATAGGTGTGGGACAAGTAGACCACTGAACTTATGTGGTTCATATGAAATAGAAAATGGAAAGCTGCTTTCTAACCACACAGATAATAGCTGAAGCACAAAAGGGGAACATAAGGTAAGGGTGGCACAGTACCAGTGCCTGTGGTACAGCTCAGGCACAGCTTACTGCCTGCTGAAGTGACCTTGGGGCTTTATGGGCATAATGGCACAGAGTAATGGCAGAAAGAGTCTGAAGAATGGAAATAATTCCTACTTACACCATAGACCCAAATTTTGTTCTGCTGTCTAGAATTGGTGCTCATTTGAAGGAACAGCAGAGCAGAAGGCCAGGATGGAGTAAGCTGCATTTTCTTTCTGCTAGGATCTAGAAGTTTTTCGGTATTTCACAGCCTGAAAACAGCTGAAACCTGCTCTGTGAACCTAAAAGGAATTTTTCTCAGCCTGGGATTGACAAAACACAGCACATTGCATGCACAATCCTTCCCTACTTTGGTAGATAACAGTTTGCCCTGTAAGTGCTTTTGGTGTTGTTAAAGTGCTGACCAAAATTATCTGTGACAAGAGGGATTATTTCTTAAATTAGAATTTGGATTTGGTTGTGTGGGATAAATTCTTGTCATTGCATAATGAGAACAGTACTCATATTGATTCTGCATAATTTTTTTTTTCATACTACCTGTACAACTCAAAATAGCAACTCTAACACTCTTGGGTTTTGATTCTTGTAATTGAGAAGACAGGAAGCTTTTCTCCCTCTTTCAAAATACTTTTTTTAATATTTTTTCCTACCCTCATCCTATTGAAAAGGTGTATATAAACTGAATTTCTTTCTCCAATTGGCTTAACTTTTGGAAGCCAATATTAATTGCAATTTCACACCCTTCAGTGATTCTTTTTGTGTCTTTGCAAAAGGGACACACGATTTTAAAGCTTCCTGTGAAAAAGCCTGTGATAGGATATCATCTGGAGATGAAAGCATTCAAAGTCCAGATTTCAAATCCCATTGCAGCAGAATATTTTTCAGACCTTGCTTGTTGCCGGCGTTGAAATGCATGAAATTTCCTGCAAGGGAGCGTTTTGGAATGTGAGGTTGCAGCAGTAATGAAGGAAATTTTTATGGTGGTTGAGCTGATAGTGGGAGTGAGAGAACTCTGCATTGTAAAGTCAACACAATGCCAGCATTAGTATTCAGATGAAATTTAGGCTTCAGTGAAGAGGCTGTCAAGCACTCCGTTTGTTGAGATAAAACCTCACTATGTTCATGCATGCTGTGAGTGGTTCTGCAGCATTTCAGAGGTAAAGTACCAGTACTTTCTGGAGCATCAGTGCTGTTCGTCCTTGCTATGGGGTGACCTCTTCTCTAGCAGGATAGTTTTAGGTTGTTGATCCCTGTCTACACAGAGTCCTGCCTGTGTAGTCCAAAGATAACAGAGCACTGTTTAACTGATTTTGGGTGAATGGTATGATTTTTTTTTTTAAATCCTTTTTTAAAAAGACGTAGCAGAACACCGCACAAAATCGGAGGCTAAAATGAATTTTACTTGGCCTGCTAGCATTAGCAGTTATTGTTGTATGGTTACAGCAGCACTTTTGGGGTGCTTAGGATGCTGGGCCATAGACTGGTTCCCTGTTGTGCAAAGCAGTGGTAAGCTACGAGTAAAAGAGCTTACAATTCATCTCTGTAGTCTTTTCCACACAAACGTGAATGGCCATGCTCCAGGAACTGGATTTTTCCTTGGCACAGTGCTGTGCCCAAAGAAGGAAAACTGTACTAGCTCAGCTAATTCAGTTATTCAATTTCCAGTACAATTGGATTACCCTTGTGTAACTGCATCAGAACAAATATTTTATAACTCACATCAGCAGAGAGCAGTGTGCTCATGCCTACCATGAAGGTGGCCTGGGTGGTGATTCAAAAAACAGCACAGGGTTTCTGGCAGGCAGGGTAAAAAAGGAAATGGGGAGAATATTCTGGGTCAGCAGCAGTCTCAGACAGCAGCCTAAACACTGCCTAGTATTTTGTGGTGTCAGGATGGATTCTGTACTTATTTCCCAGCTTCATTTGGCATATTGCATGTCATGGAGACAGGGATAAGGCTGGGAAGTCACATCATACTCTCTGCAGTCCCCTGCTGCCTCCTTTTGAGTCAGCGTCTTTGTACATCAGCCTCCTCAAGCAGATGGGCCCCAGGCAAGCTTTAAAGGGAGCAGGGTGTAAAAAAAGATGGGCTTACATCTGCACAGAAAGAATTCTTTCATAGCAATGGCCATGTTCTATGGTAGGAAGATGGGAAATTTCTGCCAAAAAAAAATAGAAAAAAAGCTTGTTTGCTGTGATTTGAACCAAGTATGTGAGTTGAAGCCCAGGGAGTTCTCATTTTGCTTTTGCTGTATGGAGGGATTCTACTAAGCTTAGAAAGGTAGTGAAAAATAGCCTCTGATCAACAGGTATGTTCATTGTGATGTGTGCTCTCAGGTCCTCCTGCATATCATTCACCTGGAATTCACAGCATCTGCTTTGTTTCTGGGAGAAGCACAGTTCACAAAAACTTTGCCAAGTGGTAGGGGGTGGTAAAATGAAAACTAGAATACATCCAGCTGTGAAAGACTGTTTCTCTAGTGTGTTAGCGTTCTTTGAAAGTACTTTCAATTTAGTGTAGAAAGAAGAACAAATGGACATAGTTCTACGCTTCTGAAAAGGTTTGATAAAAGTTTTTTAGAGGAGTTTGAGTAAACTTAGAAAGCACAGAGTGATAGATGAAGTATTGTCATACACTAAAAACAGACTAGCCCATAGAAAAAAACGTGTGCAGTAATAAGCTGTGCACCCTGGGCTGCAGAACAGCTCATGGTATGTTGTCCTGTGAGCTAAAATAATGCTAAATGTATTCAAATGTCAAATAGCTAGTAGGCAAATATGCTAGTGACATTTATAGACTTAAATGTAACCTGTCAGATAAGTAATTGGATGACAAGGCAAACTAAGCATTTCCATTAAAATTTTAACCTATATTTTAAATAGTTGAGTGGTTTGGAGAATTGCCTCTCTAGTTCATATTTGTACATCAGCCAAATCCTCAGGACACAAGAGTCAAGGGACTGGTGGGTATTTTGGCTGCTAAAACTGTGTCAGCAAGTACCTGGTCTTCCTATAACTTGCCAAAACAGCTAGATTTCTCTGGTTGGTTTATTTTGCAAGGGTTTGGATCTGACCACATGCAGACAACCTGATTTAGCCCTCTCCAGAATCACACAAGTGATGGGAAGGAGCAAACTGCAGGAGCACAGGGCAGGAGATGGGAGTGGGGGAAGAACTAGTTATCTGGAAATTGGTTGGATTTCTTTCTTTATAAATGTTCTAAATTTAACAGCTGGGCAACAGCTTTCTCCTTATTGATGTGACAAGCCTATTGCCTGGCCAACATTGATTGATTTGGAGAACAATTATTTTGTCTTTGGCATCAATGAGATGTAACTGGGGCCCCAAATACTTCTGTGTAGGATTGGTGTCACAGCAGACTTAATAAAGCTGGCATTTATATTTCCAGGAAGAATAGAACAGCAAGATACAGAGGATGCTATACAGTAGAAAGTCACATAGAACAGGTAGAAACAAGAACAAAAAGTATGTCATAAAATAGAATAGAAGTAGCCCATTTTTTGTAGAAAGGTAGTGAATATTTTTTAAAACAGGAAAAACACCATGTAGGGTGGAAAAAAAAAAGAAAAGGGTAATATAAAATTAGTAACATTAATTTTAAACAAATAAAATGGTTTTTTTTATTTTGAAAGCATACCTAATGCATACATACTAATATATATATCAGTAAGCATATTCTGTGACATTTAATGTATGGCTGCCTTTTGTAGTTGTTCACGGTTTTTTTCAAACTGGGGGGAAGGACATGGAGCAACCCCAAACTAATTTTAAGGAGGGTAATTATAGAGATTGTCAATTCCAGAAATTCAGGAGACCAGAGACATTCTTCCCCTCCCTCCTGTGGGGCTGTCATGGTATCACCTACAGGTTTCCTTGCAGGTTTTGGGCATGGGCTGCCATCAGAACCAGACCTCCAGGCAGGAGGCACCTTTGGCTTCTGCCAATGCAGCACTTGCTCTGTTTCTAGGATAGACCTGGGGACTGCAGAAATGTTTATGAGCCATTACTGACATAATATGATCTAAATTAATCTTATTTTATCTGTTCCAGTTAATGATGCTTTAAAATTTGGTTGTCAGTAGAGAATAACTACACTTCTAAGAATTCTCAATTTTCCAAATGCATAACTTATAGTTTGTAATTAAAAGAAAGGCACCTTTACTTTCTATGAAATAATTTTTTGGGTCTCCCAAGATATGAATTATACCAAAAGACAGAACATCTTATAATTAGCACCAATTTACATGCATACTAGTGCTCTGTGCTAGTGGAATCAAATCCATTCATCCATGTGTCTCAGAATCTTTACTGCTAAGAGATAATCGAGGTTTTTCTAAAATATAGCTAAAAGGGAGGGGTGAAAAAGGTGTCTTTGTTCTATCTTTTTCACTTATGGTCCTGTAAATTTGTCTGCCTCCATCGTGAGTTGGTTCTGAAGCTGCTTCATTCAGCATTGTCTGTGCCTCCTTATGCGACCCTGACCCTGCCAAGGTCATTCTTGCTGTGGAAGTTCACTTGTGCAGTAGGACACAAAAGCATAGGCATGTTGCATTTGCCCAAGCCATGAGCGTGGGACCAAGCCCTGGAAACCCTTCTGCAACAAGGCCAAGCTCCCTTCTCCCCAGAGTCCTTCAAAGAGAAATGAGAACCTTTAAAATGACTTACAGATCTGAAACATCTATATTCTATTACTACAAAAATATCTTTTTCAAGTCTTGCCATAGTTCACCAGGAGTTTCATCTCCTGAGTGGACTCTGAAAGTTTTATTGATTTATCAAGCTCTTATAGGTCATGATATCAAATGTATCCATCTTTTATAAATATTTTCAATTGTCCTGGTTTCATCTAAGAGCTACAGTAGGACACAATTCTTCTGAAGAGCATGAATGACTGTTCTAATATGGGACATATATTTCAGATTCTAGGCAGGTTTAATATCTGTCTAAGCAGCAAAGGTTTTTTCCTTCCTTTGGAAACTTGGATTGGTCATATCCTGCATGGAGCAGATGCTTTGACATTGAACTTCTCTGGTGATTTTGCCATTCAAGGAGCTATAGGCCACTTTATTCACCAGCTGGTCATTATTCTATTGTCTTCTCTTGTTCCAATGACAACAAAAATGTGGAGAAAAAGTTATGTCATATTTTCTTTTCCTATTTTTTCCTTTAATTTCAGAATATAATGCTACTGAATTTTTGGCAACCTATATCCTATATCATTCCTTCGGCCAAGGACATTGAGTAGGACAGATTGCACAAGCAGGAGAATTACTATTCTTTGTCATCAGTTATAGTTCTGTTGGGGACATAGAAATTTCCCTTTGGCTTCAGAACGACCCTCTTTATTTTGACTTTTAAAACTATATTTATTCCAAAATGAACTTCCTACAGCAGGTTGTGTTTTTCTCATCTCTTTATATCGTTTCATGTAAAGGGACTGGGGATTTGGCAGCAAGTTCACTCATGAGAAATAAATTGCTAATAATTCCTATTATTTTTTTCTCTTTCCTGGTGTGAAGCTTGTTTTGTTTAGAGATTTGTATATCAAAACTGTTTTAGAAAATTCATTTGACTTTAAAACTTAGTGTTCAGGATTCTCTAGTGCAAGGTGACTTGTAACTTTTTACCTTCATACATTAACAAATATATATTTTACAGATCACACCACTTTTATCTGTTTATGAGGGCTTCTTTGTGACCTTGTTTGTCTGTTTTTTAGGCTAAGTTGTGCCAACATCACTGAATTGAGTAGAAAGGAATAGCAACCACTTTCCAGGTTTTATTCCAATATAAAATTAGTTCATATTCTGCTAATGTTGCTGAGAGATTTTGGCTGTTCTCTGTAACAGGAGCATATTGTCCTGTACTAATGAGAAAACTCAGTATGTAGGCATTAAAGTGTCTTTGTGCATTAGTGGATACACAGACACACAATGTCCTCTGGTGGAGGAGTGTCATGCTATAATGTCCTGGTTCTGGACAGGAGAGGGTTAATTTTTGCAGTAGCTGGGAGGGACACAGCCAGGATCCAGAGGTTCTGTATCACCTTAAGTCATTTTCTGAGGACAGGGGACAGGGTTCCTTCCAGGCATGGTGGAGGGAGTGGTTGGGTATTGTTGGGGTTGAGCACTTGTGTGAACCATTCATTTCTTGTACCCTCTGTCATTTGTATTGTTGCTGTTACTGTTTGTTTTCTTATTTCATTGCTGTTTCCAGTAAATTGCTCTTATCTCAACACAAGATCTTTACCCTTTGTGCCTCCAATTCCCCTTTCCAAGATGGCCCAGCAGGAGGGGGAGTGAGCGAGTGGCACGTGCTTTGGAGCGTTTCAGCGGGAACACTAAATTGGGGAATACCATTTTTAAACCATGACAGCCTTTATCCACTGCCAGTGGTGGGTATCAGCCATCCAACCCTGTTTCTTCTTGCTTTTGGCTGAAGCTGCTTGGGAGAGCATAGATAAAATTTTTCCAAAGACAGCAAGTGTCCATTGAAAGAGTGTTAGAAAAAAATTATGTAAAACAAAAGTAAAATGTGAAACCAAATTCTGGTATTCACTACCATAGAAAGTGAGGGGGTAACTAGGTAACACTGGAACCACAAGAACAATGCAGCTGCTCCCGAAGTGAGTCCTTATGGAATGAATGACCGTGGATGGTTGAATTCGGCCAAACGGGACTACGTAGACTGAAGAGTTAACAGATGATGATATGGAACTTACCTGGAATGTTTTTTGGGGAAAAATAATACGATAAAGACATGGAGAACTCTTCAGGCAATAGCTGGAGAATCTGACTGTTTCTGGACTGCCTAGATAATAATGTCCTGAGTGTTTAATTTTTTCTTTTTACGTTTCTTTTCTTCTTTGCTTCTGTTTCGCAAGTTCGTTTACTCAGAGTTTGAATTAAAATGCAGGAGACTGAGAGTTCATCTTCAGACTTAGTTGTTTATTATATCTTATCTGTAATACAGCTGCACAGAGTGTACCTCCAAGTTAACAAGGTGGAAAATGGCCGTGAGTTCTAACTTCCAAGGATTTTTAAGGTCCAAATTAACCAATTATGAAATACCAAGTAGTATGTTTTTACTTATAGTCCAATTACTAACTTTTCATGGCCCACAGTGCAAGTTTTTTGACCCAATAGCAGAACCCCTAGATTTATGAAGAAGAAGGAGAAAAGAAGAACAAAATCTACACCCAAAATCCTCCATATTGTGGCCTATATCCCCTAAACCTAATTTTCTACACCTTTACATATTCCACCCAGTGATATAACTTTTAATTACACAGCAACAACCTCAGTGTTATCACACAATTTAGGAAGGCTTTCCCAAGGTTTTAGGTCAAATACAGTGTGCTTCTGAGGATCACTGTTTCTCAGCACTGAAAGGCTGAAATTCTCAGAATCCAGGGTTCCAACACCTAGAGATTTTGGAAATCTGACGTACTACTGGCAGGCCGGGTGTTTAAGAAATGCAAATAGTGGATTTATTTCTTCCTATTGTGATGCAGAAAAAAGAGCTCTGACTTCCCACAGTTCCCTCTCCTCCGTTTTATCCTGCATTTCATTTGCCTTGATATCTCATTTCACTTCCACCACCCACCATTTCTCCACAACAGCAGCCAAGGCCAGGGCTCCTTTATTTTGCATGAGTTACAAATCTCTCACACATTGAGGCTTTCAGGGACTGGAATTCAGTCAATTTCTTGGCTGAGAATTACAGGGCCCTCACCAGAAGAGAAGGGACACATTGAGTTAAGCCCAGGCTCCTACTGAAAAGAATCCCTTAAGCTCACTGAGCAGAACATGGTCTTTACCTTAGGCTTAGCCTCAATTGCATGCCAGAGGATAGGATTTTATGGGATATTCACAGTCCCAGGTCTGAGTCTTTGGTGACCTCACATTTATTTTTCACTGCTCTCACTATGTTTTTTTAGTACGTTGGCCAGATGAAATCACTCTGCAGATCCATCTTGCCCTGACTGATATGCAACAACACACAGAGGGGCGGATGCACAGGACATGTCAGTCAGTAATTGGTAGAGTTCCATCAGTTTAAGATTTGGCCTAGAGCATTTTGGCTAATATCTTTTACTATATCCATATCCTGGATATAACTACCGCTCACTGAACCATTTTAGAACATCTATAAACCTGAGGAGTATGGCAAGTGCACTGGTGGCTTAATTACAAATGCATTCAGTGCCAGGTTGTGAATCCAGTCATGCTGGTATAAAGCCAGAGTAATTCTGTTGATGTCATTGGAGGAGTTACTTTGGCACTAAATTATCGTGACACAGATCAAACCTTAGCTCACAAGTGGCTCCATACTGCTTTGAAATTTTTATGGATTCCCTTTTATCTTGCCTGTTCTCTCTGTATCATGTTTGTTTGGTTTGGTTTAAGATAATAATGCAGGATTTAGTCACAGCCCTTTTTTTTTTGGTCTTAAGGCAGTTGTAGAGGTATTTGTTTTGTTCTGGAATTAAAAGGAAATAGCAAACAAGCTGCCATTCTTTCTGTTATATGAGGTAGCAGACAAGAGCTCCTCTTCTTTGGATTTCTGAAGGGTTTTTAAAATTTTATCTTCTTTAGGATGAAAGTTGAGCATCGCTTTGTCTGTTTTCATCCCAGAAAGAAGAACCTGGGGCAGTGCAAACTACTCTTTGCAGACAGGTTAAATTCTGGAGGTCTGTGAGACTGGGGCCTTGCAACCGCTGTACTGTCAGAAGCAATTCTAGCCAGAGACATCGCAGCTTTGTAGTCAGCATAATTAAATCAACCATTTGGAATTGTTTGTAAGTAAGGAACAAAACAATAGGCATTGAAGCTTTATTATTGAAAGCAGCTGCAGGAGAGGAAGTTCTGTAGCCATGGGCTGTTTAGCAAATCCTGCTCAGGATATTTTAGTTTAAATTCTCATGATCCTTTCTGTGAGGCAGGAAGCTATTTTGCACTGTCTCCTACATTTTTGGTCCTTATTCTTCCCTCAAATGTTAAATCTAGGGAAAAAAAAATTTAGCATTATCATAAGCTCCACTGCAATCCCACAGCTATCTCTGAGAAGAGAACAGGTTGTATATATTGCCCTTGTAAATTTGATGAACTGAGCATTGTAAAACCAGCAAGGGGAGGCTGCAGCTGGAATTCATTGTGGTAACTCTCTCCAGCTTCAGTGGGATTTGGATGTACATATTTCAGTGGGCTGCAGTTGTTTATGATGAAATCCTTCCTGCTTAGCTGGGGCACTGTTACAGCAACCACTTCCACATTACTGCTCTGAGATGGGGAGAGCAAGGAGGAAGGGGGAGTGGGTCAGGAGATTCAACAGAACTGCACAGTTCGGTGTCAGTGGGGAAAACTGGATTCTCCTATTTAAATTTAGTGCTTTTGCCTTTCCATTGATTGTACAGAGTCTGTGGGTTCCTTCCATGTTAATACTGCATTGCTTGATACACTTCTCTAATGGGCACCTCCATTCTGCTTAAATTCAGTATTTGGCTGTCTGACTGGAAAGAAAGCCAGAAGGAAATCTGAAGTGTCTCCATCTCCCTGGGATCCACACTGCAGACCCTCCTCCCAAGTAGACCTCAGGGCAATATGAAATGTCAGTACCCAACTTCGGCAGAGCAATTACAGCACTTCTCAGAGCACTTCATCAAAGAGATGATGGCTTCATTCAGCCTCTCTGCTCTACAGTGTCTAATAATAAGTTAGTAGGATATCCTGTGTGCAAACACCAGGCCTTTTGAAAATTCACCTAATAATAAACTGCTAATTAAAAGGTGAGGCACTGACCCCTAGCCCCTAGGCCAACACTGCTCTTTACCCCCTTCATTTTGGGCCTCCTCTTTGTAGCAGTAAGACTTAGAGAAAACCAGTTGGAGCATAGGGAATGAGCAAACAGCTACACAGTGTGGGTGCACCTGAGGTTTATGTCTGTCATGCTAAAGGGAAGAGGTCGTGGGAGTAGCTCCTGACCCACAGATCAAGTGGCAGTCTGGTTCATGTCCATGCTGCTTTGTGCTAAGCTTGTCTTGGAGCAGGCTGGCCACACACACACTACGTTAGCCCACAGCTTTAGCTCTTTTCTGATTCTCGGGTGATGCTTCCGTGACCACACGCTGTGATGATACTTCCATGTGTTCTTTCAGTTCAGAGGGGGATCTTATTAGTGTATATAAACACAAGACACCTACTTGACCACAAGAAATATCTTTTTACTGTAAGACTGATGAATACTTGAAGAGGTTGCCCAGAGATGTTGTGGAGTCTCCATCTTTAGAGATACTCAAAACCTGCGTGACCACAGTCCTGGGCTGCTGCACAGCTCTCTCCACACTGCATCCACTCACACACGTATATCTTCTTCAGAATTTCTGTAGAATCCAAATTTTAGCACCACTTTTTTTTTTTTTTCACAAAGGGCTTAGTTTGTTGGACAGCTGCTTTTTTATCCCTGCCTTTATGCAGATTACCCACCTCTTCCCGAACTTTGTCTGTGGATGTTTTTGCTGTATTTATGCATGCAATTTTCTTTTCTCTCACTGTTTCACCTGCTGCCTCATAGTCATCCTGTCTTTTTGGGGTTTTGGCTGCCTTTTTGGAGGTGTGTTTTTCGGCATGCAGTGTGCAAGCACACACAGTAGTGCAGAAGATGCAGGGGTAGGGAGAGATGCTCCTGGAAATTCAGAATGGCTCCTCTAAGATGGGCAGCTGTACCAGTTCTAAATGGATGTGATATTTTAATGATAGTCTAAACTAATGTGAAACCAGGTTATTGGCTTTTGTTTCAGGACCTGATGGTACCTCCACAGTTGTTTCGATGTTTCTTTTTCTCTTTTTTTTTTAGGCTCTGCAATTAAAAGAAGGTAGGAATGGAGATGGGGAAAGGAGAAGCTTGTTAAATGATCATAAATCAAAAGTTAAGAAATTAACTATTACAGTGCCAAAACTACAGCTGTCAGTAACAAAATCAAGTACACCATTCCATTTGGCTAAAACCGTGCAACTTCATCCAGTTTATTATAAGATGCCTTGTTTACAATACTGAATTTTTAATGAAAATTAATTTATTTCTATTTCATCTTTTCTTCTCTTTTGTCCTCAGAAGGGAATATGATACAAGGAACTCCCATTTTCCCTCATGGCAAATACCCCACAGGCTACGCAGGGGAGTTGCAAGGCGGGAGCTTCCCCCCAGCTCAATTGGCAGGACTCAACATAATCATTTAAGCACGAGTCAGATTGGTTTTCTCTCCACTTACGTAAATCCATAATGCTTAAATCCACAGTCCTTCATTGTTGAATTACTGCCAGTGGTTTCCAATACAAGCTCTTTATTAAATAAACAGGGATCAGATGACATGTGTTTGAGTGCAGATGACCAGTGCTACTATAGATTGCTTCTATCTGAAAAACACGGATTTGTAAGGGGATGCCGGATGCATGCAGGAAAGGATTACCAGGCACAGATGGCAATGCTCATTTATAGCTGGAGAGCAAGGATCTAATAGTATTAAGAAGGGAAGGGTCTGATTCTGTACATGGAGAAAGTGAAACCTGCCACAGGGAGATGTGGAAAAGTCACCAACATGAGCAACTGGCAGTATTTTCCTGCCTAGCTCATTGTAAACTACATTAGTGAAGATGCTTGAGCTATTCTCATGGGATCTAGCATTTTAATCCAGCTTTTGCACTGTCTCAAGCCCACGATGGGGAGAAGGAGGAATTAAAGAGTATAATGCTGTGTAAGTGGGGAATCTCACAAATCTACCTGCACTGCCCACACTCCACCATAACCTTGTGCACCAGGGTCTACATGAAGGACAATGTGTTTCACAGGGATTTCTAAGAGCGAGACAGGCTGCCAGTCCCACTCTTCTGCAACATCATCTCCTTTACTCCAAAGCAAGAAGTGAAAATATGGAGATGGGACATTTAGTGATGTTTTGGCAAAACTTTCCCATGGGATATGTATCCATGTTGGATTCCATATTAAATAGACTCATAGAATTATTTGGGTTAGAAAAGACTTCCAAGATTATCAAGTCCAACTGCTAACCTAATACCACCAAGGAATATAAAACCCATTAAAACCTAAGCAAGTCTATTTATACCCTCATCAGACTCTTCTATAAAATCCATATTTATTTGAGATCCTTACTGTAACTGTAGGGTCTGTCACGATGGAAAAGAACGGAGTAAGAAATTTCCATGTCTGTTAGCCCAAACTGGAAAGTGTGGGCATTTGGGTAGTGCAAAACCATGTGTTTTCAAGCCCACAATTAGCCACTTTGAGCAGACTATCAGAATTCCAGATTTGCAACATGTAAGCAATTTATTCTGACTTGCTTATACGAAGACTTCGTGACTGATGCTCTGCTACAGAAAAATACCTGGTGTCTGGTTAATTCCAGTGTAAGTGTTACAGCTGCATGTTCATGTTGTTTTGCCTCGTTTTTTTGCATGCTACTATGTTTGCACTCAGGAAGCCTGGTACTGGTTTGCATTCAGGATATTATCAGAGTTTTTTCAAAAAGAGGTGTTGAAATCACATTTTTCTCTGAAAATGCCATAGATAATCAAATTTTCTCTAGGAATTCTCATTGCAACAACCAGCTCACTGAGCTGTGGTCAATATGTGATTTTTTTACTATCTGGTTTTTGCCTTTAGGTTTTTTTTGTTTGTTTCTTTGTTATTATACAGAAAACTATAGATTGAAAATTATTTCACATGATGTCTCTGTTTCCAGCAGTCCCTGAACTGTGAAATGGTGTCATGTACTGTTTTGTTCTGCTGACTACTTGCATCTACATCTATAAAATGATTCAGATCTTCAGTGGCCAGAAGCTTATCCTATTATTTTCTTCCCCTTAAATAACCCTTTAAATAAAACATTGAAAATTAAAATGCACTTCATTGGTTATTGACTTTTTTCTATAAACTGTTATCTTTCTGAACGTAATTCACTTCTTCGAGGTTGGAATTCTGAGTGTAAATATTCACTTTATTAGTGGAAACTGTATGCATAAAACCTTAAGCAGAGTGCTAGAAATCTTTCCTCCTCTTTGTTCCCAGGTACAGTCCCTTCTTAGTATCTCAGGCTTGGTGGGGAAGATTCAGCCATAATGCAACTTACAGAAATATGGTGGTTTTTTTCAAGATCTCTGGAACAGGGAGAATCAAGGACTGAATTTACAAGAATTTCAGGTTAATACTTCCAATTTTATGCTTTCCATTTGTATAATCACGTCAGTTTTGTAATGGCATAAAGTAGCACTAAGACATTCAATCCAGTTTAATCCAATTACTGTTTCGATCTCTCAGGCATGCCGTATTCTTAGATAGGAGAAAACCACCAAGTGTGATGATTTTATGGATTCACATATACACTTGGCACCATAAGTAAGCTATACTTATATATAATATATAATATATATTATATTTGTCTTTGTTTTCTCACGTATCTGTTTTTAGACACTGCAGAGTTTGCAGAGTCAATCTTCTCTGGGGGAATTTTCTTCTGCCCCCTCTATAGTGATGCCACCTGAGCAGCATCAGCATTCTAAGGGATGCACAGATGCATCTCCAAGGGAAGTTTTATTACTTAAGCCCCCCCTTCCAGTGACAGCTCTGTGTCAGGAAGAGGGAGCTGTGACGGTGATGCAAGCTTGGTTTATTACCCATAGCTGTTGCCAACATGTGTTTATAAACATTATCCTCAGATGTCAGATGAATTGGGCAAGACATGACTTTTGTGCCACAAATGCAGCCGAGGAGAGTAACTGTAACTGGCACAGCAGCCAGAGAGCTTCTAGAGTGACACCTCCACTCCACCAGTACTTCTTCAAATACTGTGGAGTCCATTTTCTCTCCACATTAGGACTAAGAAAATGTGTCTGCTTTTGTTATTTTTCAGGCTCTGGATTTGCTTCTTTCCTCCTTTGCTCTGAGGTGGATGTTGTTCCTTTAATGTATTGTGTTCACTTAGAAACTTGCAAGGGGTTCCTAAGAAAATATGTGTTGTATTGCTACACCTCCAAAGGGCTGGGATCAGCAAACTGTATCATTGCGGTCTGGGCTAGTGAGCAGGAAGACATCTGTCTGTCCATGAAGGCATCAAGAACATAGAGGGGAATCTTATGACTGGTAATGCCTGAGGTCAGGGTAGTGCAAACACCATGGAAACAAATCAGAAGTCCAAGAACCTAGCACTGATACTTATAGAATCATAGAATCTTTCAGATTGGAAAAGACCTCTAAGATCATTGAGTCCAACAATTAACCCAGCACTGCCAAGTCCACCACCAAACCATGTCCCTAAGTGCTGCATCTACATGTCTTTTAAATACGTCTAGGGATGGTGACTCCCCCAGATTGCATCAGTTTTAACAGTGTGTGTTAATATTTAGTTTAATATTCAGGTACCCAGCATCCCAAATTCCCCTAAATAGGTTTTGCCTTCCTTACAGAAGTATCGCTAAAATTAGTTTTTATGTCCTGACTGAAGTTCAAATTTTGAAAGTCACAAAGGGAATCAGTGTATAGCTCAGGTCTTCAAGTTCAGCACTTTCTCTAGTCTGAAGGTCCAAAGAGTTTTCCCAGAGTATCCAACCCTGCTGCCAGATTGCACTTCAGAATCCAGGACTATGGATCAGGCTTCACACTCCAGCCTTCTATGATGATACCCAGATCACACCACTATCTCCCCTCTGGAGTTATTTTTGCCCTCATTTTCCTTTCAAAATACATTGGGCCTTTTCAGGTCAGTTTCTCTCCTTGCCCACTCCTGCAGTATTGGAAGCTGTATTGGGTATCAGCAATTAGTGACGCTGCCTTTCAAGGTTAATCACCTGAATTAAGTGAACATATCCTGTGTCAGGTTTTCCAAAAGTTGTGGCATTTTCTGAGTGAGCACTGGTTCAGTCTCACAGATCCCATCCTTCCCTTCTAATTCTTCTTTCTTGCTTCTCTTCTGCATGTAGCCACCTCCCTGACTGCACTTGCAGAGTGTGGGGGATTTGGAAAGGCATGTACCAAATGGTGGCTTCAGGAATATGGAAGAGATGCAGCTCTGCTGCCTCTCAGCCCTGTAAAAGGGTGAGGATAAAGCCAGTATGATGTGCTGCAGAAACTGGGAGGCTGTAGGAAGGTTTCACCATGTTGTACTAATATTAATAGGGCATCATGAGGAATCCACAAGTAGCTGATTAAATGTCAAATTATGGTGCCATGCCTGTGCATGGTGGTATCTGGAAAAAATGCACAAAAGCCAATTAATTGAAATACTAACCTGAAGTTTCTCTACCTGTCATTGGTTTTTTTATCCCATTTTCTTTTTCTCAGTTTTGGTCTTCTCTTTTTCATTTACATCCTTGTCTTTCATTTTCCATCTTTAATATTTATAAAATTCCCTTTTATGATTTCCTTCCCATCTAGTTCTTTCATTTCTCTTTTTTTATAGCCATTCTGTGCCCCATATTGCAATTCCCTTTCTGTTAATCAGTCCTTCCCCAGATTCTGACACCTCATGGGAACCATCCTTCAAGGGCTTTAAGGCTGATTTTTCCTCTCTTGTTCTCCTCTTATCTGCTTGGCAGGGGTAGAGGCTGATAGACTGACTGGCAGAGTGTTCCTGTGGTGGCTGCAGCTGCTGGTGGAAGAACAAACTTGGTGAAGGTCTCTGAAGGGACCCTAACAAGGTCCAGATGAATATTTGCTGTGTTTCACACAAAGATTTGGTGCTTCACAGGCAAGCTATTTCAGTGCAGTCATAATGTGATGTCTGTGTGTAAGATGGGAATGCTGATGGTGCAGGGGGCACAGAGAGGGAGAAGGATTAAGCAGGTTTTCCAAATGTATCATCAGAAAAATACTCATTTAACTGAAGAGAGTAAAGCATCGTCATCTCTCTCATAGGTATTAGAAATAGTGTGGTCCTGGAGTTGCTGGTTTGGATTTTCTGCTATGATAGGGCAGCTGTTATGTCATTTGCTGGCAATAGTTACTGTAAGATTTAAGCTAATCATGTCTCTAAAGAAGCCCGGCTCAGCTTGGCAGCTCCAGTTTTGTCTCTCTGGCTGGCATCATGGAGGGCTCAGTGGTGCTGGGACACAACTCTGAATCAGCCCTCTTTCCCCTGTGTTCCTGCCAGCTTTTCCATGGCATATCCCATGTGCATGGGGCTCTAGAGGGGCCAGAGGGGCCTTGGCAGAACTGGCGAGAGTTTGGCAGGAGGCAGTGTGCTGCTCTGGACAGTCTGTGGTCCTGTGGCTGCCCCCACAGCTGCAAGTGCTCAGGGGCAGAGGGAAAGAATAGGGTTTTCTTTTAAATCAGGAATTACTCATTCCATCTGTGAGCTCTCTGATGACACATCCTTCTAGAAGACTGTCCCTGTCAAGAGCAAGCTTATTACCAATTCAGTCTATTCTCTCCTATTAGGTTGAACCACAAAGCTGCTGAGTTAAATTGACATCATTGGGTGTTACCCAAAGAGTGACGTTATTTAGAATTAGAAAGCCTATTCTTCTCCCTGGTGTGGTTTAATCCCAGGCAGCAAGTAAGTACCACACATCCAGTTCCTCACTCCTCTCCGTTAGCAGGACTGGGGGAAGAGAATTGGAAGGGTAAAAGCAAGAAAATTCATAGGTTGATAAAGGAATAGTTTAATGATTGAAATTTTAAAAATAATAATAAACAAAAAATTCATAATTTTAATTAATAAATAATCATTAACAATAGTAGTAGTGGTAGAGGAAGGATTAAAACCCAAGAAACAGAAGTGATGCACCACCTGATGTCTGATGCCAGCCCATCCCCAAGCAGCAATCAGCTCCCCACAGTTTACATACTGGACATGACATTCCACACTATGGAATATCCCTTTGGCCAGTTCGGGTCAGCTGTGCTGACCATGCTCCCTCCCAGCTTCTTGTGCACCTGCCCTCTAGCAGAGCATGGGAAACTGAAAAGTCTTTAAGGTAGAGTGAGCACTGCTCAGGAACAACTAAAACATCACTGTGTTATCAACGTTACTGTCATACTAAATCCAAAGCACAGCAAGGTAGCAGCTACTAGGAAGAAAATTAACTCTACCAGCCAAAAACAGAACAGTCCCAAACAAGCTATTTTTAAATTCAAAGATAAATATAAGGCATTATGAACACAGCAGAAGCTACCATGCCACAGCCAGAGGATGAGCTCCTGTTCTGGATGCAGGAGCCAGAGTTTCCTCCATCAGCTGCCTGCGGTTCCCCCTGGGGAGCAATGCTGCAAGGAGTAAGGGCTCTCAGAAGCATTGGGCACAGCCTGCACAAGGTTCACATCCCACATGAACAGTCAGAGCCTTCACAGTGCTCAGGAGGTTAATAATAATTTATGAACTTCGAAGTTTTCAATGGCTTTTAAACTCTAATTTAATTCCAGTTTCAATCAAGTTGTGTCAAATTTAGCCGAAGATTAGGTGACAGGCAGTCAGACTGAACTGCTGCTCTGTACCTCTTTGCTTTCCAGTCAGCCCTGGATGAATAGATTTGCTTTTTTTTCTTTAATTCACATAAAGGTAGGGGTGAGTGTGCTCAAAAAAAAAATATCTGCATTCCCCAAAGCCTTTGTTATGCAAGTAAGCAAACAACAGCAATGTAAAATAGCAAACAACAGCAATGTAAAATAGCACTGTGTGACATTTGCAGCAGCAAATATCTGATTTTGTGTTGGGCAGAAAATGTCCTTTGTCCTGAAGCATAGCTTGATTTCCAGATTATTTTATGGCTTTCCCTGTGACTAAAGAATGTTGGGGATGACAGAGAAACTGGAAGTCTTTGAGGTTCAGACTGGCATGTATAAATCACGTTTGAACCTGAATCAATCCCCCAGAAATTATTTTCCCCCAGGCAAGATTGGTGGACATTCCTGTTTGCTTTTTGATTTTAATTTTGGGGTTTTTTCTTGCTTCTGTGGTGTGGGTCATAACTGGCTTCCTAAGATTATCAGAACATTTTTCATTTACTAATGTTAGTGCCTGTGCCCTCAAACATCTCTCTCCTCTCTTCCTCTGGTGCACCACATATGATATGGTTTTCAGCCTGTTGTACTAAAAGTATTGAATGGAGAGCAGTTGAGCATTTTGTGGTTTATATCTTGGTAAGTGTGGGAGATGGGCATCCACTGAAGGTCTCCAGGCAGATATGTCCATAGCAGGACTGCTGGTGGCTGCTGGGAATCAACCTGATGGCTCTTTCCCTCCAGCCTCTCCCAGGGAGGGTTATTTTCCTAAAATAACCTTATGGAAAATTTATTTTACTAGTGCTTTTCAGAGTTGGACTGTTAAATTTCAGAGAGCCCAGACCATTTACCCCGCTCTTGGAGCTACTTTTAAAACAAAAGACACAGTATTTTTCGTAGTTCTAGGTGAGAATCTTAGCTCTGAAACATCCCTTTCTCTCCCTTCACAGAGGAGATCCTACTTTACACACCGCTCATGATTGGTTTCTTGCATTTAAACACTTTTGTGCCTTAATTTGAAAGGGTGTCTTGCTATCTGATTTCTCTTCCTAGGTGCTTTGATATGCACCTTCTTTCTTTTCCTGGTAGTTAAGTATCAAGGTAAGAGCAATTCCCAGGCTGTCCTTAGCTGCCTAAGACAGCTATCCTGAGTGCATGCTAGTGTTAAACAGCTCTGTGCTCTTCACTCCTGTGATCTTACATCAATTCACTGGTTATTATTTCCCCTTGTCAAATGAAGCAATAGCAAAGCTTTGAAATGATGTTGCAGCTTTTCCAAAGAGCAATTTCCTTTTCCTTCTCTAGCCTCCTTCTGCCTTTCCCTGTATATTTGATAGTACATCAGCTTCCTCTTGAAACGATCCCCAGTAGAGCACTTCAGTTATTTCAACCAGGATCTTTCTGAAGGCAGTTTTTAAAAACTGGCTTCTACAGAAGAGCTGGGTTATAATGAAGAACAATAAAAAAAAAAATCCTTCTGCCTCAGAGAGGCAGTTTTGTACTCACTAATGCATGTCGTGAACTCTGTGCCTGGAATATCCTCACTGGAGTCAGTCGGCGGTATTGTTTGCACACACAGAGTTAAGCACCTCTGTAAATGCTTGCAAGGTGATGGCTTTAAACCTCACTAGAAGCTAAAAATATATGCATTGCTCTGCGGGAGAGACTAAACCAGGGCAACTCATCAACACTGTCTTTTTTTTATTATTATCTGTGTTTCTAGAGTGGCAGTTATTTAGGAACACATATAATGAAGAGAACAGAGATGAACTTCCTCATCCCACTCCAATACTTGTTATCACTTTGATCTAGGCAATTTCCCAGTGATGCTGACTGAATATTTGATATGACAGAAGACACCAAGGGCTACAAGATTTAATCCTAGCACAGCTTTTCAAATAAATAAATGACGTAACCAAACCTCCTCCAGAGTTCGCTTCTTGCTGTTGCTGCAAGATTGAGTTTGGGTTTAGTTTGAGCCAGTGTTTCTCTGAGATGTAATTGCCTAGAAAAATGCAGAACAGTAGTCTTTTGAGTTGATAGGATTTAAAATGTGCATGGGTTTGAAAACAAGGACCAGATAAGGATTGTATTAGGAGTCAGATTTATGGCCAGCCTACAGTGCAGAGATTTTGGGTGAGTCATCAATACCTTTGCCTCAGAGAAGTTATTCTGCATAGAGTTGTTAGAATAATGCAAGTGGAGGGGGGAAGTCTGTCTTGGTGGCCCAATCTTTGATAAGTTAGTGAAATCCTGTCATGGCCAGTATATGTTCAATGAAGATCACAATTTTTACAGCTTAGTTAGTCTGTACAAAACCTAACATTGAACTGAAAATGGCTTAGGATGCGATCAGCTATGCTCAATATCACTGTGTCTTCCTGGGGGCATTGTTAATACCTGTGCACCATACCAACCCAGAACAGCTGAAAAAAAATGGATGCTTGCAAAGCTGGAAAGATTTTTGTTCCCAGTAACACACCATGTCAATGAATTGTGCAGTGGGAAGTCTGTAGGTATGGATCTTCCTGGGTGCTGAATGAAGCAGAGGACAAAAGACACATCTTGTAGCTTTTGTTTCAGACTCTGACATTCTTTTGGTATTAATCATCATTTTCAGCTGCCATTTCTAAAGATGCGTCTGTAAACGATGGACTTGTTAGAAAATCTCTTTTTCAAGGGTGGACTTAAAAACTTTGGAAGACTTTATCAAGAAAAAGTGAAGAGCTTTTAAGTACAATATAAGCAAGTTAAACATTGTGTTAAAGGTCATAAAATTCCTTTCAGATTTATATGAGAAAACAATACACTATATAAAAACATAGAACAGATGACCTTTCTTCGTTTAAAAGCCTCAGAAATTTTTCTTTAATGGCAACATGGTATTTGGAAATACTATCTCCTAAATAAACAATGTCATACTGCTTAACTTAAGGAAATGTACTTTGGTAACAAGAGTTTGTTGTGGTAACAAGTGCATGTTTTTCTCCCTTCCTTTTCTCTAGGAAACTTTTTGGGTGTCATTCAAACTTTACCATATACTTTCCCCAGTTTATCACAGTCTCAATGTTGGGAAGCATATTCATACCAGATCTTGGCAGATTTGTTTTTCTGCATTGTAAACAATGTTTACAATACAGACAAATAAAACACACACAAAGAACTGGCACATGGGATTTTTACCAATGTCACAGACTTTCAACTTCTTGATTGCTGAAATTTAAAATCAGGCTGCTGCCAATCTGCTGTGGTGTCCAAGGACAGAGATGATTTTCAGATGAAACACAATTGCTAAGAGTGGTGCCATGGCACGAGACAGGGATCCACCTGCAGGGCTCTCCTCTGCCCTCCATCCCTGGGAAGCAGCCTCTGGTGTTGGATCAGAGGGAATCCTTTTAGTAGCTCTTGCTCAGTTTATACAAGAGCCTATCCCTTCAAAAGTCAAACACAGAAAAAGTCCTGACGTTCTTTTTCCAGCGAGAGCTCCCAGGTAGTCCTCTTTCTATGCTTTCTCCTTGGAAAATAGTCTAATATTAGCCAAGTGTTGGCACTGTTTCACAGCACCTCTTCTCAGCTGGTGCTGAAGTAAGACATGGGAAGGACTGAGAGAGCTCCAGCTTTTCTCTGGATACCCTTCCTTCCTTCTTGGGAGATGGCATCAGCAGTTAACATTAGACAAGCAGTTCAGAGCAGACTTCTATTTGCAGCTCAGCAGTGATTCATCTCCCATTCAAATGGAATAACAGGTTGATGGGGCTGGAAGGGAAACACATAGGGTTTCAGAACAGGTGCTATGGGATGGCTATAACCTAAATACAGGATTTAAATATTTGAAAGGCTCCAAAATAACTATTTTTCTATAAAGACTTTGAGATAAAATCTGGGCTCTGACCAAGGTTAATATTGATGTAAGCATAGCCATAAACAGGATGCAGACTGAAATCTGCACAAGGTACAGGGTATTACGCTAGTCTGATGCATTTACCTCCCTGATTTTAAGATGAACTATGAATTTTATGATGGAAGTGAGAAGGCAAGCTTTTTAAATTAATAATCTATTTTAAAATGCACTTTGTGTTAAGATCCAGATAATTCTGCAAAGAAATTATGAAAAATTTAGATAAGATCCACTTTACTGCTGACATTAAAATTGTTCTTATCTAAAGATGTCTGCCTTTATTTCAACACAAGTATTTCAAGTTGGGAAGATGTCAATTTCCATGTGGCAGGCTCCATTATGAAAAGGAAAATACATGGAGATATCAGATAAAGAAACTCCCCTGTTGTCATGGTGACAATAATTAGCAGCAGTTAGAAGAGCAAACAATGGATTTAATGGTTTGGTCTAATAGTGACTTAATTACTTAGCAGTCTATTTTGTCTATCAGCATTTCAGTACACAGGAATAATTCAGTGCTGTGCTCCCACTACATGATGCCTTCACTTAGCATTTTGAGTCTATTACAAGCAGAATTGCAGTAGCATCATTACCATAAATATTTTTGATTTCATACATGCTGGGCAGGCCAAGGTAAATGGCGTTCTGTAGCGATCTCACTTGAGCACCTCCCGTCACACAGCAGAGAGCCTGCTAGACAGGAGAGAGCAGACTGTGCTCATTGTACTGTGAGGGTGAAAAACAACCTGGATTCACTGCAACTGTATCTCCTTTAAAACGAGTGGAGAATTTCAACCTAGGCCAGTCAAGGGTATATATCATGGCACGTGTCAGGAATACATTTTCTTTTGTACAGACACCGAATGCCCTTCCTTTCTCCTCCTCGTTATTCCTTCAGGCTGTGGGAATGGCAAATAACTTCACATCAGCTCTCAAGTCGATAAACTGGGTTGCAACTGCTGTTTCCCATCGGTGGAATCAGCTCAAACCAGAGGCTATGAAGCAGTGCTCTGCCACAGCTCACGTCTGCCTTGTGGGAGTGAGTGCTTCAACATTGTCCTGTCCATTGTTGGTGAGATCTACATGCTGACAGTGGGTATAGGGCAGACTTACAAAGAGCCTGGCATTGCTGTCTCTTCTAAGTTTGGGATTTTTTTCAGTGACCAACTGAAAATATTCTGGGTTGTGTAGACCAGGTAAATCTGTATTCGCACAAGAAATGTGTATTATTGCAAACATAGTGAAAAATTACAAAATGGGTAAGTCACATAAATGTGAGGGGTTTTCTAGTCCAAGCAAGACTTATTTATGCCTTATCACACGGTAGAAATTTGAAATGTTGTCTCTGTCAGGGAGAAGATATAACAAAGCTTGCTTAGGAACACTGAACGTATTCAAGGCTCAATATTATATCCTTCTGCACCTTCCCAAACACAGGATTTACTTCCATATTCCATGGTTTGTCAGCCAGCACAATAATTTTTGTGTTTATGAAGACGGATGACCATGACACTGATACAGCTGGAAAGTAACCCAGCAAAAAGAAAGGTTGTTTTTTGCCAAATCAGTTACCTGTTCCTTCTCTGCAGAGAGACCTATTTCAGCAAAGTAGATAAAGACTAATGTAGAGAAAGAACAAGGAGCTGATGAAAAATCAAGCAGATGTGCTCATTTCAGTGGCACTGCCACATCAAAATTTCATTGAGTAACCTCAGATTTCATTTCCTGTCAGAATTTTCCGTTTTGTTTAGTTGCCCTTTTCTTCCTAATTTGACAATGGAGGACTTTGGCCACATTTGAAGCAAACACTGAATGGTAGCTTTAGCCTCTGCTTTTTTCTCTTTTACATTTTGAGAGTTCTTTTGTTTTGGGAGTCCTGGAATTACTCAACCACCTTTTAAAAGTTTGGTATTAAGCCTATATCGATTAAAAGTTGGACAGTGCTGTAAATAAAACAAATGACAGTGTTCAGCAAACTTGATTTTCCTTTTCTCAACCAAAGGAATGTAAAGGTCTCTAAGTTTTGTTAAATCAAAGTGAAATGTTAATGTCTCACATCTCTTGAAGTCAGTGAGTATCTTGGCACATCCTATTGTCCATGTCTCAGGTGATCGTCCTTTAAGCCTTGAAGGACTTTACTTTTCAAGTCCAAATCCATCTGGAAATCTGAGTTTGCCTTATTGTCAGTTATGTCATTGTATGAGGCTGGGAACCAGGCTCAGCTACACCACCTGGAAATTCTTCAGTCATGATTTAAGAAACATTACCCACAGCTAATAATCCTTATTACTGGTTTTTCACATTCTTTGCCCAGATGGATCATCCCGTGCCCAAAGCTGATTTGACATTTTCTGGAAATCCAGGGTAAGTGAAGGACAAACCAGATTTGTTGATAAGGATATGCAGCAGTGCTCAGAAGGTGTAACGTCTGTGCCCCAGGAGTACTTGTGAACAGTCTAAAGGAAAGCAGGGGATCTGGCCTAACCTGATGATTTTAACTTGTGCTTTTCACCTACTGCATATACATATATAATAAAGTATTTTTTGCCAGCTCCATGAATGGAGTAACCTCACAAGAAGCAAACAGACATGATACATCAGCAGAAGTTTAAAATGTGCTGCTTTCAAATGCTGAACTTTCTGTTCAAGGAGACACATTTGCACTGTGAGTATATGTAATTCATTCCATGTTTTCACTGCCTTAAGAGAGAAATCATACTCACTTTCCCAGTGTATTCATTTTATTTGAGATTTAACATCAACAAACAACAGAAGTCATCCCCTCTGCCATATACTGATAGATTTTTTATTGTTAACATGATGAAGCCATTGCTGAATTATTGAAATTGGTAGGATTTTTGCCACTTGCAGTAATGGAAAGAGAACTGCCACTCTTTTTGTCCCTTTGACTAAGGAATTGTTTCGAATCATAATGCAGGACTGACTTCCTATATCATGGCTTTACCTCTGTCAGGGTGTTTTTTTCCTTTATATGGAAAAATCATGTTCTGAGTCAGTAAAGTCTTGTATATACTGGGCTCTTGTACTCTGAGATGGCCAAGGGATAAGAAGAAGCTTTTTTTGTTAATATAGATATGAAATTCTTTCCTGAAAACGCAAAGGTGAAGACACCATATTTGCCTCTCCTACTAAGTGTCAGACACTCAAGTCAGTATTTTTATTACTGAAATATTTTATTAATGAAATACTATATTACTGAAATGTCTGACAGACTCTTCAGCCCAATGGGAAAAAGGGTTCCTGGAGTAAAGAGCATCAAATGGCTTTCCTAGTTATTAATACCAGTAAACAAAAACTAACTTTGCTTTAGTCTGTGATCTTTTAGTCTTGTGGTAATTTAACAGAAAAAGAGAGGGAAACCTAAAGGTCATAAACGTGAATAGTTCTGATTTACACTGTCTGAGAAAACAGTCTGTGTAATTGCAAATAGTATAATTCTTAAAATTTACAAAGTGAAAGAGTCTCTTAGGAGAAAAAAAAGAAATCCAAATAAAAGCTCTGGGAGAGCTTCCTTACTCAATAAGTTTCTGTCTTCATGGTAAAATTCAAAGAGATACTGAGCAAGAAGAAACCAAGAGTTAATTTCAGATCTCAGTGTAGTTACTTTGCAATGCTGCGCCAATTTATATGGGCATAATATTGCCCTGCCATAATGACAAAGTTTCCTTATGCCATAAAGAAACTCCATGTTTCCATGCAGCCTGAGTTATTACTGCATAACACAGAGTTCTGTCAGACAGGTATGGCACCACTACCTTCCCGTCCTCCTATATTCCACTTTTCCAAAGGATCAATCAGGATTATTTTCTAAAAGTTTTTAACGTTTTCCAACAAGATGGAACTGAGGCCAGAAAATTCCCTTAAAGAAGGCAGTGTTAAAGGCACAACAAGAAATCTGTCCCAGTGGAAAGCAGAGTATAATGAGGTCTGGTATGACAGGAACTCTTTAATGCCACAGAAATTGAAAAGAAATCAGCAAAAACCATGACTGTTAATAACTACATGGCATGGTGTGAAGAACTAAAATCAGGATGACTACAAAGTAACATTAATTAGAACCAGACTATGGTTTTATAAATGTATATACATTTATACATAGCAAGGGGGAAACAAAAAAGAAAGAAGAGCAAATAAGAGATGAGAAGGAAACCTGAATTTTTCTTTGGTCTTTACAAAAAGTTAGTAACAGTCACCAACAGTAGAGTTTTAACCAGAGAACAGGAGTTTGGACTACATAAAGTGAAAGAACATTTTAAAGAATATTTATATAAATGTGGTTACACAAATTGCTAGGAAATCATGAAATTAATCTTAAACTACTGTGAACTAGCAGATTATATTTAAGATGTCTAGCAAGTGAAGAAAAGCAAACATGATATTTGTTTCTACAAGAGAGACAAAGGACATTAAGGAGAAGCCAGGCCAACTCAGATTTATGCAAGGATAGTAGAATAAATAATTTAAATAATCTAATTTAAATAGAATAAATTATTTAAGCCTACATTGTTTAAACCCACAGAATACTAATGTAATGGGAAACAGCCAATATGGGTTTGTCAGGAGCAAGCCAATCTGTTTTCTGTTTTTGACAGGGTAATCATCCCAATAGACAGGGTAGCAGGAGAAGACATGATCTATCTTGACTCCTGTGTCAATGTTGCAAGTAAAATAAGTAAATGGAGCTAAGAATATGAAAAAAAATCATTCTCAAAATTAATCAGTGCTTCACTCTCCAAAAAAGGACGCATTTCAAAGGGCATGCTCTTGTGAGCCACCCTACATCTATTTCTATTCAAAATTGTAATTAATAACTTTGATGGCTGCTAGAGAGCATACTGTACAATTTGTGAATGGTTCCTATATAGGAGGAGTTGGAATTCTATCAGAAGATGGGATTTGACAAAGGCAAATGAAGGAGGATTCTCTGGAATCAAGAAGGCATACAGAAACCTTCGAAAGGGACATACTATGCTTGGCAATGAACAAAGTGGGAAATAATGACCAAATAATGACCAGGCAAGATGGACCATGGGGCCAAAAATGTGCAAGTAGTGTCATGCTGCTACAAAATCAGGCAAACACGTGTTCGGGCATGGTGACAGAGCAGTTTCATGGAAGTCAGAAAAATGAGTCACTCTCCTGTGCTTGGAATGTTTGAGATCTTAGGTGGAATAGCCTACCTGCTTTTGGGGACCATGCTTAGAAAGTTTGCAATCTGTATTGAGATATTTTAAATAACTGATGTTTAGAAAATCTAAATTATTAGAAGAAGCTGAAGGAATTGGATTTTGTTAGTCAAGAAAGAAAAAAATAAAAGACTGAAGGAAACATAATAGTCTTCAAATATATAAATGACTTCTAGAGAAAGCTGTTCTTTATTTGACATAGAAAGAAAAAAATATAATCATCTTGCTCTGCAGCAAAGGTTATTTACCTCAGATATTAAGAGGATTTTAAGAGCAGATTGGAGGAAATTGGCTCACATTTGGGCCCAGTGTTTAAGTATTCCATGGAGACAGAAAATGAATAACTTGTATTTTCTGCATCTATTGTAATGTAAAGACCATCTGAGCTTTTTGAGAAAAATCCATTGACTCTCCTATTACCAGTTGCTGCCTCATGTTAATACAGCTCCTCTCACAGCAGTGAACCCTCTTCCCTAGTGGAAGTCAGATGTGCAAAATATTAACAAAATCTGAATATCACAAGAGGTCTTAGAGACATGGGAGAAATACCACCCATTGTGGGAGTTTCTGGTTTTGATGAGGTGACCCACAGAGTACCTCTGCTGCTTCTGAGACATCTGCCAGCCCTGATTTCAGCTTTGACCTCACCACTGTTAGTGTTTTATTCAAAGTGAATAATGCAGTTATTTTCAAGCTAGTAATCACAAATTCTTAGAGATGCAAAGAAGCTCCATAGGAGCTGCAGGCTTTTCTGTCATTTCCACAGTTTTTTTCTCTCAACTCGTCCAGCTGACAGTGTTGTCTGTTTAGGCAATTATCACACACAGCAAGGATTTCTGTCTCAACTAAATAAGGAGCTCTGTGTTTCTTGCATTGATATTTTCATGCTGGTTATAACTTCTTTATCAAAAATATCCTAACTTTATTTCCAGTGTATGATACAGTTATCCCAGGATGTGTTCAGGTCAGAAAACTAGACTCTGCTGTTTTTTTTTTTTACTTAGAAAAACAAACATTGCAGCAGAAGGAACTCTTTCCCTTATGGTTCACTCATCTGCTACGAGTTACTGGAGTGCAGAACTGGTGCAAACTCCAAATACACCCTTATATTTAGTTTAATTTTCACAGTAACATCCAGCAGCCTGCTTATCACTTTCAAAAAGAATAATTTATTTTAGACCACAATCTGTGGCCTTATCACTGTCACCACGTTGACAGTATATTTGTCTTAAATCTCAGCTACATGTCCTTAACAGCGTTACCTGGCTGCAAGGTCTTGGCTAGCTGCTAGGTGTCAATAACAGAGGTGACAGCTTCCCAGCAGCTGCACAAGCTGCCCCTGTACAGCTGTTTTCTTCTGCTCTCTTGGGGTGCAGAGCAACACAGCTGAGGTTGTGGAAGGAGGGATGGCTGAGCAGCTTCCACATGATGGTTTTGTCAGGATTGTGCTGTCACCTGAGAGCGGGGTTCCCTAGCAGGAGGGTTTCACACTGTAAGCCAAAAGCTTATCCTATTGAATAAGACATGATCCAGAATGGATCCAGAACAGTGTCCAGGCACCTGACCTGGGTGCACATTTAAACCTTCTTCACTAAATACAGATCACTGGCACGAAGGTCTCTTTGGGGTTGGTGTCCAACAGACAGTTACAGAGATTTTGCTTTTTTTTCTCTTTCCAGTACAGCCAAGTCCTCAGGACTTTCACCCAGAAAGCAGAAGAGCTCAATTCACCTCTTTCCACAGCTGGAGGGGTTTCAAACCCACATTTTCGCTACACAGGGATGGGCACCAGTCCTTCAACACTCAACTGATGAAGTGGGGAAACCACCACCATCATCCCTTGAAACCTGCATCCAAACAGTCCAAAGGAGGTGAAAGAGGAGCCTAATCCTGTAGTCCAGCATGTAGAAGCACACCTGTGAGGGAAGGAGAGGCAGCCCTTGTCTGCATTATTTTCTCTCTATGCAATGACAACTAATATAAAGTACATAACCAAGATTAAATGGTGCTTGAAGGCAGACAGAGCCACCTCTGAGAGCACACCCAGGCGAACCCAAGGTACTGCAGCTGGTGAGACTGGGACAGCAGTTCCAGGAAAAGCCACACTGCTCTGGGGCAGGAAGAGGGGAGAAGTAATCCAGGGTAGGCACCTCGAGGATGGCACAAAGCAGGGAAGAGGGATGACTTGATGAAGACTGCTCTATTTGACCTTATTTTATTACCTTCTCTTGCTGGTTTTAATTACAGATGTCCCCACTTTTATGCTGCTGTGACACACATTTCAGAATCGTCTTCAATAAACACAGAAGTAATCCAGCTGAAACAGTGTAGCTATTCAAATGCTTAAAATAAAGCACATGATTCCTGAATCAAGACTTTATTAAGTTAATTAAATTTCATAATTATGACGGTTCTTATAAAGGCAGCATCCTTATTTTCCAACGTTAACCATAAGTGTGCGAAAATAAAAGAACGAACAGATTTTCCATCCTAAGTAATTAATGAGTTCTGTTTTCAACAGGAAAAAGTTTTTCATGGAAACACTGTTTGAAGTTTATTCAGTTATGCTTTTAAATAATTCTTTGGTATATTAGTATTTTTCCTCCCCTTTTTATTTTTGATGTCACCATAATGGAGAGACTAAATTAACATTTAGCTTAGAACCATGTCTTTATATATGTTCCAATTGTTCCCATTATTGCAGCTGATAGAGATAAAGTGGCATCTGAAGTGTATATATAGTATATACAAGAGTCTCTGAGATAAAGATTCTGTGATCTTTAAATACTTTCCAAATGTCTCCAAAGTGATTTAACTTCAATAAAGAAATTTAACAGAGAAAAGCAATTTCTGATTACACAGATCCCTTTTTTGCCATTTAACAGGGTTTAAATTGAATCACTGACCTAAAATATTAATTTTGAAAGTGACTTGCAAAAAAATTCAGAAATGCTGTTGATGCTTTCAGCTTTGTTCTCTGAAAACAGCTGAATGACACAAAAATGTATCTAGCATTTTCTGCTTGTTCTAAATAATCCCTTTTAGTAGGATTAGTCACAGTATTCAATTAAGAGAAGGAGCAATTAATTATATGCTTGTGAAATGAAGAAGAGAAGAATCTTTGAAACATTCTTTCCTCCTCACCTTCTCCATTTAAAATATAAAATTGTATTATGTATTTTTCAGCTATGGAAAAATTTTCAGTCCTCAATTTCAACAAAAGCGGTGTGAATGAGCAGTATATGACACAAAATTAATCTGGATTGACTTTCTGGTATGGTAGAGGAATGCATTGCCAAACTGAAAAGGATGCTTGATTTAAAACAACCAATAATCTGTGAAGCAAGGCTTTGCTGCTGCAAAGAGCTGTCAGTGGTTTTGGTCAAGCACTTGTGCTCAACCCAAACAATTTTTTAATTTTTTTTTTTTTTTGCAATGGTTTGTTTGAAATTTGAAAGTAGTTCTACTTGTCCTCATCACCATGGCATGATTTTGGTTGGTATGATAATGATATAATGTTCATTAAAGCCCCTAAGGGGCTTTTCTACTTTTTGTTACAAGGCTTGCATAACAGCTAAAAAGGTCTAAATATTCCTCTGTGGAAAAAATAGCATGAGGACAAACTTCTGGAAGAAACAACAGTAGGTAGACAGCTACAAAGGAGACTAGTGTAATGATAAGGATGTATCACCAACTCTTTGATAGGCTTGGAGAAAATGACCACAGATTATTCAAAGAGACCATGGGGGCAGTGGGGGCAGAAAACACAGTATTGAAAAAACACAATTTTCCATATGTAGGTTGTGTAAATGGTACAACAGGGCACAAAGACTCTTGAAAAGATTAATCTGAGAAACCCCCGAAAGGGAAAAAGCTCTTATTAGTCTGAAACGGTGCATCAGGCCCACATCAATAAATAATTGTGCAAGAACCACATCCTCTCACTAAATTTAATGGGACTGTAATGGAACCACCTGCTAGGAACAAAAACGCTTTAAAAAATTCACTGCATAAAAGTTTACTACCAGAAAGGAAGAAACTCTCAAGGAAAATTGGAAGGGAAACCCAGAAGGGTAAAATGCTGGTAGAGGAATGTGAAAGTGGTGGTGGACTCAATGCCAAATTCTCAGCATATGTGTATGGCACCTATATAAAGGCTGCTGCTCAAAAGATACCAATTTATAATTACAAAAGAAATTACTAGGCTAGTGATAAAGCTTGCTGGTGACACAGAGTTACTCAGGATTACTGGCTGCAAGATGTTGCAAGAAAAATTCTCACATTAAATAATGACTGAGTGCAAAATCTCAGAAAAGTATTTGCAGATAAATGCCAGGTTATGTGCATAGAAAAAAAAATAACTAAGGGTACACAGAGGTACCCTCTGTTCTTGTTCAGGAAAGCTATTGAAATCATCATAAGACACATCTTCATTGCCTTGAAAAGTATTAGGTGATTGTTCTAACCTGGTCAAGAAAGTATTCAAATTTAAAGAAAAAAAATAAAATGCAGAAGAATGGTAGAAGATAAACACTTGATGCATCCATATCTTGAATACTTCATGAAATTCAGGCTTTCTCTATCCCTGGAAGGAGGCGAACCTGTAAAGGTCTTTATAATGATCAAAGGTGCAAAGTGATTATGTATGAGGACAGATTAATGGGCTAGGACTCTTTATCTAATTAAATAGAGTGTCATCATAAAAGTCTTAAAGGAAGTGTGCTACTGAGGGACATAGCAACCAGGAATCCACAAACGATATTAAATTAGTGAACAAGGAGTAAATTTCTGTGCTTTATTGCAACAGGAGAGCCACTGGGAAAGATCTTAAACAGAAAAAAAATTTAAAAAACATATATAATTGAATTGTAAGTTAGTTTGACACGTGAATTTGTGTAATCAGAAGTACAAATCAGTCCAAGAAAGTATCCATGGAGGACAGATCCATCTCTGGCTATCAGGTACAGCTCTTAGGCTGCCAACCGCAGGAGGCAAGGGAAGAGAGCTTCACTATTCTTCCCTACCTTTTTTCTGTACCTCTTGTGCTGGCTACTGCCACAGCCCCATGCTGGAATGATATTTGCTCTGACCCAGAGTAAGTTTCCTCTGTCCTGATACTGTTTCCACCACCTGCAAGTTTCTGTTTTCATTGCAATCTAGGAAAAAGCTACTTTTCATTTAAAGTACCAGTCATTATGACAAATGCACTTTCAAACATCGGGACCCTTGTTTTATAGTGTTTGGATGGTGGAAAATCACCTGAAAATAAATTGAATTGCTGGTGAAATATTGCTCTAGGGGTAGGACTGAAGGACCAGGAAGACCTTATTGTAGTCTTTCAATTATTAAAGGGGCCTTGAAAGAAAGATAGAGAAGGACTTTTTAAAACTTAAATAGGATACATTTACATTAGATAATTGGAACAAATGTTTTATGATGAGGGGGGTGAGGCACTGGAATAGATTGCCCAGAGAAGTTCTGGATGTCCTCTCCCTGAAAGTCCTCAAGGTCAGGTCAGCTGGGGCTCTGAGCAACCTGGTCTAGTGTAAGATGTCCCTGTCCATGGTGGGGGGATTGGAAATAGGTGATCTTCAGGTTCCTTCCAAGCCAAACTATCCTATGATTCCATGAAATATCATCTCCAATGCCTTTGACTCGTCAGTATGAGAGGAGTTGCAGGAGAAGCAGATCTGAACTGTTTCCACTGGAGGGGAGGGAAGCAGGCTCATGTCACTGCTGGGCTGCAGCCAGGCCTTTGGTGTTTGTGCCTCACTGCCAGCTCAGCTCCATCTCTGAAGCAGCACCTATACTGCCCAATGCAACTTGTTCAGTTTAAACAATTTCAATAGACAAGGACTTTGATGTCAAGGAAAAGAAAAAAATTTTTTTTGTGAGCCGCCTGTTTTAGGTGAATGTGACTTCATGGTGGTCTTGGAGCCTCACAGGCTTGGCTTTGATTAAAAATAGTCATGTGCAGTAATTCTCATGATAATATGTGTTTTCTGGATAGTGCGATATTGCCCCATGCAAATGCTCTGTTTCCTAGATTTATGCATTTTTTAAATGGACTGTATCACGCATAGGTTTTAAAGTTACCTGACAAATTTATCTTGACAACACTTAAGTATTGTTCAGTGTGAGACTGTAATAATAAACTGTAACTTCCTAAATGATACTTGATACATTTTTAATTTAAAAGGCCATAATATTTCAGTAGCAACATCTCTACTGCTAGAAGACCTAAGCTTTTGGAATTGATTTCTGTTGGTCTCAGACAAGTAAAACCTACAGGCAGACCAGTCAAATAACTGAATGTTAAAACATCCTATTTCTTCAAAGCTTGCCTTTTGATCCTCACATTGCCATTGAGACTCTGAATGCATCATTCATTGCAGTGTTTTCCTATGACAGCTGGACTGCACGCTGTTATTCTTTTAATTGTAAAGTGTCTCTTTTTCTGAGGCAAAATGGATCTGATGGTGAACAGCTGCCCTGACAGGCACTTAGAGGCTGCACATACAGAGCTTCTGCTAGCATTTTCTATACTTATGTTTCTAGAAAGAATCAAGCCTGCACTTTATTTATTTTTCCTTGAAAGACACATTATTTCTCTGTGGAAGCCAACATTTCAAAAGCTTAACCAAAAGGTGGCTTGTCACTGTAACCTGAAGTGGTATGTGTAGAAATGTCTGCTCGATCTAGCACAGGCATTTTAACTGAGGGAAATAAAAGGTTGGATAATTATCATTAATTCTATTGCTTTTTGTTTTCAGTGTCTTTAATATGTGTCCTTTCCTTTCCAGCACTATTACAGGATTTATTTGTCTTTTAACATTCCTTTGATGTAGCTGAACCTTTGCTGGAGTCCCTGCTGTGCACCAAGACCTAATTGACCTTGATGTTTGTTGTGAACTGCTCCAGAGCTGCTCTGCCTGAGAGCAGGAGTCAACTTGCAGCACTGTCACTCTAAAAATTCCTGCCAAAGTCTGAGACCAATTGCCTTTCTGAGGCAAAAATTTTTATTGGAACGAGAGTTAAATTTAAACTGGGTTCTGACTCAAGGGAAATTGTATTGCTTGAGTGTCACCATCCTACTGATGAGGTGTCCTCCACATCTTGTGTGTTTGTCTGCCAGGGAGTGGGTATCACACAGGAGTGAGATAATCTAATTATTTGTTTTAATTATATATGTTTGTTACTGGGAAGAAGTAGACAAATGCTAATTGACCAAGTGTCTTTCACCCATATGTTGATTCAACATTCCAGGTTGCTTTGCCACTGACCAGGTGATAGTCATTCACTGAGAAAAGAAGTTTTTGTTGTTTATTGCCAGCCTGCCAGATGTCAGTTGTTTCAACATTTCTAAATTCTGCTGTGTTTTTAAAATATGTCAGTGTGGTAGGGACTCTTTAAAGTTAGTACAATGTCAGAGATGATAAAGGTAGTACAACCACACGTAGCACAACAGAAGATAAATGATGTACTCCTGTGGTGCAAACCACCGGCTTCCAGTGTGTCAGAGCCAGTCCCTGTCCTTATACTCTGTATTCATTAGCGCCTCAAGGGATACTTAGTCACCTTATCTGTTCTGTTCTAGTGATACACCATTTTTCAACTGGAAGAGAGGTGCACGCAAGTGATAAAAGAGATGGCTCACATCTTGAGAGTAGGAGGCCAGATAATGATATATGTGTGGGCAATGGAGCAAAAATGGGGAAGATTTGAAAAGCAAGACAACTTTGTTCCTTAGAAACCTTCACCTCCTTCCTGCTCCTCAGGTGAGCCTTGCTCACATGGAGTACAAAAATCAATTCTTCACAAAGAACTGGCTTTGAAACAGCCCTGTCATAAGTTGGATGGGACTTCAGAGCTATGCAGGACAGCAAGGAGCTCATCCTGCAGAGGGGAGAAAAAAAGCACTGTGCACAGTGTCAGAGAAATCTCTGAGATTGTTTCTGTTCTCAAGATCACTTGAATCAGTATTAGATTTGGGTGATCAATGGCACCAAGAAGGGCTCATTAGTTACAGCAATTACAGCATTGAGCTGAATGAATTAAGAAGGGGGGGGAAAAGTTGAAAAAGAACCAGAGAGCATGGCTTTCTGAAACGTGCTTCTCACTTTTCCTACATTGCAAACTGAGTTTTTAAAATACAACAACTTTTGAAGTGGCTGTTAAACCTGTGCTGCCCATGTCACCATGCTGCTCAAAGGCTTTCAGAAGTTGCTATTCAGAGTTAGGGCAAACAACTGCACAGCTCCCTACGGCTGCAGGCAGTCATCATGGCTGCAGCAGAGTGTATTTATTTACCTGACCTGATTTCATATCAGAAAGAATTAGCTGTCAGACAACAACTTAAAATAGACCATCACCCAAACCAAGGAGCTTTCTTGCTAACCTCAGAGCAAAAGCACAATAGGTTCTTCTATGCAGAAAAAAATCAGGGAGAGTGCCCTGGCCATGCATAGCCAACAGCCGACAGGTCCTGGTGGGGCCTAAACGAGGTACTGCCACATTTCTAAAGACAAGAAACTGGCCAAGCTGATAGAGTGACATATTCCTGATCTAGGCATTACTCATTTGTACTTTGACCATATCAACTGCTGCATGATCACAGAAAAGACTAAAGTGTGGAAGTTCTAGGGAAAATTCCCTTATTGAAGTGCATAGGGATTACTTAGAGGTTTTCTTTCTTTTGAAAGCTCAGCACCTTTGAAAATCTTTCCTGAAATTTTTATAGCCTTGGGTTTATTTTGGGGAGAAGGGCATGTATGAGGAAGAGTCTGCTTTGAAACTCTCAGGTTCTGTGACTTTGTTTTCTTTGATTTTGTTCTTAAAATACATCTTTATTGAAAATTTTTCCTAGAGTTATTATTTCAGGTTGAGCACACTTTAGCACATGATTCCTTTTCATAAACAGCTGCCAGCTGTGTTTTGTTGTTTGAAAATAGATAAAATACAGTTGGAAGGTGATTGCTGGACTTTTTTTTATGTGTGCATTAAAAGTCTTTGTTGTTCATTTATTACTATATAACCATTCATGTCAACTTTTTATTTTAAAATTTATTGTATTCTGCCACTTGATGTAACATAACGTGGGAAGTAATTGAAAGATACACCATTTTATTACAGTTCCACTTTGTCAGCTCGTATGATATTTCCAGTCATACGAGACAGACTGGCTTTTATGAGAATTACTGGGTGTACAGGGCCCTTGTGGCAGAGGCAGTAACTCATGACACTGTCACATTCCAGAGATCTTTTCACTGCCTTGTAGCAGCTACAGCCAAGGAAGCAAAGAGATATTTGCTTCCATGTATGCCACTATATGACCCCTCAAAAACATAGTTTTAAAAGGGAGCTTCATGTTTTACGGATTGCTCTTTCGCCCTGTCAATAAAACTAGAAGTCAGAAGGATTTAGTAACTCATTTAAATCTGTACAGTGAATGAGCACAGCACAGAAAAGTGTTCCAGTGACCACAAATCAACTGAGAAAATATTTATTAACATAATGCTTTTATCTGCAGATTCACCTTTTGCAAAGATCAGCTTAATTACCTGATTTTTATAGATACAGAAACTGAAACAATTTACTGTTAAAGATTGCAATGTAAAGTAAATATCTGGAAGCAAAATAAACAATAATCCCAAACAACACAGCTACTTTGCTAATGTTTATTTATTAATGTCTCTCCATAATTTTACTTCCTGCTTTTGTTTCCATGGTTTTGTGAAGCAGCATCAGAGACCAAACTTGTTTTCTGAGAAATAAGCCCCTGCATGTTCTTTACATGCCTGTCATGTATCAGACATATATCATGTTTTCAGACCTAGCATGAAAAAGTGCAGTAATCTCTGGTTTTCAATGCAGCTTTAATTCAATTTGGATATAATATCTGTAATAACATTTCCTTTACTTCCTTCCATGGTACCATCATAGCACATCTTGTATTCTCAGGTGGAAGAGCTAGATAGGCTAATCAGTATCCTCCATCTGTAATGACTGCCTCTGCAGCGCTCCTCTTTTCCCCCTAATGTTAGCATCATTGTGCAAGTGAAGAAAATATTTTCAGCCACAAAATGTTGCTGCCATGCAGCTCTGATGACACCATTCCCTTCATTTCATACAAGGATAATCCAGTCCAACTCTTAAATGAGTGGCCCATACAGGGACTGAACAACCTCGGGATTATTAACACCGTTCTCTAACAGCATCTCCCTATTTTTCAGTGCATCTTCAGGCGGCCCTTGCAGCTCTGAGCCCCTCCATCATGTCTGCTCCCCCGGTTCAACAGGCTGTTTACCCAAACGCTGCACAAGAAAAATGCCTCTGATGGTAGCAGCCAGTCCTTGCCCTCAAGCACACCCGATACTTAGTTTTTCCTGGAACAACACAGGTATTTTAACTGAACCCAACTACTCCTGTTGGAAGGTTTTAGCCTGTTCCAGCATTCCCTAAATGAAAGGTGCTCATCATCTCCAGTTCCTCCCTTGGGTGCAATGAGTCACCACTAAATTTCTCCTAATGCTGATACCCTTATCTACCTGCTCCATGACAGCTGTTTCCAAACAAGATCCATGTCACAGGGACAATGCTAGCCTAGCTGGAAGGAATTTTAATCTCTGGACAACTGTTAGGGGCTCTAAAAGCAACGCTCATCTCAAACAAGGAGTTAATGTCTTTGTTTTGAATGAAATTAACTGCAAAAGGCCACTTCTTCTGCAGAGAAATTCTGCCTAAGGTATGGATTAGACCTGCTTCCACAAGGGATAGCTTGCATTCACAGTGGCTGCCTCTGGGGTTCTTGGAATCAGACTAAATTCAGACTTTTGCAAAAGAAACTGCTCCTGGACATGGCCCTCACAGTGGAAAAAAAGTAAAAGTATGTATTTGTTTGAAAAGATCATGTATTAATAAATCCTCACATGTATGCATGTCAGAAATATTAAAAAGCCATAATCTCTGTTTGAAATTCTTGTTTTGATTAGGATGCCAGTAGCAAAACCAGGACTGAGTGCATTCCTTCATTTCTACCACACAGTCTGCATTTGCAGTCCGCAGGGTAGGCACTACCTTGTGCCAAGGGATATAGGAGGGAAATGCTCTGCACTCCTAAGCAGCACTGGATCCCAATTTCTTTTCCTCTTGTGCTCTTTGTTGTTCTGCACTGGATTCTAGAATAGACAGGTACAATTTTTCTAGCTTCATTTAGGCACCAAGTCAGTAGATCTGTACATAAGTCTAGTTTTGTGCTGCATTATTGCCTGTGGAGTTAATGACAAGAAACAGTTCCTTTAGAGGATGAACTACAGAATACACCTTAGCAAGCTCATGTCCAGCACCTGCTTTTCTCTTTCCACTGCTCGCGGAAGGAGCTTGGAGAGGAGTTCAGCCTTAGACAGATTCACCATCCCCTCCACCTTTCTGCCAGGAAGTGCTGACTACACATCCCTATTTTGTAGAAACTGTGTGGGAAAATCCACTGTTAAGCAAGGAGAAAGGTTGCTGCCCTTTTTCTTTTCTCTGCTTTACCTTACAGCATCCACCTCTCTGAATTTATGGTCATTTGAAGCCATACCTGTCCAAGGGACACTTTCAGAATTTCAGAAAAGCTTCCAATTAATGATGATCTCTTTTACAGATACTAATATAAATAAAACCAATGTCTTCTCACTTTTTCTGATTTGCAGGTCCCAAACAATTCCCTCATGTTGGAGATTTCTGTTTTCTCTACAGACAGTTGCTGAGCTGTTCCTGATTTCTTTTGTGGAGCTCTGGGAAACTGTCCACAGCTCTTGCTTGTGCCCCAGGATCACAAGCACAGAGTGGGGTCCTCTGTTCTGTGCTTACCACATTAAGCACTGTCACACTGAGTCCCATCCAGCCCATGCAAAGGTGACACAGGAGCAGCAATCAGTGCTGCTCACATCACTGAGACACTGTGAGCACAGCAATGTTTATCCTCTTTCGGCATAAACAGGTTTGATGACTGTGAATCTATCATAAAAGATGTTTGCCCGCTGGGTAAATGTCTTTCTTCTAATTGTCTGCTAATTGGCAAACAGCTAACCCCACTTATTATCAAAATGCTTTCTCTAGAGAAAAGTCAGCCAAGAGTTTCATAAATGCTTTTCCCTCATCCTTTTTAATTTTAAAAATTGTTCCAAGTATCATTTGGTAGCTATCACCTAAGGAGGCATTCCGTTTGAGTTAATCAGCTCCTGCAAGGCTATCTGTGAACTATCTGAAAGTGCCTTAGCCAGCATCTTGCCTTCTGTGTTAATTAGCAATTACTGACCTAAAATTGTCACTTACCATAGGCATTTGTACTGACCTCTCAAGATCATCCACAAAATTAAAACTGGAAGAAGCCTATTTGGTCACTTACTCTATCCTCTATTCCTCAGAAGTGCACTTATTATTCATGGTGTGTGGCAGGGAATGTAAGTGTAGGGTATGATTGAGAACACCGCAGGTAACTCATCTTTGAAATGTAAATACAATTAATGAGTATACCTGTCTTCCCCCAGGATCTGTCCTTGCCTGCTTTGTCATTCTGATTCTTCTTTCTTCTCTTTGATGGGGCTCCCAATTTTCTTTCCTTCCTTCTCACTCAAGACTGAAACAACATTTTGCAGAAGGATTGTGAGTGGTAAAAAGCACAGGAAATATTCCATGGATTTCTCAAAACACATGCTTTACTAGCATGCTTTTCCTATCTCATTGTGACCAGGAATGAGCTAAGTGTTGCCTTTATACTTTGGCACTACAAATCGTTTGACATGAACATACTATCACAAGTTTAAAAAAAGAACACCAGCTTGCTTGCAGTGAAAGCCCACATTGGCAACATTTAGCTATAGTGAAACTGTGCCATTCACTAGCTGTCACAGACTGCCAACTAAAAGCATCACATTTCATACAGCACAGTATATTGTCCCAGGGAAAACCAAGAAAAATTATATGGGGACACACCAGGTCAACAGAGAGAGAGCAGCTCAGTTGGTCTCCAGCTCAGTCTTCAGAAAATTTATTCTTTATAACTGTATACAGTGGCTTGCAAAGAGGTTAAAACACACAAGAAAGACCAACACCTACTCCCTGTCGTGGGACAGAACTGGAGATAGCTCCAAGAAGGGGCCAGGACAGAGGTGGTGGCTGCTAGGAGACACACAGATGTGTGACCAGTGTGTCAGTGGTGACACTACGTGCTTGTATTAGCTGGTGCCTCGATCCTATTTAAGAGGTGCCAAACCCGGCTCCACTGAAACACTACTTAAGGCTCAAATGATTGGGACAATATTTGCTAACCCCAGGATTGCTGAAACAGAGAATACAAATTCTTCCAGAAGTTCAGCACACACACTGTACACAACTGTAGAAGACAGACAACTTGTTATAGGAATGTTTAACTGTTACTGGGGTCAATTTTCAGACAAGCAAAGCATCCACTGCTTTAAAAAGGAAAAAAAAAAAAAAAAACCAAAATCAAAAACCTGGAATAGGTACCAGGGGTCCTGGTTAATTTGGACAGAAAATAATTTCAATTTTGATGACAGAGAAAATTGACTGAGCCAACTTCACAATGTGTTGAAGTTAATGGCAAACTATTTTAATCTTAGCCATTCTGTGAAATCCAACTAGTTCCTGACATGCACCTTGCACAACGTACTACTGATTAGCCTTCAGGGTACATTCAACAATAGACACCAAATTGTTTTAATAATATTCCTCACAGGAGTTAACACTTGGACTTCAGAGACAGGAAATCAAGTATGAATGCACCATTCACCCGTTGCACTGCTGATCTCTGCAGAGCAGAGAAAGTTTCAACAGAAGTAGTTGCTGCCTTAATTTCTTGATCAGTTTTTTAAACCAGTTTCACCTCTGGCTTTCTGTGCTAGCATGAAGCTGCCTCCTCTGCAACCCCTCAGACACATTCAGAGCTTAAGTCCCACGTAGGAGGGAGCAGCTTGGAGTTTTCAATTCCAGCTAGCAGGAGGTGTCGCTGGATGAAAGCGAGGGCAATCCTCTCAGCACGCAATTCAGCAGCAATTCTAAGCAGGTCTCAAAAGATGAAACCAGCTGAAGAAATGGATTATCTAGAGGTTGGTCCTGTTCCAGGCAGCGGTCAGGAGTCTATCTGCACTGCCTCTTCTGTTTGATCTGTGAGGCAGGTGTGCCGTGCTCAGTGTAGGTCCAGTACAGCACTGTTGCCGTGTGTGTGCAGGCTCAGTTGGACTCAATCTTAGAGGTGTTTTCCAACCGAAAAGGTTCTGGGATTCTATTCCAGGCTGGAGAGGCAGCTGTGCCAGGAGATACTTGCTTGTCAGTCTAATGTTCTGTATTTTTGGTAAAAGGATTTGCATGGGAGCCCCATGAGGGGAAAACAATGGCAGAAAACTCCTTTTTATTTCTGACAGCATGAGCTCAAGGGTCCCTGCTTCCTCCAGCAGAGCCCAGGACCTCAGTTCTGCATCACACTGCCTCTAAGCAAGAGCTGCAACTATCCCTAAGGGAGGGGAAGCAGCATCTAAGGCAGTGAGCCTCTAAAACACTCCCAGAAAGCGCAACACTTCCTGATCGTTATCACAGAATCTCTCAAGGTGGAAGTCACGCCTAAGGATCATCACATCCAACTCTGTGCTCCTCACAGGACAAACTAAACCACTTGACACAGAGCAACATCCTGACACTCCTTGAACTCTGATATGCTTGGTGGCATGACCACTTCCCCTGAAGCCTGTTATGGATACCAAGTCAAAATTTCCTCAAAAATTACTAGCAAGGAAAGACATGTGCAGAGATTTATAAGATACTGTGCCCATTTGTTTAAATTTGTGTTCTAGACTGTGGGAGACAAGAGATAGAAGTAGGGTCAGGAGGGGAAAATGCTGGCCCTCAGGAAGAGCGATAGCCATCTTCTCTCACAGAAATCCTGTCATTATACTGTTTTTTCCAGCATTGGCTACTCTTGATTCATCCCAGGTAGAAAAGGATAAAAATGAAACTTCAAGAAGTAGCAAGAACACCTACAGAGAGACTAATATTGGGGTTTCAGACCCCTAGACAAAGCTGCTGAGGCCTTTTGAAAGAGCAAGTTGTTCCTCTGCCACAAGAAACCTCCAATACAGCTCCTGCCTCTCCACCCTGCACAGCAACACTGCCCCTGCACATTTCACAAACCCTACATACATTCCTCTTCTCCCACATTAGCTTTTGGGGTTGGTTTCTTTTTGGGGGAGAAGTGTTTCATCATCCTTTGAACTCACGCTTTTACTTTACCACACACCATACTTCAGTAGTAGGGAAACCATAAAGACTGTTCAGCTTTTAAAAATCAGTAGGAAAGACGAGGCTCAGGACAGAGCAGGGCAGTTTTTATGTGCAGTAATTATGTCCCCTCTACAGTTGCGGCCTACTTTGCAACGAATTTAAGTATTCCTTTCCACTATCACTGACTAATTTAATGTTTCTCGAGGATCTTTTGACAGTGAAGACACAACATGACAAGTTACCAGTGCTGTGGATTTGGGTGACAAGCATATGGAAGGAAAAAAACTCGCATCATTCTACTTCTTCAGGAGCCCAGTTGAGCATGAAGCAGGACAGCACCATCTTACTGAGAATGAATCTGAATGAAAGCTGTGCATTAACACCCCACATGGAACCCTCATATCCTTGAGAACAGCAGCAGTATTTAATCAACTTCAGCTTTAAATACTATCTAGTAATAGCCTAAATTAGCATGGTGAAGTAATAAAGGGCATGAATTGAGTAATTTTTAGAGTACCACGGTACATAGACATGACATGTGAAAGTCTTGCAGCACAGGTAGCATTGGTTTTCTATTATTATTGTTACTATTATTCTGGGAGGTTTTTTTTCCACTTTTTCTTGTTGCTTGTGTTTGTTTGGATTTTTTTAAACTTTAGTGGTGCCCTTCAGTGTTACAGTGTGTGGGATATCCCACCTTTCTGAAAGATGTCTACATCAAAGCAAATGAATGCACCTAGGTAGTCACAGACAGTGTAAAACACCAATTCAGCACTTTTGTTCATATTTTCTGCAATTTATTTTGCCATTTCAAAAATGTCCCATATCAGCTTAAGAGGCAGAAAAATACTTATTAAAAGCTGAAACTTTGCCCCTTGTTAAAAAATAGTCAAAGGAATAAACTTTACCTGAAGAGCAGGTATGTAGGTTGAGGTAAACCCAAGAGTGTCAGACAGCAAGTGGACTTGCTTTGTAAAGGTATAATCCTTCTAAACAAGGTGTTCCATGTGATTTATAATCAGCACAAAAGTACTGCTCATCCACAATTTCAATGCAACTGCTTACAAAGTAAAAAAAAAAAAAAAAAAAAACAGAAAACATTTGGTGTGAGCACACCAGAGAAAACAGTGAGGCTAAAAAAAGAAGCCAGACAAACATGAAAATGTATAGATCAGCAGGCAGAACATACATGTTCAAGCTGGAACTTAGCAGAACGCAGGAAAAAAAAAATCTTTTTCTTACAACCTTGTCCATCTGTGATTAACAAACAAAAACCAAGCACAGAGCATCTGTGTTCTCTCTTCTTAATGTCAGCTTACAAATACTGCAAAGCAGCTCTGATCCTACACATCTTCCAAGGCAACGTGTTGTCTTTCTGAAAGGCCAATGCATTTTGTATGGATCTAAAGATGGATTTGTGGCTGTCAAACAATCCATCTGGTTTCTAAAGCTGAACAAACATTGTTTCATTAAATAGTAAAATAAAAATATTTTACTTAGACCCACATGTAATCAAGCACTGACAAGTAGACATTTGCAATATCATTGGAATTTTGCTACTGCTAAACCTTAGCTCATGCTGCCTTGCCTTTTAGAAGTTATTCTACTGTGCCAGGTCCCCTTTAAAAGCTCGTTCTCAGCTAATCTGCGCATTGATTAGTGAGTATCTGCTGGTGTTCTAATACAGACACAAGTAATTATCAGTTAATTACCAATAAAAGCTGAGACTTATCGGTAATCACAGTTTTGAATATGTATATGCAACATTCTGTGTATGACTTTGGGCATCAGTTAGAACATCATGTCATCTAGCCCATCCTCCATGAACTTCTTGTAAATTGCCATAAACTTTGCAACAAATGCTTCCAGATGATAAATGGCTTTGCTGCCCAGTTGCAAGCGGTGTTCATAGAAGGCTGCCATCTGTGCAACTTCTCCTTTCAGTTGTCCATCACAATTATTTAGAAGTTCTGTCAGGAGACCCTAAAATGGGAAAAAACAGGGCACTATTGGAAAAATTAGGTATTTTTTGTTAAGAAGTTAACCTTGTTTCTCTGAAAATAGCCAAGCTATAACTGATAGTTCCCTCATTAATCCAAGAGAAAAGACATTCAAGAATCACTTACTGGAATAATTTATGCCTTAATAAAAGAAAATTAATTAACCCCATTTCCAAAAACTATAACCTCTACTACATGTAGGCACACGGCCTGAGGAGAATTCTTGCGAAGACAGCAAGTGTATTAAAGCCACTTAACTTCTATCTTGACAGCATCAAGCACAAAGAGAAACAACATTAATAAAAAAACAAGAAAAGGGTTATCTAGAATTTAAGTGTCTCTGTCTGTATTTATGAGCATATTTACATGCAGACAAACAAGACAACTTGACTGCAATACTTTAGTCATTATAAAACCCCAAAACACATTACTTTAGATTAGAGACAGCAATAAAATCATTGCAAATCCATCTCGATTAAAAGAGCCAGGATTAAGTGAGAAGTATCTCTAGACCATTTCAAGTTTATCAAGAGGGAGTGCATAGAGAACATGCACCTCTTTCCTCTAAAGCACAGCAATGCAGGATCCACTAACCTACTGTAAGAAAAGAAGGTTAAAGAAACGTCTAAGTACCAGAACCACCAGAAAGCAGACAGAAATTAGTTAATGTGAAAAGAAATTATGTCTGAAGACAAAGCAAACATTACTAGGTTAAGTTGCAAACATTATTTTTGATCTTTGTTCTGCTCCAGCTGTCTTCACCATCCTTTCATCCTGCTTAAAATAAAAACGGCACATCCCACTTGCTTTTTTCCTCCCAAGGTGACATCTATCTTTGAACAGTCCTGCTGGCCTAGCATCCTTCAGAAGACCTTTCCACAAAGGCATAGCAAATACTGAACTTACAACAACAAAACTTTTACAAAAGAAAACAAATCATATCAAGATTAGCCCATAGACTCATATAATTGTTAAGGCTCTGCGAGACCACCAAGATCATCAAGTACAACCTTTAGCCAAACAGCTCCATGCCCACAAAGTGCCATGTCTACTCATTTTTTTAACACCTTTGGGGATGGCAACACCACCTCTTCCCTCGGCAGCCTGTTCCAATGTTTAACCACTCTTTCAGTGAAAAAAATTTTCCTAATATCCAACTTGAACCTTCCCTGGCACAGCTTGAGGCCATTTCCTCTCATCCTATTGCTAGATGCCTGGAAGAAGAGACCAATCCTGAGTTTGCTAAAACCTCCTTTCAGGCAGTTGTAGAGAGCAGTAAGGTCCCCTGAGCCTCCTTTCCTCCAGGCTAAACAATCCCAGCTCCCTCAGCCCCTCATTGGACTTGTGCTCCAGACCCCTCACCAGCTTTGCTGACATTCTCTGGATGCAGTAAAATATATCTACATTTAATATAGTCACTGAGAAGGCCGGAAAAGTCAAGGGGACTAAGAATGTCCTCTTTTATTTTTACTCAGCTATGATGCCATTGTTCTTTGACCACAGAACAAATTTTAGTCTGTTTGGAAAGGACACAGCTATTCATCAGTATTTGGATAATTTGTGATGTTTTGGTGTATTTTTTTTAAAAAGCTTTAGTTGAGACTGCCACAGCATTAAAATTTATAACACATTAAGAGCTAGATAGTTGAATTACCTTCATTATAATCTCAGGAGGGATGCAGTGTGTCAGGAGTTCATAAAGCCGTCCACGGACTTCTAAAAGCCTGTTGGAAAGACACCACAAAATATGAGAAGTATGACCCCAAAGCATACTGACTTATGTGTTTTCACTGTTAGTGAAATACACTGCAGGAAAACAGGCAATCTGTTGGCGACTGAAGCACGGACCCAGACCAGCAGGGGATCTGAATCGTTTATTCAAAGCAGTGAGTTGGTTTTATACACTTTTCTAAGGCACTGTATTTCTATATATGGCATGACCTATCCCACGTTGCCACATCAGCAGCACACTTTCTCAATGTCCTTCTGTGGGATGATCACTCGCTGTTCACCTGTCAGTCAGATCCCGGCAGGCTCCTCTCCGTAGGGCTCTGCCGTGTGACACCTCCTCTCCCCAGGGTCTGGTGCAGACAAGCCTCTGTGTGCTGCCGTGTGCTCCTTTGTGCTGCCATGTGCCGCTGCAGGCAGGTTTTACAGCTTGTAACTCAACTTTATTCCATCTCTTCCCACAGCAATCCAAGCAAAGTTTCCTTTCTTCTTTTGGTTTTGTGTGTTATTTTAAAACCAAAAGAATTGCATGAGTCAATTTCAATTCAAAGGCTCTATCACCTTTTATTCAAAAGATAAACGACACATACTCTAGTTACAATGGTCTCAGTTAATCTAGAAGCCACAAGGCTATTATAACTTGCCTCAGGATTGTTTCCCTTTAATTCTTCTTCATATCTAAGTTATCATTCATGCTTAAGACTAGTGAGGAGACATAAACAATTTATTAGAGCCAGAGAGTTCCTTCATGCTGTTTTTCTGTCTTCATTGTTTATAAAAAGGGGTAAGACAATTAGGTGGCAGAACTGACACAATTAGCCAATGCTCAGCTTTTGATAACAGGAGGTCAGATGCTACAAGCATTTAAATTAAGTGACATCTCAAGCAAGTAATACATGGAACAGACTAAAAGGATCAGACTGTGGATATGATACTGAGATGGATACAGGGGTCATCTCCTGATGTGCTAAAAAAAAGCAATGATTTCTCACTTTCAGTTCTTTTTACAAACATAATTATGCTAAAGATGGTCAAAGAAAAACTTTAAGTAAAACAAACAAACAGAACCACACCCACCCACCATCCCCCCACCAAAAAAGACAGAAAATACAACATGCAACTGAGTCTATGCTCACTTTTGATTACTAAGCTTCAACAGGGAAAAACAAGTTTTTCAGTTCCTGACACTCATTCAGCCTTCTCTAGCAATTTTAAGGCTCAACTCCTCTGGCTGCAAAGTACCAGCTCCAGCAGAAATAACAGAAAATTACACACAACTAAAGACTCACAATTTTGAATACCACTTTTTTATTTAGGTTGCAGAGTACACCAAAAGCATAATTTATATCGCTAAACATGAGCATTCACCTACCTTTGTGGTGTCTGTTGACCAACAATAGCATTTGCAGTTTCTCTCAAATAAACTTCCCAGTCCATCTCAGGAATGTCTTGATCAGCAGTAAAAGGATACCTACAAAATAGTATCTTTTTAGAAATTACAATCAAAGCAAATTGTTACCTATTTTAACAAGGCCTTAAAAGCAAGGTCATTTATGTGTCTGACAGTATAATTTACATTAATCTTTGCAGTGACTTACTGTTGTACTCTGCAGGACTCACACATAAGCAGTGCTTTCCGAAGGTTCCTGCCAGATTTCTCTGCAATCCTTTGAGCCAGTTCCTGAGGAAGAGTCAGGCCTTCTTTCTTACACACACTGGACAAGACATGGCAGATCTGGACAGAAAACAGATAGCAGGGAATACAACACTTAGCAAAACTGTTCAGCACCTACAGATTCTCCTGTTAGAAAGATTTCTGGACCAGAGATGGACCAGTCTTTCATAAGCCATGCTTGGCAAATCATCCAACACAAAGGAAAACTAAGTCATTATGTGAAACTAAGATATTTCATAAGTCCACAGCAAGAACTTATCTAACAAGAATTTTTAAGTAACTTTTTTTGCTTCTGTTTCAACATACATCTTCAATGCTGGGAGCAGGCACTCGTACAGCCAGGCATCTGCTTTGAATGGGCCCTATAATTTTTGACATCGAGTTGCAGCACAGGATCAACCTGCAGGTCGCCATGTACTTCTCCATTGTTCTTCGCAAAGCATGCTGAGCATCTTTAGTGAGTTTGTCAACTTCTGTTAACAGCACCACTGAAAAAAGGATTAAACATAGTGGGGTTTTGTATTAATATCAAATCTTTCTAAGAAAAAAATACTTTTGACATACAAGCAATAATACCAAAATAAGTGGTAACACATAGTAAGGGCAGCATGGTTCCATAGGCAGGCAAATAGAGATTAAGATAACCTGTGTGCCTTTTTGACTGCACAACCTTCATGCAATATACAGGTACAAACAAAACGGTGAACTGAAATCTCTGAAAAAAACCCCACATTTAAAAAGCATTTTGACTGGTTTTAACTGTTTTACTCACCTTTAAAATCCCGTTGAGTACTTGTCTCAAGCTGTTGGGACTGTGCCACTGTCTTCAAGAGCTCCTGAATTACCACACGGTCATTGTTTCCCGCGTCACTGTACCCGGAGTTTGAATAAATCTTGTTTTAAAACAACTTTATATTGCATATAAAATACATCTTCCTTAGGTCAACTGAATGAGCAAGAATGCCAAAAGAATTCAGAAGCTGCTGAGTTAGAATTAAGCTAATACACATACACATCGTTGAAAGTTATCCCCTCTATAATAAAAGCAACCCAAAGCTTATGCAGGCACAACTAGATTAACAGCACTGTATTCAAACATAGTAAAACCACTGTCAAATGTTTTATTAAGTCATTAAAATAGAATTTATTTTCTTCAGACAATAAATCTCAACTTTTGTTACCTACAATTTGAACAAGGACACACAATGTGAACCTTTTTACACATTATGGAAAAGAACAATTAAGTCTAACCACATAATAGGATGCCTGACTCAAAAGACTGATGTAAATGCTGGGGCTTGTTCTGCAGAGTCCTTCCCAGAAATTAATTTCCTCTCCCTTGTTAGCCACTCATCCCACTCCATGTTACTTGAGATGCACTTGACTTCACTGTGTTATAATTCAGTCAAACTTCACAGGCCATTGCACAGAACAGAGGTTTACTGTCTGGCCACACATAAACGTGACAATTGCTTCATCACTTAAAGCCTATGAATCAGGATATTAATTCTTAATCAAAACTCAGCACTTTTGTATTTAAAATTGAAATACCATTATTTTATGTTTCCAGCTCTAAGAACTCTATACAGAGGAATGGGAAAAGTGTTGGTAGTGTCAGGCTATCAGAGCTGAAGACTGAACGGTCACACATTTGGTATCACCAAAATGACAGATTCAAAACGGTGATTACCAATAAGTCTCAGCTTTTATTGGCAATTAACTAATAATTACTTGTGTTTGTATTAGAACACCAGCAGATACTTACTAATCAATAAAGAGATTACCTGCAGAACGAACTTTTAAAGGAGACCTGGCACAGTAGAGTAACTTCCAAAAAGCAAGGCAGCATGAGCTAAGGTTTAGCAGTAACCAACACCTCCCAGCACACAATAACATTCTCTCATTGTGATTTAAAGCAACATTATGAGGTTTCAGGTAAATACAAATATTTACTTTGGGTCTGGGAACTATCACCAGCAATTTCACAACTGCCAAAGAAGATGTAGACAGCTCCCACTAGAGCTTCTGTTGTTTAAATCAACATCTGACTTCAATCAACACAGGATCCACAGTATTTTGTGGTGATCTTTCCCATGCTCCAAACACTTTATTCGGAGAGTTATTGGGTAAACCTTGCTTACTTTCCAAATTCCTTTATTTTTATATTTGTGAGAGAACTAACGATATGGAGGTGTTAGTTGCAGTACAAGTTCTAAATTTCAACTGAAATGGTGAAATCTGTGAATCCAGAATTGTTTCTCTTACCCAGTCCTCAACATCAGCATGCTTACGTAGCCCATTAAACACAATGTTATTGCCTTTAAACCCAAATTTTTGTTCACTTAGAGCTGTTCAATTAAAAATCCTCTCCCTGCTCTCATTTGCAGACCAAACCCATAAACCATTATCTGACTTGCTCAGGCAACAAATCAGGCAATCAGTCCCTCGTACCTCCAGGCTGAAGGCACTCACAACATGGTCAGTGGCTTACCTTTGAAGTGAGCCACTTTTACTGCACACTTACCTTGGGTTAACTTCAAGGTGATAATTACTCGCAATGGTGCTAATTTCAATCTTCTTCTTAGAAGGTGTCTGCATACCAAATAAGTGCATTAAGTTTCAGAAAGCGTCCTAAAAATCTCTTACAGCTTACAACTGGCTAAGGCACAGGTAAACCAAGAATCTCAGAGAACAAAGAACTCCTGAGACATAGACTTGGTTATCTCCTATGGTCCCAGCCCCTCCTCCAAAGCAAAAAAAAGGGGGCTGACACATCATCCAGCCTGTAAAACAGCAACAGCAATGACTATGATAGCACCACCTAGAATGTGTTATTGCAAACTCCAGTTACTCCAGAGCTTTGTCAAAGAAATCTCATTAATGGAATCAGCCGTTCTTCAGAAGTGACTCTATGTCCACCCAAAGAAAAGGTTTGAAGGCAAAACCACTGGACAAGCCCAAAGAAGCTATTTACTTCTGTTCTCAAAGGACTTCAAGTCTATACTTTGTTTGCAGAAAACACTAGTATTTATATCACCGTTGAATTTGGGTCTGAACAGTTAAGTATATTCTCTATTTTTAGCATTCAGTCTAAGAATATTATTTGTTCCAGCACTGAGAACTAAAAGGCAAACATTAAATAACCTATTTATCAATAAAACTTGATAATCCCTTGCTGGTCAAGCCTTCCACAGCAAGAATTTCTAATAGGCAATAAAGCCTTTTAATAATAAACACTTAAATGCCTAAGACCAGGGCAGAGAGAATTTAAATTGATTTTCTGTTTTTGCTAATGCTAAAGCTGTCACTATGAAAATGAGAAAACAAGCTAAAACCTGCATATATGCAAAAACCAGTGCTAAAAATCTAAAAAATTACCTTTATTTTTACAGACAAATGAGAGTATTAACATTTATTAAGAGCTAGTTTACCACAAGAGATGTTATTGTCGAAATTGAACTGTAAACAATAAATAAAAAAAGCCACTCTGAACAATAAAAACCACACCACATGAACAGCCAACCAGGCACAGAAAACAACAGAACCCCACTAAAGAACATCTGGAAAATAATTTGTTCATATAACCAAACTAGTATGATTAATTACATAAAAAAGGTTGAAGAGATTGAGAGCAAAATAAAAAATTAATTTTTAAAACTCAAATAAATACAAAGGCCTCACAACAGAAATATGTCAGTATTTGCACATTACTTCACAACAGATGGGAGACTTATTTTTTTTACCGTTATACTCTGATGCTCAATCCTCAGTTTTTCCACTCCTGCACCATATAATTCCCTTAACAAACACATTATTCTTGTCTTTTTTCCAGCTCCTGATGGTCCATACACCAACAGATGAGGAAAGTCACCACATTGAACCTGAACAAAAAGCAACAAGATCAGTTAGCTACAAAGGTATTTTCCTTATAAAAGCATTTATCCTTCCATTTTCACCCAAGTTTACATTAAATGACTTTTCTAGCACCTAGAATTAAAACTGCTGAAATCCTTTCCTGCAGCAACATTTCCTATAGAACACCATATTTTTCTGAAGGCCATGTGCAACTCATTTAACTTCAAACACCTCACTGCTCGAAAAATACCTCAAGAAAACCAACTACAAAACCCCACTTCAGCATTTATATACTTCCCATGGTTACTAAAGTGACAGCTGCAAGAAACACACAGGAAAAAGGTTAGAAACACACGGAAAAAGGTTTGAAACAAAGTCTTAAGCAGATACATATATATATTCAGGAGTTTATTTCCTGAAAAGCCAAAAAGCATGACTTGGAGCACATCTGACCATACCCCCCAGTCAGCACTTATGCTAGTTAGACATCACTAATCCCTGAGAAAGTGAATGTGCCAGTCGGCACATCTGGCAGGAAAAGCAGTCCTTTCATTCCTAGCTGCGCACCTTAAGAATTTCTGCTAACTTTAGGCAAACAAGCCCTGTTCCCAGGGACACTGAAACCAGCAGGAAGAACATGTGCACACCACTCCTGAAAGAGTGATTCCCTCGCAGCTTTTCCCTCGGCATCAAGGCCTCGCTCCCAAGCAGGGCGCGATGCCGGGACACCTTCCCGCGGCACGGACGCTCCTCGGAAGGCCAGGGCCTGCACGGAGGGAAAGCTCCTGATCCTGGCCGCACAGGAGCAGCGTTACGGGCCCGGAATCCCAATTACAGCATGGGTCAGGTTGGGGACCATAGTGGCCCAACCTCCCTGCTCAAGCAGGGTCATCCCAGAGCACAGGGTATAGGATTGCATCCAGATGGTTCCTGACTCTCTCCAGTGACGGAGACTTCACGGCCCGTCTGAGCAATCTGTTCCAGTGCTCGGTCACCCGCACAGTAAAGTTTTTCCCCTTATTCAGGCGCAATGCCGACTCCGGGGGGATTCTCGCTACGGGGAGGAGAGGACCGAGAGGACCTGGAGTCCGCGGGGCCCCCGGGCAGAGCCCGGCGGGGAGGCCACCGGAGCGCGGCGGCGCCGGGCAGAGCCCGTGCCTCACTGACCAGGTTGCGGAGCCGCGCTGCCTGCTCGCGGTGGAAGTCGAGGCGGGCGAGGGCTCCGGGCCGGTGCTTGTCCGCCCACAGGCTCATGGCGCTCCAAAAGCCCGCGGCCCGGCGGAGGCAAGCGCGCCCCGTACGGCGGCCGCCAAGGGACAAACTCCGGCGGCGGCGGCCCCGCCCCCGCGGCTCCCCCAGCGAAGCGCGGCGGCCGCGCCCCAGCCCGGCCTGGGCAGCGCCGCCCGCCCGGGCTGCGCCAGAGCTGGGGGGTTTCCCTTTCCGGAGGGAGAGACACACCGCTGAGGCCTGGCAGCGGCTGCCGCTGCGTTCCCTGAGGGCTTTGACCAAAGAGCCCCTTACCAGGCACTGCGCAGGAATTTAACTCTGCCCGCCAGCCCCAGCCAGCACGCCGGCTCCCCGTCGGGGCAGCGAACCCTCCGAGCCCCATCTGAAATCTTTCCTTTTCCGGCTCACTTCAAGGAATCACAGAATCAGTTAGGTTGGAAAAGACTCTGAGGTCATCAAGTCCAACCTATGACCCAGCACCACCAACTCAACCAGACCATGGCACTGAGTGCCATCCAGTCTTTCCTTAAACGCCTCCACGGGATGGTGACCACCGCCTCCCTGGGCAGCCCATTCCAATGTCTAATCTCCCATTCTGTGAAGAAATTCCTCATAGTGTCTGAGCCAAACCTCACCCGGAGCAGCTTAAGACTGTAACGACTTGGTCAAGGGAGTTTACAATCAGACGGTAATTTGGAATGTGCATTCTCCAAAAGCCCACAACACCTAAAAAGGCATGTGTTTATTTTTTGTTATTTGGTGGAGCCATTGCTGTCCTCTTCTTGATAACATCCACTGTAATCTGATGATGTTCATCTTGCCATTTTATCCTTAAAAACTATGTCCTGCGCCAGTTCTTTTACTTTACTTTGTTTTATGGCAAAAACAGCTTTCAGAAGGATTCGGATTTTCTTCACTTTCTCAAAAACTTCTTTAGCAGCCTCACTATAAATTAATGAGTTGCCCGTAATCTATGCATCATACAGTGAATTTTTAAGGTCCATCTGTGTTTGTGGCTTTGTGTATATACAGAACATGTATGCAGAGAATTGCACAACAAATATGTTTGTAATAGACACAGTCTCATTTTGTCTCTTTGCCTTGTAGCCCTAATAAATGAAGCATATGCTCAAGTGATATTATTTGAAAGTAGAATTCCTTGAAGTAGTGAAACATGGATATCTATACACATGCATAGTGTGAAATATGTCAGCTTAATTTTTTTGCTTATATGATTTCTGTGAAAAAAAAAATCAGACGAAATGTTTATGTGGCTGTTCATACTTTATTAGGTCTGTGTGCACGTTTATTCACACAATCAGAAAGCATAATGCAGGTAATGGCTGCACTAACCTAGACTGTCGAATTACTCATGAAGATCACAAAAACCTACTGGGGGCACTCAGTAGTAGAGCACTTTCATCGATACCGTGTTACCTGTTTGTCTGAAATAGCTACATCCTCCTCTCATATATATTCGTTAATCAGTTTTATTTAGAGATTGCCATGCATTAGCAAATTCTACAACTGCCTGACAGGAGGATGTAACCAGCTGGGAGTCGGCCTCTTCTCCCAGGCAACCAGCAGCAGGACAAGAGGACACAGTCTTAAGCTGCACCAGGGGAGGTTTAGGTTGGATATTACAAAGAAATTCTTCACAGAAAGGGTGATTAGATATTGAAATGCTCTGGCCAGGGAGGTGGCGGAGTCACTGGCCCTGGAGGTGTGTAGGGAAAGACTGGATGTGGCAGTCAGTGCCATGGTCTGGTGGACAAGGTGGTGTTCAGTCATAGGTTGGACTTGACCTCAGAGGTCTTCTGCAACCTAATTGATTCTCTGATTCTCTTGGTACTGCTTTGTCAGGACCACCCTGGTACATGACTGAGTCTGTGAAAGCTGCAGCAGCAATATCCTACCCAGTGCTTATCTTCTACCGACCACCACAGGGTGGTCTGTTCCTCTGCCATTTTCTACAATTACGTTTTGGAGTCTGCAGCGTTCCTCATGCGTGTCTGTTCTCTCTGCTCCATACCTGCTGCTCTTCAAAGTAATCTCTGAATCTGACCATTAATTTGTTTGGTATTCTCTTTGGTTAGCAGTATTTATTACTTGCCTTTTTATGTTTTTTCAGATCTTTAGCTCATTTGCCTGGCTTTTTAATGATTTCTGAATGATGTGCTGCTCTTCTAGCATCTATCAGTGTTGCTTAACTTAATTACAACTTCTTGATAACTCCTTATAACCTATGCAGTTTTTCCAGCCCCCAGAGAGTTTTTGCTAACTCATACCAGCTTCCAGCAAGTGCTCTGACAGGTATTCCGGGTTTTTAAAGTACCAGTGGAAACAAATCCTTTTTGCATGAGGTCAGACTTAAGCAGGTAGGACTCAGTCTAGTAGGCTTTTAGATACTTTCAGCTCCTGAAGAGATCAAGGAGTGAAGACACAGCATCTCTGAAAAGCCTTAGGCTCTTTTTATTATTAGCTCTATTTATTATTAAAATTCCGTAAGATTTCTTTTTATCCTGAGAAGAAAATCTTGGAAATTGTGCCCTACCTCAGCTATGCGTTTAAGCATGGGCTTATACTTAAACTTTCAGTTATTTCATGCTATAGAAAGTAATTAGGCAAATGAACAAAATTAATTTGTTAAGTAAAAATCTTATCATTTTAAAACCTGGGCCCGCATGAAGCATTGCAGTTGTGGTACTTTATATCTGATTAAAATGCTCTACAATGCTTCGATTTTCTGCTTCATTAATTTTTTAACTTCACTATAAATCTAAACAAAATGAAATAACTATCTAAAATGGAATGGTTTGGCCAACTGTAGTACAAATAAATTAATGTGAATAATAGGGAGACTCTGGCAATTTCAGCTGCAGTCACAATTCGCTCAAACACGAAGACTTTTAGAATATGTCTTCATTCATTTTGTTCAGTCCAGCAGAAAGGTCAAAAGGTAAAATGACTTCTCTGCATGAATAAACTAGACAATATAACTGAAAATAGAGATTTTAACTGCAAATGGCATTTTGAGCCTCTTACTACCAGCAGCCATGTTATTAGAAAGTGACACAATGTCAGGTACTGTAAGAGAAGCTCCATCTTATACCCAAATTGAAGCAAAACTGTAAGACCTGGGTCCTAAGTCTAAATATATATATACATGTGTGTATATATATATGTACATATAAATATATATATATAATTTTTAACCAGCTTTAAACCAATTATTGAAACATTAGAACGAATTAGAGGGTTTTTATACTGACCTAAATATTTCTACAGCATGATTGGTGCTAGCAATCCAAGTAGCCATTAAAAGGTCCAAGTACCATTTTGCTGAACAATGACTTGTGTTTTTCAAACAGAAGACATTTGGCATCCTTTGATCCTTCAGGCTGTTTATCTGAGTGACATAGATTTTTCTTTTCAGTTTGAAGTATTTCAACAGATCACTGCCACTCTGTTGGCTATCACTCTAGGTTATGTCCCCCTGTCCTCATCGGAGCACCTATATTGCTGCGAGTAAATTGTAGCATGTCAAGGAAGACTAGATCACTAATTACAAAGCCAAAAAAAAAAAGACCATAATAAAGTGACATCTGTTCTACTGGTGACATGCTGATGTCACGCAGATTGAATCTGACAGGGGAAGAAACAACACTAATGGTGATAGCCAAATAAAAATCTAAAATAAGCCTATCTCATATAGATCAGCAGCACCAAAGAAGCTACTTCATTATAAGAGAAGTAAAAGCAAGAAATCCTTTTTCTTCAAGAGTCTGATGGCTTATTTTATAATCCTTTATTTAATCTGGAAAATTAAAGTAATAAAAACCTTATAGAAGTTTTGCATGCAAGGATGAGGCAAAAAAGGTGTAAGAAGATACTTCTTCAGAACCACTGAACGTGTGTTCTGGAAAATTCTATGGAGTTAATATTTAGTTGGAGGATACATTCTGTGCATCAGTCATTACAGTAAAGTCTTTTGTACATTTGTCCATCTGGAAAAGATTGAAAAAAGCCCTTTCATAAAGATGTGGAAAGGTGAAAATAATTAGATGTATTAAAAAAAAACCACTCAGGCCACTTGTTCTGATTTAATTGATACTTCTTCATGTTCCAAATCCTGCTGCTAAGAACCAGACCCTGCTAAGCTTCCCTCGTCTCTAATGCACCTGGAGAAGACAAGAAAGAAAGGTGAGGTGTCTTGCTGTTTGTATGCCCTCTGTGGCCTCAATTGTGCATGGCTGTGCAAACCTGAGACTTTTTTTCCAAACAGTTAAGAATTGTCCAGCTACACATTTAAAGCAAGATTTACAGCAGCATAGTTAATCATAATAGAAAAACATAAGGAGGCTGTTGACATTGTTTAAATAGCCTGAACATAAATTCAAACATGTCTGGGGACATGTAGAGTTACGGATCCATTCTTCAGGTGAACTACAGCTATGTTGAACACATGCCCATTTTTCTACTGAAGGTGTTGTTAAAATCCTGCGGAGGACGAGGGAAGATGCGGACAATTGATATGATTGTTAGGCAAGCTTTGTTTATTAGTGATTCTGCAATTACATTTATAGCTGGCTTTATTAGCTAATCATAGTTGTCCTTAGTTGATTGGATAATTCTTAAAAGTTACATTTTCTTAGCTCTGCCCAGCTGTGGTTAGGGCTGTAACTCACATCCTTGTCTAGCTTGACCACAAGATCCTATCTCTGTCTAGCAGGCAGGCTCACGGTCATGCTGACCTTGCTCATTCTTGTGGTTAGCTGCTGAGCTTGCAGCAACTCTTAAGTTTCATGTCCTCTTTCTTGCAGCCATCCTTCCACAAAATCCATTGGCTATTTTCATATGTATTTCAAGTCTTTCCCCCAGAGATTCATAAGTCACTGACTAAAACACATACTTATGTTTTTCAGTTTCCACCAGCCTGCATTTTGCAATAACAGAACCGGAGCAGAAGGGAAGCTCTTGTTCACGAAGGATTTCAGATTTGAGCTTGTGTCTCCTGTAAGTGTTCTGAACATGACTCAGTAAGTTAAGAAATATTCAGCATTCTTTTCTTGGTGTATTCTACATAAGTCACACAAGTACCTTATGGAAACTAATCCATAAGCTCTTTCAAGAATTATGTGTTTCAGATAGGTAAATATATGAAGAATTATGGGTGCTTGTCAAGTAATTAGGGATCAATTTTGTGATGATGCTGATATGATATTTTTTATCTCTTTCTAGTCAAGGGTAAATGTTGCTGACAATGGACTAAGGATTATTTTTAAATGTAGGCATTTTGCTTCCATTCTCATCAGGACTTAAACTAGAAATTTTTTTATTGACTTGAGCTACTTTTACAATGAAAATGTCATGAAAAATAATGCACTTTTGCAAAAAATTAGTTGTCTGTACAGGAAAGAAGTTACATCCTAGATACCTTTGCCTGTTATATCATAACTAATGTGGCGAGGATAGTAAGTGATTTCTAGATTTCTAACATTTTATAACTTTTTTTTAAATTTAAGTTTTTCTCTTAATGATAAATGTCTCAGCTCATGTGAATTCCCAGAATGCTAATAAATTAAATTCAGACACCTCTGAAAATATCTTGGTGTATTTCCAAAGATGGCAATAAATGTGACACGTAAAAATCAGATTTCTGTTGCATTCCTATGAAGTAAATTACTAGAAAACAATGTTACCCAAACCTGTATCTATCCTGTGCCACTGGCAGAACACATTGTTTGTCCTAATCATGGTTTTCATAAATTTACTGAAACTCAAAGGTCCTATAACACATACTGTGTTTTATGAACACAGTAATATTTCACATCTTGGCTATCATAATTTCATCTCCTATAAAATCAACAACTTATGCTTGTAGAATCTTTTATTCAGGCCACAGCAGTCTTGCTCATGTCTCTTAATTTGTCTTTTCCCTTGTAATTGCATTTTTGTTGAATAAATGGACATACCAAAGCTTCTGAATTTCCTAGTTTTCTCCAGACTCTCCACTTTCAGAAGAGCTTTTGTCTAAAGTTCAGTATCAGTTTCAGTAAATTTTGCTAATCTTTCAAGTTTTGTTTTGATGTCAGCCAGTCATCAGAGGTTTACTCAGATTTACTAGCTAATCTGAGGCCAGCCCTGTTCGTGGTAGAATCTTAAAAGCAGGGTATTCTCACATCCTCACTGTAAATGTGTTTCTGTTATAAACATATCCATAACAAACATAACAAGCTACATCATGCTACATTTCCTGGTTTTATACATTAAAATGTCCAATACAAAATGACAAAGGGAATCCGGAGTAGAAATTTAGTTTGAAAAACATTTACCACAGATTTATGCACCTTTGGTAACAGGAGACTTATGCACATAACACTATTAGGTAACTGAGGTTTTAGAAAATTACCACAGAGCAATACCCACTATGAAAAGCTATTAGTATTGATAGGTCTTCATACAGCTGTATTGCTATTGATGTCTATGGGAATGAACCACAGTCCCAGAGCTCCTTGTGCTGGAAGGTTTCACCAGCTGAGATTAAGTGATTGACTTTCTGTTCTTCAACATTACAACGCTATAAGGACAAAACTGCTGCTTTTCTTTTTTGTCAAACAAAAACAAGGACAGTATCATGAGGTCTTCTGATCACTCCTCTGATTCTTACATTTCTTACACAAGGACCCTTTAAAATTAGTGGGGTTTTTTTAAGTCAGCAATGCAGAACCCAGGTCTAAATGCTAAACACACCTTGAGGAACAGTCTGTTATGATGTTGAATTTAAGGAAGATAAGACATAGTAGATTAGATATTTTGCTTTTGTTCTCTTCATCTGTTTTGTCCTTCCACTTCTTCAGGTATCTGTCTGAATTTACACTTCCTTACGGTGAAGAGAACTCATTTTCAACTGTGTGAAGATCCCCTTTTCAAACTTTAGTGCAAATAGAATTGAGTTCATATGAATGATTTGCTGTATTCATGGCAAAGCTGTGCTCTTACTCTGTTTTGCCTCAAATGTCTCTCATCTGGAAGAATCAGCTTAAACCATCAATGTGTGCAGGCCTTGAAGAACCATTAAGTTCATCCTTCAGATATGCAGCTGTAAAAATTTGTGGATTATTTTCTAGCTGCACATATGTGACTGCACTGTTTGTGACAGAGAAATAAAGTGCACAGGCTAACAATTTACATCCTTTTAAAATTACCTAATGAGGGACCGTCTGATTTATAAACGGTTCTTCTTTAAGTCAGTTGTTTATAGAGGTGCTGTGGCTATGAGTAGCATTCAAAGTACATGTGCACAGGCTATGACTTTTGCTGCCTCCTACAAATTTTTCCTTTCTGGAACCTGTTCTTTTTCTACTATGTCGTCTGCACTTAAGTGTCATTGCTTTTATCAGTCTGCAATATCCTTGTGTGACGGCTAATTAGACATCTGTATCAGAGGTCAAAACTGTGATAAATTCTTTGTACCTTGAAGATAAGTTGATAAGCTTGATAGGAAAGAGGTAAAGAGCAAGATCAGTGTATCTTGCCTCTTTGGCTGCCACTACATCTTTTCAGGCCTGGGCCTGTGGGTTCCACGGGAGTGCTCTAGACATACTACCTGCAGATCATGTCTGGAAGGCTACACCAACTTGTACAGTTCTACTTAGTGCAAGTGGCCTTTACTTACTAATCACAGCAAACACCTGTAAATCAAAGCAGAGAGTGGCCACTCTCAGTAAATTAGATGAGCTGTCACCAAAGGTTATGGAGGAAGACAGCAAAATGTTTGTTCCCATCCATGGGACATGCTGAAGTGAGGGTTGAGTTGCATCCCACCAGAGTAAAGTTTTCATAGCATGAAGTGAACATATGTATGACATATCCTGGGGTATGACATGAGTGCGTATGGCATGTTTTGGGGCATGAAGGGCCTGCTAGGGCAGTGCTGGAGGAGGGGATAGGGTGAAGGAAGCCAGACATGGTGCAGTCTTTCTATGCTGCCTGTTAGAAATAGCACATGCTGTCCTTCAGAGTGTGCCTTGGCATTGGCTTAGGAAGTGTTAGTTAGAATGGGCCAAAATGATGCCAAGGAACATGCTTAGTCTTGGCTAGTGTGAGCAGGGATATAGTGCTGACACACATTCTTTGGCCTTTATCACTTACCAATGTAAAGGAACATGAGTCTCATGTGACTTGTTGGCCCTAGCAACAGTGCTCACTGGCCAGCCTTCTGAGGGCCTCCTGGAAAACCTTCAGCACAGGAAGCAGACTGCTTGTGTTGCTTCTGGGAACTGAGGGGCATGAACTCAAAGTAGCACTTTCAAAGGTTCAAAACAAGAAGACTGTGGTTCTTCACACAGAAGTCCTTTACACAGGATACTGGGGAGGCTAAAAGTTTACAGAAGTTTAGGGCCTCATAAACTCAACAGAGGAAAAAGCCGCAATGTTTACTGGCTTTGTGGAAGTTACATCTGGTACAGAGAGCCCCTAAAACAGCTTTGTTGGAGTTTGGGAGAATGTCCAGGGAAATTACCACTCTATATTTGCCCCAGTTTTATACTCTGTGGCTGCGGTGAGAGCCAGGATTCTGAGCTGGAGTTGTCAGGTCCAGCTGCAGTGCTCTCCCATATTTATCTTCAGTCTCATCTCTGTCACTATGCATGCATCCAGTGAACTCAAGACATACAGAGTCTGCTCCTCGGACTGTTCATTATTTTTCCATTACTTTCTGTGGGGATTTAGACCAGACAGGATCAAGTCATGTATTTTTTCACCATCTACAGACCTAGGGCCTTTTGTCACCGTAAGCTTCCTGCTTAGCTTAGTAGGCTCTTCTTTAACTTTTTTGTCATTCTTCCACTCAGCCAGAGCAGACTATTTCTTCTAGGAAGCAGAAATTTGGCTTTTTAGGCCATTAGTGCTTCTGCTTGTAAATTATCTTGCCCCCAGAAAAAGCCGCTGTAATTCTTTAACACTGCTGGGAAAAAAAACCTTCCTTTCTCTTATAACTTTTCCTGTCAGCACTTTGTTTATCTATTCCAGAAAGTCTGCCTTTCTAAAGCTTTGTTCGTACCCGGTGGAAGAAGTCTTGCGCCTATTTGCATTCTGCATCAGTGTGCAGTGTCTGAGCAGCAGCATGAAGTGTCTGCACTTAGCGTGTCAGATATGTCACGGCTTTTCAATTTCAGCTCTGCTACCACTTTTTACCTGCAAATCCTTCAATAGGCCCATATTCTAGAAAATAGAGCTGTAATTTACTATGACATGACTTCCCCTATTAAAAATGAGTACATCTGTTCACTCAGCTATGGGTTCCTCAGCACCCTCCAGTAGCAGCATAATTAGAGTTCTGATTGCAACCTGCTAATGATTCCTCCCCCAAATATCTCCCAATCTAATTTTAAATGCGACATAACAAATGGTGCTAATAAACAACAAGGAGAGAACATGATAAGGGTAAATGAGTTATAGCAGTATCACAGAGGAAAATTTATTTAAGCATAGATACAAGTGTGAACTCACAAGCTTATTTAGGCACTAGATGTTTAAGACTGTGTAAAAAGACAAAGACATAGATGTGAAATACATTCAGGACCATATCACTGGGTTTATCTTGCATGCTGTACCTTATCTAAATCTTGTTAATGCTAAACATATAAACAGAAAATTTGCTTCTCTTTCTAATAGATATTTTCATTTATTTTTAATAGACATCTGAAGTCTCCACCTTGTTCTAGGAGGTATACTATAATTTCAGGATACTTGTTTTTATTAAATTGGTGATTGTCAAAACAATTCTGAGACCTTCCACTGACTTCAGAAGGCAGCAGATCAGCTGTACTGGTCATCCTGTATCTGTAGTCAAAGAACCCCCGAGAAAAGTCAGATATGTAAACTTAAAAGATGATACCATTAAAGTTTCTGGTAGTATCAAAAGCTTTAATTATTAAATCAATATAGAAATGGGAGGGATTTTTATCACAGTGAAGGAAATAGTTCTTTTGCTGTTGATTTCCATAGGTTCAGAATTTTATCTATAATGTACAAAGGAACTTTGATTTACTAGATTTAAAATCTTACTAACTTCGCAATCTGTTTAGTAATATAATGAAATATCCAGTCTTGGGCAATCCAGCTGTTCTGTTAAATGTTACAGAAGCACCCTCAGGTAAAGTGTCAGTGTTCTCACTGCTCTCCTCTCCCTTTTGTTTTTGCAACTTGTGTTTATCATTGAACGCCATATGGTGCCGGTTCTTGACATCATTCATCATAATAGCACCATGCATTCTGTTCCCCTGTTGTACATGCTGGTGTCAGTCATCCTGACTTCAGAATAAAGGGATTGTCCAAAGGTTTTTTGTTTTCAACAATCAAACACTGTTGATTAATTATTTATGTAAACTTAATTATTGCCCATTAAATTTATTAAAAAGGTAAAAATAAAGTTATTAATGTCTTATACATCAAAGAGTAAGCAGATTGTCCAAAAAGATCAGAAAGAATCATTCTTCCCATGCAGTAACTGATAAATAGGTGGGTGGTTAAAAACAGGACTTTTTCTTCATCTTTCAGTATCAGATATTGAACAGAGATTGAAACAAGATTTTATCTGTTGATCTACTGTCTTTCTAATTTAGAATCTTATGTTTTTTAATTCTTTGAATTATTTTGTAGGTAACTAAGAAACACACAGGCATGCTAGAATAAGTTATTCTGCAATTCAGTCATCTTTATTAGGATTGCCAAGGAGGAGGTCAGGTGTAATTAGCAAAATTTACACTTTGTCAGCATTGTAAAAGTTACAAGTTTCTTTAGAAATATTTTCAAGGTATTGAGCAGAAGATAAGAGTTAAGGAAGTAATAACACTTTTTTTAAATTTGCATTTGCATTTGCATTTGCAATTAATGTAGAGCTGCTCTTAGGACTGATTATTTGTTCTGTTCCAAAGTGTGTTCCAATTAAATGTTGCTTTATTCTTCATCTGGCTGAATGTCACCTTTGTTTTCTATATGTCATATGAGGAAATCCTGAATTTTAAAATCACTCCATTAACAACATATAGCCTAAGAATTCTTGTTGTTGTAGTCAAATAGTCAGCATCGGAAGTTTTTCATATCACTTCTCCATGAACTATTAACCCATGGAACCTTTCAAGACAACATGACTCAGAAAATTCCTTGAAGGAAATGAACAATGTAGCTCTTTTTCCAGTTTTTATGATTGTACTGTGTTATGTGGCTGTCTTCAGATCCTGCTCAGAATCACTATGATTTACTTCTATTACACAGTGTTTCTTTTGGACAGTTTCATTTGGAGCAGGAGTTTCTGTAGTGTCATTGTTATCACATTTGCCTATCGTGAAAGGTGATTTGAAACTGGGTGGAAACACCGTGTTTTGGGGGAGCAAAGTGCTTCTGACTGTAAGAGAAGATCACGTTCATGACCACTTGAGGATTGTTCATAAGTCTATAGGACCTGATGAGTTGCATCCCAGAGTCCTGAGGGAATTGGCTGGTGTAGTTGCCAAGCCACTCTCGTATTTGAGAAATCATGTCAGTCAGATGAAATTCCTGGTGACTGGAAAACGGGAAGCATCCTACCTGTCTTTAAAAAGGTTAGAAAGGAGTACCCTGTGAACCAGCAACCTGTCAGGCTCACCTCTGTGCTTGGGAAGGCCATGGAACAGATCCTCCTGCAAGTTGTGCTAAGGCACACGGAGGACAGGGACATGATTTGAGACACCCAGCACGGTTTCACCAAGGGCAAGTTCTGCTTAAACAACCTATTGGCCTTCTCCGATGGAGTGACTACATCAGTGGACAAGGGAAGGACTATGGATATCACCTATCAGAACTTCTGTTAAGCTTTTGACACGGTCCCACACAACATCCTTCTCTCTAAATTGGAGAGAGATGGATTTGGTAGGTGGACTGTGGAGTGGATAAGGAATTGGTTGAAAGGTTGCATCCAGAGGGTAGTGGTCAACGGCTCAGAATCCTGATGGATGTCAGTGTTGTCCCTCAGGGTTCTGTACTAGGACCAGTGTTATTTGATATCTTCATTAATGACATACAATTATAGAATCATAGACTCATCAAGAGACCTACAAGATCATCTACCCAGCTCTATCACTGTAACCCCTAGGCCACTAAACCAGATCACCTAGTGCCAGATCCAAATGCCTCCCTAACACATCCAGGGATGGTGGATCCACCACATACTTGGGCAAACTATTCCTATGCCTGACCTCCATAACAGTAAAAATTTTTTCTGTTATCTAATCTGAATCTCCCCCATCTCAGTTTGAGGCCGTTTCCTCTGGTTCTCTCACTGCAGTCATGGTACAAGAGACTGGCCCCCACCTCACTACAGCCTCCTTTCAGGAAGTGTAGAGAGCAGTGAGGTCCCTCCTGAGCCTGCTCTTCTCAAGACTAAACAAACCCAGCTCCCTCAGCTAGGAATTCTTTATTATATTAAAAGCAAATGCAAAGGTGCAATTGAATTCAAATCTATGTAAATTCAAGGGTTCCCACTGATTTGAATGGAGGATGTTTCGAGCAGTCTTCATGTCACTGCAAGTAGAGTAAAATCTCCACAGATTTTGCAGAGAACAGGAGATGGCTTTGAAAAATTTGGCTTAGACAAGATAGCAAAGGCAAGGAACAGAAATATAGGTGGGAGATTTTTCTTCAACTGGTTTCCATCCCTGTTCTCTTCCCCTCTATGCCAAGATATAATATTGTCTTGTGTCTAACTCTAATGCTTTCTGCTGGTGGTGGTAGTGTGATGTGCAGAGCAGGTTTTTTAGCCCCTTGCTGCTTCCCCAGTCTAGCAAGACTCCATAATTACTCCTGAATTCCAAATCCCAAGTTCCTTTGCCTGTGAGCTTGGGAATCACACTGATTTTGGTATCTGGGAAACCTTGGTGTGACGAGAAACTAAGCTGAATTTTAGGCCAAATGAAATATCAGTTTATAATGTAATTTTGAAAATCTGCTGATATATGCAGTGTCTGGGCAAATTAAAACCTCGGCAGGAGTAATACCATGCTGTGCAAAAAGATTGCAATTGATGCTTCTATTTTTTACTGTAATTGTCTGAGACTCTCAGGAGAATACATACCAAAGGAAAATGCATTTGTAAGCTCTATAAACTGGTGTTTGGAACAGCACAGGGATGTGAAAAAGAAAAATTACACTTCATGAGGTTTTGGATGAGAAAAACAAATTAGATCCTTCTGCTATAGCTGCTGCTACTCATATACTCACAGGTTTGTTTTTGTTTAAAAATAATCTAAAGTGCTTTTTTATTGTAAAAATAAATTATTGCTCATAAAAAAATTCAGGAGGTGGATGTTTTATTATCATGGCTGACATAAGAATAATGTGCAGCACGAGGAGCTTCCTACTTTGGCAGAATTCAAATGTTAACAAAAATTTAAGTACTCATCTATAGTACAGAACAGATTTTATTGCACTGCCCTGAATGATCAGGTCATTTCCCCATAGGAAATCACTATCATAAAGTGATACAAATCTGGCTGCAGCTGTGTGTGTTTCTCTGGTCCTGACTTTACCTCTTGCAGGCATTGCCTCACTTCCTCAAGCCAAACAGAATCGAGCCTCTCTGCAGTCAGACAAGGCAGTGTGTTGTGGGCCCTTTGAGACCCTTTTCTGTATTTCTCTGCTGTTCTCTCTCTGGACTAAGGTATCAGACTCGTATGATTCAGGGACGGTTCTATGATGTGGATTCTTGTCAACAACCAAAGGAAGCAGTCCATCAAATTCCTTTTGAAACCACCACAGAGATGTTGAATTTCAGTAATTTTAATCTAGGTTGCTCCTGGTCCTAACCACCTTGAAAAGATGCAAATAATCTGCCTTGCTGTGCCTCTGCTTCCAAGATTAAAATAATCCCATTACATATGAATGTTATGGTGGTGAATACTGGCCATGTTTTAAAGGGTCCAGTGACACATCGTATTTCCTAGAGCAGCCAGTCCTTCTGAGGGGAGAAAGGTAGGAGTCACACAACTGCTGACAGAATGCAGAGGGAGAACTAGACCATTGCTTGCTGTTTCCACGTATCTGGGGAGCCAGCAGGTCCCTTTGTTTAAATCTCAGTGACTACAAATACAATGTATACTGATTATTAAAAATATAACTGTCCTGTATGTAATAATGCTCTGCTAGTGGTGCTAGGAAAGAAAAAGGCTCTCTTTGGGATTTTTTTTCTTCACTTGAAATCAAATTATAAGTTTTTGTCAGGTCATACAGGAGATCTTTAACTTTCTGCTCCACTGCTTGGAGACTTGTTCTTGCTGCCACAGGTTAATGGTAAACAAATATCTGTATTCCTTATCCAAGCTACTTACATGACTTTTTCACCCTCAAAACCATCTCATCAGTCATACCATTAAATGAACCTTATAAAAATAAATGCAAGAAATGGTCATGTAAACCCTCGACGGTTAACAGTAAAATCTGGATGACCTCAGGAATTCGTATGACTATTTTATTAAAAAAAGCACTGCTTATTGAAAAGTATTTAGTAGAAAGATAGAGTTTCCTATTTTTGTATCATCATAGAAGCGTGGTTAGTTTCTGGCCCCCATCAAGGAAGTATGATTCATCAATAAATGAAGCAGAATCACATCTTCCCTATGTATTGCTACTCTAACTATTCTATGTGCCTTCAACACTAAAGCAGCTGTAATAGCAAAGTCACCTGGAATCTCTGATGCTTCAGTATCTTTAATTTATCATGTAAAATATACAATAGATAAATGTTATTCCAAGTATATTGTTTAACATCTGTTGAAATGCACATTTTTTCCCCTTATTTTTTAGCTCTATCACAGTGACATCCTGTAATTCAGGCAAAATTGTCTATGTGCTTGGTCACTCGAGAAAAAAAATTGAGCCATATATTTTGTACACATCACCGTTAGCTTCTTATTTTCATTAGCCATTTGTCAAGTGCTCGAAATTCAGAGATTTGTCTTATAACAAGTTGTTACAATTCCCAAAAGCACCTGATGTTTGAAGTTCTCAACATACTTTGGAAATGACCCCTAAGTGATCAAAGCATTGTGGATATAGCTGAGAATTTTCTTCAAGCTCATTCTTTTTTTAGTTTTGTCACAGAGAAATGACAAAGGAACCACTTCCTTTGAGAGCTGAGCATGTTTGTTTAGGCAATAATAGTCAAACTCTGCAATAAAAAGATTAGTCCCTGTAAATGTGGCATTTTCATGGACATTTTCCTCTTCCTTATTTCTCATGGCTTTTCAGTTTAAATGGTTAAACTAAATATTAAAAATCTATTTGTTCTTCTAGTGATAGGTTACCTGCAAACTGTTGGTGGGTTGACATGGCTAAAATAGCATATATGTGAGTGTGACAGCTGTATTTATGTCACCAGACGACATCGTTGTTTGAGGTAACACTGGAACCACCGTACAACAAGGGGTCTCCCCACACTTCTCCAGCAGTCCTTTTCATTTGATGCTGCCAGCCAAGAAGGTCACAATTAGGATCTCGAGTCACAGACCAAAACTGTCTGTGCACCTTCAAGTAGAGCTGTTGGATAAGGAACATGCTAAAACTGGGGGCCACTGAGAGTATGTGCTGATTTTGCCTTGATTTGGTAATGGTTTTTTTCCTCCCTGAACATGCAAGTCAGAGTAGCACAACATTTCTGAAAAGGAACATCCACTAAATAATGATCTCAGATGGAAATCACCAAGCTTGTATTTTCAACTGCTTAGTGATTACTCTTGTCAGTCAATGAAGTTTTGTGGGTTGATCCAAACTATTTTTCCAGCTCATCATTTCGCAAGAGAGAATGGACTTTCATTGTTTGTTTGTAACTTGATTCAGGTTTCTATTTAGGTCAGCAAACTGAAAAAACCAGCAATTTGCATAGCTCTGTGACCTTCTGTTAGAAAAAAATAACAAACATCTACAAAAGAAGCATATCTGGGTCACAAAGCTGGACTAGGACTGCCCCTACCTCTGCCTGCCAGGGTGCAACCCGTGATGCTTTGTGGTCCGTACAGGTTCGTGTACCTGTGGGTCAGGGCGCCAGGCCCTGTGCCTGGGGCACAGCAGCTGCTGTTCCTGCAGGGAGCTGGGACTTGCATGGACCCAGTAATACAGACACTGAGTATCTGCACTATATCTAGTGCTGCTTTAAAAGCTACAGTCTGGGAATACTGGTTGGAAAAGTCAGCTAGAACAATACACCTTGCTACCCTGTTGACATAATTTCCTTTACAACGAGAGATTGATTTTAATAATTATGATTCAAACCTCTTATGTTACTGAAATTCCTTCTACAATTTATTTTAAATACTGGGCTGTTTGGGTTTTTTCACAGACCCACGGCTCCCTATACTAACTACTTCCTGCTCTCCTGCCCCCAACCCTGGTCGCTGCCCTGTAAAAGGGCTGCAGCCCACGAGGTGGCAGAGCTCGCCTTGGTGAGCAGCCTTTGGCGAAGAAAATTTTTTTTTTTTTTTTTTGCTAGCAAAGCTCCCTGCCCCGCTTTCTTCCGTTTGCTCATTAATTGCAAATGTAACTTCCTTTTTGCACATAAATCATAATTTCCTTAGACAAATAAAGGAAAATAATCTGCCAAATGTAGACATGGAGATCAGTTTTTTATATTGCTTTTGATTCGAAGGTTCTTTTGTCAACAAATATAGGAATTTTTGTCTAACTTCATTTACATTAGGAGTTTCAAACTAGTCGAACAAGTAGTAATTTGTTTAACCTCATTAGAATTTAACTCAGTTTCAATGTTTGTCTCAAAACTTGGAAATGGCAAAACCAGATGAAAAATGTTCAACCCTTCAGCTTTTAGAATAACAAATAAAATTTAAAAAACAAGAGCTTTGAAAATCATTCCCCAATAAGAAATGTCTGTTACTGTTTAGAAATTATTAAATTTTCATTTGATTATCACAGGTATTTGACTTGAGCCTGCTCAATATAACTTGACCAGTAAAGAAGTTCCAGCATGTGACTCCATTTGATTTTGTTCCTTTTTCCAACTTCCAGACATGAAGAGAGAGCAGCTATGATAAACATAATTCTAAATCAGAGTCAGTGATGTTATTGTAGGAGTTAGTAGCAGTGCAATATTCATAATAAGTGTGCCAATCCCTATAAGAAAGCTGAACAGGAGACTTATTTAAAGAGATTAAATGATGCAGAATAAGCTTCCAAAAGCTGTAATTGAAAGTGACAGAAACATTAGCTTTGAAACAAGTAACATTTAATCACACAGATTATACAGAAACATAATTTTTGTATCTTGTTTTCTTCAATAGAATTTAATTTTAATCTGTTGAGACAGCTCATCATTTTCAGCTGCCTGCTGCGAGAAGCCTGTCAGAGTATGTAAATGTACGGCTACTGTGAGGAGTGGGACCTGTTCTCTCCAACACTGGCCTCAGTTTATGCATGCCTAAAATTTCAGGTGCTCCTACCTGCACCTGCGGGTTGCACCACTTCTTGCCTTTGTATGTACCATTTGAAAGGTTGAACTTCTGAACTTCTGGACAAGCAGTGTAGTCCCCATGAAAGCATCATATTTGTGCAGTCATAAGTAGGACATTATTAAAGGGCAAAGGCATGAAGGAAAAAAGCATGAAAAAACCTTTGCACAAACAGAGTCCAGGAGAAGGGTTCAAACATTCTCGTAAATAACATTTGATTTTATTCTCCTGCAAATATACAGGAAGCTCAGATGGGATCACAGTAGCTGAAAGCAGAAAATAATTTGTGCATGGTTTGACTAGTCAGGACACAGAGATAGTGAATCTCAATACAGTGCTGGAATAATAACAGCTCCTCTGATGTTGCAGAACATGTACATTTCCCAGTGCCCCCACCTTGACCGATATGAAACCGAGCTCTGTATTTGCAGAACGTGTGAGCAGGAGCAAATGTGACCTTCAGGAAGACCGATATGAAGTGCCTTTGCCTCATGGGGACTCAGAAGGGAGACAGGAGAAACTCAGTTGACACTAACCTGCTGTTTACAGCAGCCAAGAAGTACAAGTGAAAACATGTCAAAAACTCCAAGCACTTTGGATGGTTACCATCAAATTTTTTGAATTTATTTGCTCTTGTTATAAAACTTGTTTGAAAGTGAAGCCAGCTGTCTTAAAAAAAGGTTTGAATGACAAGGTCGTAGGGAGGTTTATTTTATTTTTCTCTAATAGTGCCTTTCTTTTCTAATATGGAAGTTTAAAATAACAGGATTCACCTGTGTTTCCCTCTCAGCTCCTTACAAAGTCTGAATTATTTAGCGATGCCTTTTATTTTAGGTAAGGTCATATCAACAGTTCAGCCTGGCCAGATTTTCAGAAAACAAGTATTTTGTATATAGAGCAGTTCCTTTTGGCTTATGGTGAGAATATTAAAACAGAAATGCAATCAGGGACTAGGATCCTGACCTCTTGAATTTGGAAGAGACCAGGGCATTGTTGGTAAGTCCCAAGCAGCAATCCTGACTGTCCTCCCGCCCTTGGAGCACCGCAGCAGCCATTTCTGTCCTGTGACATCTTATAGCTGACAGAGGACCTATGGGGACCTATTGAAAACCCTAACAGAGTTCATGCCCCACCTTGTCTTGACAGGGAGAACCTGAGCATCGGATGAGGACATAGGAGCCCTAATTCTGGGCTCACTCTGCCTGGAAATGTTCAGCACTGCAGCTCCCATCATGGATGAGATGGCTTTAATGGGTAGGGTAAAGGGGAATGGGGGAGAAGACACTTCCACCTGCCCCATGACAGCCAGAATACTGCTCATCCAAAATGTAAGACCCAGAGGGCCAACACAGCATAGAGTGCAGGGGAAAATCGTGGGATTTTGCTTCTTTCACTGCTCAGACACTTCCCATGGATGGCCCTTCTGATGAGACAATCAGTCCATGGTGCGGGGCTGGGACTTCTGTGATCTCCCCTCCTGTACCACAGGTCAGGCTGGGGTTTGTTCTGCTCCCATGGCACAGGTCTGGCACTCATGACTGAGCACCAGGGCAGGTAAAGCTTTGATAAAGGAGCCAAAAGTTCAGAATAAACAATTAATTTATCTATATCCAAAGTAAATGATGCTATCTTCGGGGCAGGGACTGTCTTACCACATTTGTTTGCAAATGTTTGAGCCTTTCACCCTTTGTCAGTAATAAATGATAATGTATCGAGGAAGGAAAATGGACTTCAGGAAAGACTGCCGGCTTAAAAACAGCAGCCAGAGAGATTAAGCCTACAGGCATAGCTTTAATGGTGATACTGTCACTGAGAGAGACACAAGCTCTTGCCAAAGGGCTAATATAACACTCTGTTTATTACAGTGTTCAGTACAGGACATGTAGTCACCCTAGCACAGAGCAACACTCGCTATATTGTGCCCAGAATGAGTAATGGATATCATGTGAGTACGGAATTTATCAGATCTTTCCAAAACTGTGTCTGGGCAGGCAAGGGGGTCGGATGCCTCACTCAGCAGGACACTCGAGCTACTTTGTACTACTTTGATGGCACAGTGCTGCTAGGAGGTTTTCATGACTGGCTGCTTAGGAATGCTGCTTGTGTGAGGATGAAAGCCACTGATGGACAGGAAATCTGGCATGATTTGGTCCCAGTGTCCCAGTGTCACACACAATCTTGATTGTCTCCGAGTCAAGAATCTGCAGGGGTTTTGACAAGCTACTGTTGCCCCTTGTGTATCACATTTTTAACTGAGGGTTGTTGACTGCAACTGTGATCAAAAGGTCATAATTTCTGATTTCTCCACAGCTATTGATGACACCAATAGAGGGATTTTACCAGAATACATAATATTCATTATAATCCAGAAGTAAAATCAATCCTGTGTGGAACTCTAAGCTTCCCCTGTTGATGTGGCCCAGGTGATGGCTGTGGATCTCTGTGGACATTACTGGGTCATCAGACACCTGAAGCCACCATGCAAAGAATGGAGAATAGGAGTTTACTGTCTCATGCACTGATGGGCCTCAGGTCTGTGCCTTCCTCCTGTCCTCTCATGGCACCATTATGAGGAAATCAGCAAACCTGGAGCATCTCTGAATGCCAGCTGACTGCCACTTCATTCATTAATTGGACTGCTGAGGACCTGTTGGTATCTGGAGGGATGATCTAAATTGGTTTCATACTGGTACCTCTTACAAGGCCTCTCATAACTACTCTGTGATTTTGGTGTTGCAAAGACCTGGGCAGCTCTTGCAAGGTGACCTGGTGACACTGACCAATTACACACATCTCCCAAAGTTACTTCTAGGGTGTGATGTAAAGACAAGAAGTATCTGCAGATTTTGAGGAATAGAAGTGAATTTGGAGGATAAAGGAAATTGGTGACATTTTATTTATCTATGTGGAGTGAATAGCCATTATGTCCAACCTTGGATAAACATCTATTAAAGCTTCTGAAAAACAAACTAGACAAGGGGGAGCCGTCATGAAAAAATAGAGTGTATTTCTATAAAGAGTCTTATTTATCTGAGGTGATAAAAGAAAAGCTGAGCAGAAAAGCTTAATACTTTACTATATCAGTTTTATAGCAGACTAGCTTCCCATAAATTCAATGGAATTTCACCAACATTAGAAACACGGTGGAAATAAAAGACATTCTGAATTCAAAGAGAAAACAAGATCAAGGATTAGTTTTCTTATTTTGATAATAAAATAAATGCTGTGAGAACATGGAACATATGATTAGTTTAGAAAAATCAGCAAGGCTATTTATACAGAAATGCCAATGATGATAAATTCACTGCTCAGTAAATTTTTCAAAGGCTTAGAGAGTGATAATTTCTACTGTTAGCTCTTCAAGTTAACAGGCACTATGCTATAGAATCTGCTATAAATGTTATCTGTACAATAAAGGAAGAACAAATACTTGGCTATGAAAGGACACTTGCTTTTCTGAAGTAGCATACTTCTACTGAGTTCTATCTGCCTTTTAGTTTATAATCTTTTTTGGTTTGTGTTTTAAAATATTGACAAACTTGCCATTCCACATAAACATTTAAACTTCCTTAGTAAGAAAATACCCTATATAAAAATTAATCCTTTCCTTTTTTTCACTGTAAAATCACTTTATAAACACTTTCAAAAGCTGCCAATCTAGCAATTTCCCCAGATGTCTTGTTGTATCTCAGTAATTAAATTGTAGTCTCTGAGCTGTCTTTTTCATAGCTAAGTTTACAGGAAATGCATCTTCATCCTTGTCTAGCACAGTATAAAAATGCTCTGCTGGGAATACAGTTGTATTTATTGATTTTTCAGAATTTGTAATTCCTTTCAAAAGAAATTTAGTTAGCTCTTTTGAGCTTTCATGAACTGATGAAGGCAGAAAACAATAATGATTTGAAAAGATACTTCTGGGGAATTTTATGACCATATAAGATTTGGCACAGGATCTGCATTAGAAATGTGTTCTCCCTGGTACCCACATACTCTTTGCAATATCCATTTACAAATAATGGCATTGCTACTTCTTTATTTTATAAAATGTGTCTAACTACAAGGTCTCACAAACAATATTCTGTGTTTAAAGCAATGTATATATCACAGGTGCCAATGTGAAGTATCTTTGCAATCCCACATCAAAAAGCCAGAGCAGTAGAGAAGATAATCACCAGAATTGATCTCTTGGGAAGTAAGAGAACTACTGCCAGCATTCTGCTGGGAGATGGGCTTCTAGCTCCTTCATCTCCCTGTTTAAGGACTGACAGTGGAATCTTCCTGGATGACCTTGAATGTCAGAGCAGCAGGCATAGAAAGGCACCTATGGCTCTTCTGTTCTTGGCGACTGCTCACAAGAGCCTTGAGCTGCACATGGCTTTTTGCTTCCCAGCAGATGCCCCTTGCCCAGGCACAGTCTCCAAGCAGGCAGGGAAATATTCCACCAAGTCCATACCACTGGGAGTGCATAGCAAGCCTGGCACTGTAGTCCTCTGTCCTTGCAACCATGCCTTCCTAGGGACTCAGTGCCAAGGCTTTGTCCACAGCAGAGATCCCAAGGCACCCTCAGTGCCTGGCAGAGTCGTGAAAGGGGCAGCGTAGCCCACGGGCCACCCACAAGCTGCCACTGCTCTCCTCTGCCGCTATGGCAGCCAGGGCTGGCCTTACGGACACACAACCCTACTTTTGCAGGGCAATCCAAGAAACCAGCCTTATGGGATGGGAGCTGCTCATATCATCTCAGCTGGGCTGAATTTACCCAAAGGTTTCAGGACTTGTTTTCCAGGAGCTTGACATATAGCTCCTGTTGGATGTGGGGGCCAAGTTAAAGCTTCTCATACTCTGGACTGGTATCTCAGCCAACTGAGTGTGGCAAGAGGGAAGGAGAAGGTAGTCTTCCTCTCCTGATGACATGATTTCACAAGGAAACATTACTGAGAACCCTAAGTAGCAGATCTCCAAGAGGACATCCAGCTCACCAGATCAGAGATGTATCCTGACACCCGTGCTCATGTTTCCATGTCTGTTTGGATGTGTCATACAAAATCAACCAAGTACCACAAGAAAGACAAAAGCAGTTCCCCTGTAAGGATAACCGAGAGGCTTGTAGTTAAGTTAGGCTACCAACAAATTTAAAACTTTGATATAATTCTCTTGGAAAGTTTATTTATTCAAGTGAGTTTCTGCTGGGATTTCCCAACAGAATTTTCTCCAATCTGGAGTACATCATGGCTTCTATTGGTATGCACCAATCCTTCCTGTTGGAGATGCTCCACTTCTGCATTAAGTGTCTATATAGTCAAATTTAATGGAAATCAAGAGTCACAATGCCTTTTTACCAAATATATGGCTTCCCACCCAAATAAAAACATGTTTCTGCAGCAGTGACCTCCTGAGGCATTTGGCTGAATATTCTTCATTTATGCAGCTGCATCCTTCCCCAAACACCTTAATCATGCAAAAAAATTCAGTGTCTGCTTTACATTAAAAAATGCATCCATAGCAGGTCTTAAACTGCTGTACATTCACTGCATTGTTCTTCTCTAATGCAGTGATTGCAGCACTTTTTCCAGTTTTGCTAGTGAAATCAGGAGGTCAAAATTTGTATCAGTATTGATTGGGACTTGTTTTTATCCAACTGTATGCTTTTCAATATGCGTGTTTCTCATATATAAAGACACGTGCTTTTCCAGCACCACATGTTAGAATCTAACATGGATTGCAACACAATTTGCAACATGATCTCCATTTATTGCTTTTTGTTGTTGCTACAGACCATCTTAAATTATTGTGAGATTATTCAGAATGTTGCAGCTTTACAAAGTTGATTTTCTCTTAAAATACTGCAGCAGTTTTGTTCCACACTTCTTGTTTTCCATTTGATAATTCAAGGACTTGGACTGAATGAATTAAATATGAGTCATGTACATTATGAACTATTCCATGTATTAGGAACACAGATGTTTACTGCCATTAATTATTGAGATCATTTTGGAATGAACTTTGTTATAACCTCAGAACAAGCAAGCTGATGGAAAATATGAACCAATGTAAAGCTTTTCCATAACTCTGGAATATCTTTCTCTAGGAAAAGCTGCAGAAGTACTTTTCTTCCTTAAAACAACTTTAGGCTCAAAATTATCTGAAGAATAAACCAGAAAATGTTCTCCATCTATGATAAGAGCTAAACTGGGTTCATCTGTATTTCAAAAACCAGAATTCCAAATCACTTCTTGTCCTAGTGTGTTTATCAGAAAAGAGAGATGGTCTGAATAGCCTATTGTTAGTTACAAGCTTTGCTTCCTCAAGTCAATAAATGGTTGAGTTGTTATATCATGTAGTTTCAGTTCATGAATTGTGCATCTGTTCAAGCCTCAACAGACTGAGAGTGCTTGTTTACAGGCTGCAAACTTTTCCTAGTTCGCACTCTCACTTTTTGAAAAAGAAATTAAATGTAGCATCAGTCACTAAAGAAGAGAAATCAATGTGAGAGTTAGGCTAATTAGGGATATTTAGCAGTTGAGTTTGTCTCAAACCTGTGAATGGCAACAAACCCTGCAAGCAAAACTTCCCAAACTCACTGTTTCCTTTAACATAATAACTACTGAAGCAAACTCTCACCAGTGTATTAATTTGAATGGCACAACCAAGCAGATTTTGGGAGATTATCAGCACCTTTGATCTCTTGGTCCACATTTGCAAACCTCTTTGATGTCGGGTGGAAACCCATCATGAATAAAAGACAGCCTATTTTCTGAGCAACAGAGACTGATCTGGAAAAGGTCAGGCACAGAAAGTGGATACATACATAAGCCAGAATCATACTAAAAAAAAATCCCATCTTTCTCTAACTGGCTAAATGAACTTTTCTGAGGCTATTTGCTTTGCTTTGTTATGCTTTAGTGAAAGTGAAATACAATGCATAGAGAATTGTGGGTGTAGCATTTCACTTCCTGGCTTTGACATTTCTGGTGGGTTATTGCTGCTAAATATCTGTGAGCGTTCATGACCGTCAGAGCTCAAAGAGCTGCCACCAGGAGGTGGATACACACAGAGCCACAATTAGAGCAGCATGTCAGGTACCCATGGAAGCTGTGCTAGCTCTAACTTTAATTTCAACCCTGGTCCCTGGGCCTGTGACTGTCCCTTCTCAGGAGGATGGGGTGGTGCATGATTGTCCTGGGCAGCAGTGGTCAGGACTGTGGGCTTTGTGAGAAGGAGGAAGAGGCTGCTGCTGGACATCTGCCACTGGGGTGGTTTTGAGTTTCTGTATGCAGGCCCATATTAGGGAAATACCCCAAAACAAACAGTGGAAAAAATGTGAAGAGGGAACAGCACCATTATAGCAGATACCTAAAAAAATAATGACCTTCATTTTACTGTGTCTCTCTTCTTGCCCTAAACAAAGGAACATTTTCCATAGCTTATGATTTGGGGCACAATAATTTCCAAGTGTTTTCATGTAAAAAATAAATTTCGCCAACTGATGTGAACACATTTATTCACAATGTTAAGAGCTGTTTGTTAAGGATATTCTATTTTTAATCACATTTCTGGATATGTCTGTTATGGATGTGCTATTTTTAATCACATTTCTGGTCACGTTCTTCTGGAAGCCAGTACCTTAATTCTGAAAGGGAAAAAAAAGTCTGTCCTAAGGTCAGATGACAGATGCAAACGGGACATTCTTTCCCTCCTTCAGCTGCTTATAACACTCACTGTGGGTCTGCAGAGTGACGAGTCCCCTTGGTCCTTTCCAGCCACAGTGCCGAGATACTGTCATACAAGGTTTGGATCTCACTGTAGCCCCAGTTCCTGTATTGCTGGTTGCAATGCTGATCCATGATTAGAACCTTTCTCATTTACAGAGAGTACTGCTGTGCTGTCTAGTGTCTAAAAACATCCTGGTAATGATTTCAGACTGGTGAGGGCATTTTCAGTATAGCAGAAGGAATACTTGGTAAGATTGCTGTGATGTAGGGTGCTTCATTTAGGGTCTCTTAATCTTAAAAGGGGTGTCCTTCAAAAGCAGTTCCTTGTTTTTTAAATAGTAATAACTCAAAGTTTCAGATTATTCCTTTGATCACAAAATTTCATGCATATTGATGCTCTATAAGACCTCCAGAACTATCTCAGGGAATGAAAGGACAGTCTTGTCTTCATTCATTTCCGGAAAAGTGGACGCCAGGAACTGGATTTGTACTCACATATGTTAGGATGAAAAACCACCAAAGCCCAGATACACAGGGACCCCAGCATGATGACATCCAACCTGACTGTCCAGTGCTACCTCAAAGGCAGAAATTTGCAGTTCTGAGTTATTCACCTTAGTTGTCTTATACAGCTGAGGAAAAGAGTTAGGCACCAGGCTATGGAATGTACAACAGCCAGTGTGCCAAGCAAAGGGATGCAGAGAAAATGCTGAAACAAGAGATGAGTCTGAAGTTCCTTCTCCCTGTCCCAGGGACTCTGACAGTTGCGTGAGGTGGTTTATAGCTCTGAAAACCTGCAGCCACTTCAGTTGCTGATTGTGTATGAATGACTCTGTTAAAAGAAGATGCCTAGCAGTAATGGCAGTGTTCCTCACCTTACACTTAGTGCCGGTGTTGGACACCATTCCTTAGGGGTGTTCATTTGGGTGACTTTGGAATAGCAGCAAGTGCATGAACTCCTGCTTTGTGCAGGTGGTGTTGGCACGGGCTGGGTGTTGTGTAACCATCCCTGATAAACAAAGGATTCTAGGCAGCCCACCAACTAGTTAGAGAATGCCTAAACACACCGTGAAACAAAATATCTGCTGAGACACTCATCTCATCCAAGATAAGAAGGCCTCTGGGAATGCACATTAGAAGTACTTTAGGTGCCTAAATAACTTTACTGATGACAGTTTAGGTGCCTTTCAGGTGTGCTTGCCACAGGCAGAATTGTTGTGACTCACTCCCTTGAATGCAGGCATCTAAATTCTGCTTGAGCTATGCCATAGGCACCTAAAGGCTTTTGGAATCTTTTCCCAACTATCCGAATTTATAAAAATATCTTGTTTCAATAACGTGGCAAGGATTCAAATGGTTTTTCATTTTACTATGTAAATGAGTAGGAGGTGAGGTTTTAGATTTTCTAGATTCCTTCATTTTCTTAACATAATTACCAGAATAGGGCTTAAATTAATCGAGAAATTCCAAAGTACTTTTCATTGATTTGACCACAGCTATATGTAAAAAGAAAAAAAAAAATTCTGAGCAGTATTTCAGGACTTCTTAAGTTGCTTTGCCAGCTTTTCTTTTGAAAACATGATTCTGAGACCAGATTTTTGTTGCCCCAGAATATTGTTTCAGATAACATCTAGGCACTGTTTTGCATTTTATATATGACCTTTACACCTTATTTGCCAGACAAGCCCCCTCAGCTTGTACAAACTTTTTTTAAAATTCCATACAGCAATGGGAATTTAGCTATAACATGAAAGGCATCTCTGAGTGAATGTGCTGATTTATAAAAGTTGGAAAATAGTTTTCTTTTTTGTCTGAAGTGGAGTCTTTTCATTAAGAGCTGGAACTGTAACTTGGGGCTGGCTATTTTAATGGTCCTACTGAAGACAGAGCAAAAGACAAAGGCTGATCAGCTATGCAGAGCAAGTCTGTGCTGTCCAACCAGTGTTAGCACTACAAAACCCAGAAAAATAAATCTGTTGCCACAGCCTAAGATTTTGCCTGGTTTACAGCAGTCCAATTCAATAAATCTTACATCCTGTTGTGCTGTATGGGCACTAGGTTGGTGGCTGTAGCTGCAGCCAGGTGATTTATTACTACTACTGACACATCCTTTTGGATGGATGTATAACATTACTTGCACTGGAAGTTGTTCTTCTTCCAGACATGCACACCAGGAAACGTTAGCAGTACTACATCTTCCCCCAGATCAAGCATTAGTGGTAAGTTGTTCCACATTTGTCTCTGTGGTCTTCCACATTGCTAAGGCAGTAAGCAGTGAAGAGGGAGCGCATCCAGATTTGCATGGTGATGGCTGTCCCAGGGACAGGGGACTCCTGGGGATGGCAGGAGCCCACTGCTGCCATCCTCCTCCTCCAGCTGGCATGCTGGCATCCAGGTATCACAAGGTGGTGCTCTTGTACTTGGCGCAAATTATTATTATCAAGTGGCCAACACTTGAGGTGTCCGAGGCTCTCTCTCAACCTTCTCCTACGTAGGACAAGCTGAGCTAAGCAGCAGTGTTGGTGGCTGCGTGCCTGCTATCCCAGAAGAGATTCCTGGTGAGAACAGCATCTCCAACGATGTGCTTCCGTGTGTAAGAAAAGCTTAAATGCTGCACGCTCACAGGATCGGAATGCATTGCGATACCATGAGATCTCTTCTTGGTGCCTCATCAAAAGACATTTTCTTGAGCAGACGTCATAAAATCTGGGCTTAATGCTTCCTTCATGTTTGTAACTCTCCAGTGGGAAAAGAAGTAGACCCAGAAGACCTTTACTATGGACTAAGGATCTAGCTATCTCTTGCCATCATCTTTCAAAGCTGAGCTCATCACTCCTCACCTAAATGAAATACTTCAGCCTTGTCACATACTGGTGTGGTACATCCCGTTTAAAACATAGTGTTCATCTTTTTTACCCAAGCTGGAGTCTGTATTTTACTTCCTGCATTTCTCACTTATCCATTGTCTTTTCTTGAAGGGCTTTTTGGCTGTAAGGATGACACATTAAAGAATTTGTGATATTTTAAAGGTCCTTTGCTACTGTATATCTAATACCAGGACTCTAGAAACCATACAAAGGTAATATCTCAGAGAGCAAGAGAAGGATTGTACGTGGACAGTGGCTCTGGGACTGTGTTTAAAGATGATGAAACATCTTTTTCTACAATTCTAGCAGACAGGTCTTATTATAAAAAGTCTGCAGGAGGCTGTTGCAGGAGACTGGAGGATGCAGCAATCTTGTAGTTAACAAGAGCAATTGGATTACAGAGTAGGCTGCGGTGATTGCTGCTCATTGTGTACCTGAGTGAGAACTGAACATCTCTCACTCCTCGTTTCTCTGAGCTCCCTCTCTTTGTACATCCTTCTTATGACAAGTAATAGGCTGTGTCTGACAGGTGTTATTTTGTTCAAGAGATAACACATTGCTGAGAGCTCTAAACTGTACTGTAATAAGGCCACTGGTCTACAGTTTTAAGCTACATACTGGAATACAGAAACCCCGTGCTTGTTACTTCTGGTTTTCTTTGAAATTTTTTTCTCCTTTTAGTGTTTAGTGATCCTCTTAGGGCTCTGTATTTTATAACAAATTCTGTGTGCCCAAATTTTAGCTATTTCTTGACTATTTCAGTATTTGCTGAAGTGAGGCACGTGGTGAAATGCTGTTGTCATCACTGCATGCACCAGTAATTCATGGGCATGCAAATAAAAATAGTACTAACTTGTACAAGTTTTGTACAAAATCTTCTACAGTTAAAATTTGCTGCAGAAACCATTGCTGACAACTTTGCTGCAAAGAAATACAGAGACTTTGAGATTGCTGCAGCATTCTGGAAAATAGAATGGGATATGTTGAGAACAAAGCAGCTTTTCTCTCAAGCCATAGAATTTCTTATTCTTATGACCACCACAGTCTGATTTTAACACCAATGTGACAGCATTCTCCATCTTCTCTTGAAATGTTTTCTCTAGCTAAAGGAAAAAATTGCTTGTATTTTCTGTGATCTTATTCTGTGAGGACTCTGGAAAGAGCTGTGAACAATTTGTTCCCTACTTGCTAGGATAGACAATGTTAATGACAAGGCCAATTCTATTTTACAATCTATTGGATTCCATAAATGTGACTATATTGACTAAAGCAGCCTGCAGTAATAATATTGAAAATGGAGTTGAAACAAAATTTGAGTGTATATTGGCAATGAAGTTGTTCAGTGTGATTGTAAAGTTCAAGTAATGTATCAGGAGTTTTAATGCATCCTGTCACCCTTCAGGATAGGGTTATAATTAATAAAAAAAGTCTACAGCATTCAAGCATATAAACATGCACATGAACACTCAAATGACCTGAGTGTACCTTCAGCAGATTTGCAGATGGTACCAAGCTGAGTGATGGGATGCCATCCAGAGGAACCTGGATAAGCTGGAGAAATGGGCTCATGGGAACCTCATGAGGCTCAAGAAGACCAAATGCTGGTGCTGCACCTGGGTTGGGGCAACCTCCCGTATCAATACATGCTGGGGGATGAACAGATCCAGAGCAGCCCTGCCAAGAAGGGCTTGGGGGTGCTGAGGGATGAGGGGCCGGATGTGAGCCAGCAAAGTGTGAGATTTCAGCCCAGAATACCAATCATGTCCTGGGCTGCACCAAAAGAAATGTGGCCAGCAGGATGGGGGAGGGGATTCTGCCCCTCCACTCCACTTTGGAGTGCTGCATCCAGCTCTGGGGTCCCCTGCACAGGAAGGACTGAGCAGCTGGAGCAAGTCCAGAGGAGGCCACCAAGATAATTAGAGAAGTGGAGCACCTCTCCTATGAGGAAAGGCTGAGAGAATTGGGATTGTTCAGCCTGGAAAAGAGAGGGCTTTGGAGTGACCTAATTGTGACCTTCTAGCATCTGAAGGGAGCTTACCAGAGAGCTTACATCTTACAGGATGAGGCAGAAAGGCTTCAAACTGAAAGAGAGTAGATTTAGATTAAATGTTAGGAAGAAATTCTAAACTGTGAGGGTGGTGAGGCACTGGAACAGGTTGCCCAGAGAAATTGTGGATGCAGTGTTCAAGGCCAGGATGGATGGGGCTTTGAGCAACCTGGTCTAGTGACTCTGCCCATGGCAGGGAGGGTGGAGCTAGATGATCTTTAAGGCCCCTTCCAACCCAAGCCATTCAATGGTTCTATGATGCCATGATTCCATGATTCTGTGATTCTGTGATTCTATGACTTTGATTGTCCCTAAATGTTTAATATCAATGAGATCTACCTCAGGATCCCTCATTCGCTTCTCTGTGTACTTACTTCTGTTTCTCTTCTTGAATGCAAATCCTTCAAATTCCTGGAAACGTTCAAGGCCAGGCTGGATCAATCTCTGAGTGACCTGATCTAGTTGAAGATGTCCCTGCTCATTGTAGGGTGGTTGGACTAGATGACCTTTAAAGGTCGCTTCCAACTATTCTATATTTCTAAGATAAAATAGCTCACTTTTGTCAGTGTTACAGAGGCACGAAGCCTCCATAATTCTAGTCGAAGTTTGTGGTTAGCATTACAGGTTCAATACTGAAAATTGTCTCTGAAATGACTAACAGAAAACTTCACAATCAGCTAGTTGGAGGTGAAATAAAAAAGCCGGTACTCAACTCCTGTGTTTCAGTTCAACATGATCTTGAGAACCTTGAGAGCCTTGAGAGTCCATTCCACTTTCCCTTTAGCAAGGAAAAGGGCAAAGCCCTGTGTGTGTGGCAGAATAACCCCTGCACCAGAATGGGGTGGAAACAGCTGGCTGAGTCACAGGCTGGCCCCAGTGAAAGGAACCTAAGGACCCAGGTGTCGGGTTGAATATGAACCAACCTGAGTTTCTATTACAGAAGAAGGCTGCTTCCTCAGCTCCACTGCAAGGACCAAAGCCAGCATAGCAAGGACTGTTACTATCCCTTCTGCTTGGCACTGGCCCATCTAGAAAAATGTCCAGTTTTGGGCCTAAAGCCCATTACCTGAAGGAGATGCTGAGGTGTCTAGGATGAAAAGAACACCAGGAGGTGATGAAATAGCAGCTCAAAACTATGCCAATGGGTATTACAAAGACTACAGAATCAAGAATTTCTTGGAAGTGGGAGATGCCCAGATGCAGAAGAGACAATGGCCACAGATTGTTTTCTGAGAGGTTCAGGACAGAGTTTGGGAAACAGTTTGAGAGCCCTGTGAGAGTGGTGGTAGAATCTACATCCTTGGAATGGGTTCTGAAAACTCAATTAGAAAATGCGTGGCTGACCTGACCAAGTGCTGGCAATAGAGCTGCAGGGTGAACCCCAGAGGTCCTTCCCAACAAACGTTTCTGTGAGCTTATGATATGTTTCTGAGAATGCTCCTCTGGCAAAAAAAATTATTATTCCTGCAGGAGTCACGTGGGGTGTTGGGACAGTACATTTTCCATGCATAATGCAAGCACACACAAGCCTGAAATGTGCCATTGCCAAGATGTGTCCACTTGCCAAAAAGAGAAGAGCATGCCACGATTTTGTGCCAAAAGCAGAAAGCCATACAATCTTGGCAAGCATAGTGCATGAACCTATGGCTGGCATGCTCCTAAAGCATCCGCTTTCCCTCCTTTTGTTTGGATCAAAGGCAGAATTAGTTCAGCTCTGCCCAGAGCAAGGCAAGGACACGTGTTTCTCACAATATGTGCACTGGTGGTGAGACTGTGCCTGATCTGGCACATTCAGTGTTTCTAATATACTTGTAGAGCAAGATCTTAATGTTACAGACAGATTCAAGAATTCCGAAATCTGTTTGATTCTGACAGGATTAAAAGTCCAGCTCTAAGAACAAAGATATGTGGCTGGGGGCTTTGCTTTTCAGAGAGCACACAGGCTGCAACCCAGGACTCAGTGATGAAACTCCAGACCACAGCTCTGCTCTTGCTCTGAGTTCAAGAAACCTGAGCACCAAGCCAAAAGTCTGTCCCTGGGAAGGTCTGGTTGGGAGATTGAAGGGCTGGAGCTGTTCTGTTGTGCTGGAACTGGTGTGTGGGGACATGACAGGGAACTGTCTCACTTGCTGTGACACATTTGCTTTAGGGCAGAGTTGATCAGGGAGGAGATGAATGGAAACACAACTTCATAAACCAAATTGGTTGAAGTGATTTTTTAAAATCCAGTTAATTTCCAGAATGTTTGTGCTCGATAAAGAAGCTGGTGCTCTAAGAAGCAGGAACACTACATTGAATGGGATAATGAATAATAGTATATCATAGCATATAAAGAATGATGGTGTGAGCCCTCCAGAGGTGCTGAAGGACTGCTGCAGTATGTACCCCACACAGCTTGGGGCCCTGTTTTGGTAGATCCCATGCAGTCATTTTATCTCGCCTCCGCTTTAAGTGCAACAATTGTGATTAGACTAGGAAGAAACAGGGTATCCTTCTCTTCCATATCCTCTCCCACTTCCATTTCTGAGAGCTGTACCTGGTGCAAAAATTGTCTGAGAACAAAAGGGCTGTCCTTCTTGCGCATAGTTGCACATGATGATCTCTCCGACATTATATGAATTCTTATTGCTATAGCCACCAGTCTCAAATAAGCCAGATTCTATATAGCTGCTTTTGTGAATCAGAAAAGCACAACCATCAAAAACAGTGCAGAAAATAAACACACAAGTGTTGCTGCTGGCAGTTTTATAATTAAAGAAAGATCTTATCACCAGCAATGGAGCGTCTGTCACGATGGAGGGAAGTTGTTTCAATTTTGTATTTCTTTGCAGGGTTCATTGAGAGTTTTCAATACTTCAGTATTCCTCTTTAAAACTTTTGCCAGTGCCTTGCAAAATTGGTCAAAGCTGATGATGTCAACATCTGTAGGCCAATATTTCTGTATGGGGAATGTGGAAGGCTTTTTGATATAAATCTGTGAAGTACTTTGTGAAGCTGGTGTTCCGAAACAGGGTAGTCCTCTAGCCAGCTAACAGGGTGGGGGTGGAGAAACAGGGACCTTTAGAAGGTAGAGTTTTCTGCTTGCATTTAGAAGGCAACTCTTGCTCTTTGAGGGGCACAGTTACCTCAGAGCGGGACAGATGTAAGTTGCACATAGTTTCCCTCCCCCCGGAGTGTGTAGCCCTTGTTCTGAAACTGTGCACAGGGAAACCTCTGAATAGCTTTTTCTAACATTCACTTGAGAAAAGGAGATATGCATCATTTGGCAGGATTTTATTTTTATACTCTAAATATTGATTTGTTCCTGCTTACTTCTGGCATATCTTTTCCTTTGGGCCCACACAGTATAATGCATCTTCACCTCCAGCTTCCATGGGATATTCCAGTCACGTTCAGTCCCTCCATCACCTCCACTGTTCCTTCCTTCCCACTATAACCTCTGGAGTGCAGCCAGTTTAAGTTCACACTCTATAATTGACTGGAGACAGTGTCAGTGAAAGGGGTTAGAAAATAATTGGTTTGTTTCTGAGAAATGAAAACTGAAAAATATATGGGTAGCAGGGGAGAAGTGTGTTCTGACAAGTACATTTCATTAGACTAATTAATACATCTTATAAGCATTCAAACCCTTTCCCACTAAAATGCCCTTAACTTCTATATCAGGACAATAAACCTCAGCTGTCTGAGTTATCTAAGTTTTATAGAAATTGAATTCCAACTGTGCAGTGTTTGCCAATGCAGTGATAATGTCCAAAGCTTCCTCTTGTTAAGTCTCCTATGCTTTGTCATTGAATGAGCTGCATCAGGGGACTTCCAGGCCTTCTTGTGTGACCTAATCAGTGTCCAGCCTGAGTGATGGGATGATGGCAGGAGCCAGCATTCCTGCAAGATGAGGTGATGTTGTCACCAAGTGGAATCTCAAACTGAATTGCTGTGAAGCAAAGTACTTCATGTCACTCCAGCAAATTCAGAAGAAAAGTTTTTTTGTATTTTGACCATGTCAGAACACTTCATTTCAATATAATTTAGTAAGAAACCTAGTGTAGACATCTTCCCTGAGAATATTAAAAAAAAAAAAGATCGGCGTCTTTTGACACAAATAATGAAAATTTCAAGTCCTGTAATTCTGACTAGCAATGACAACAAACAGAATAATGTCAAATTATTCCACTGGATAAATTTTTTTTCATTCTCAGCTGTGCTTTTGGGGAATTGGGTGGGATGACATGTTTCTATACTAACTTTTTGTAGTATCTGTGCACCCTGAGACTATTGGTGTAAATTTAAAACAGACCTTTCTATCCCAAAGTAAAATTGGCATGTAGCCTTTTGATTCAGTTAACAGATGGTGTATGGTATTTATGAGAACAGTTGTTAAATGCTTTGTAGTGTGACTCACCACACTGATAGTTGCATATTAACGAAAAGTGGACGGTGCTATTGCAGTTACAAGTGCTCTATTGTTGAGGGGAGCTGGTTGAGCTGATTCATATAAACAGTTTTCCTCAGAAGTTCAGTCTAGAATATTTGGATTCATCCTCAAAATTCTGGTTTTATGCAGCTGAAATCTGCTAACTTTACAGGAAAAAAAACCCCACTTTTAAACCAAAACTTTGACCTTAGTTTCTGGGAGGTAAATGAAGTCCAGCAGTTAATTATATTTAATTTTTTAAATTAATTTCTGACCTGGGTGATACTTCTAGCTACTAACTGAAACTATCTAGGGAAAACTGAAACATATTTGTGATGCTGATATCACTATATGACATATTAGCTGTTAAACAGACCAGCTGGAAGGCATTCTTGCCTTTTCTTGGTATAAGTTATGAAGAATTTTAGATAGGAATTTGTTTTTCCCCATTTTCACACTCTTAAGAAATAGTTCTAGAGCAACATGATAGGATTGAATTCAATTCAAGTATTGTTTAAAAATCCTTGCTATGAGATTTTCTGTTAAAGCACTCGGCCTATCAATTTTTTCAAGAGCTGGAGAAAACACTGACAGCATGCCACACATTTCACAAAATTAAAAGGACCATAAAACAGGCCTAAACCACAAGACCATTAAAACTATTGCAAAGACAAGCAGATATCATTGTTAAACTCTTATTTTGCTGCCTTTATCTTGTTGGTTTTTAGGTTGGTTTTGTTTGCTTTTGAGTGGTAAATCAGCCTTAATGGAAACACTGCAGCTGAAGTGATATCTGTAGCCCTGCTACAGCTTGATGTAGCTCATGTGAATAAAAATAGGCCCAAATATACCTAAACTAAAATAACAGACCTTGTTCTCTCTGCCTGCTGCATTGCAGACAGAGTCCACAGGGAATAGCCCCTGGTGGAGAGAGTTATACAAAAGGTGCATGATTTAACTTTTTTTCCAGAATCTGTAAGGAGTCAAACTCCTTAAAGTACCCAAACTATACCAGATGGAGGGCGGCTCTGAAGTGTCCTCTGGTTCTTCATCATCTATGAAGAATTTTGCTTGTCTAAAGTTACAGTCTGGATTTAGGGGCATCCAAGAAAGGAGAGTGGTTGGAAAACAGCACTCTGGTGCAATGCCAGAGGCTCACGACAGATCCAGGAGAATTTTACCATTCCCCTGCTGCTCCCATGAATAATCAAACCGTATTTAAACTCTCTGGGAATTATTTTTTGATTCTTCAGCTCCCACTAAGTCTTAGTAAGCATAGTGAGATTCCAGGGGGATCCTTAGCAGAGTAAAGTACAATTTTTGCCGTAGGCAACCACGCAGCGTCTGGTGGCAAAGGTTGGAGAGACACCTCGTATTCACAGGATATTGCAACACATTTCTCTTTATTCAGATGCCTGTTTGCACTTTGGCCTTGGGGTAAATGCAGGGGAGATATAGAGACAGAGACAGGTACTGGCCTTCCCAGGTGACCACTGACCCAGCAGCCACCTGTGACTGGTATTTCAGGCACAGCTGAAGCTCCTCCTGGGCTCTGCATTTTGGCTGCAGAAGACTCCACTTCTCTGGCTGTGGTGCAATTTGGATTTCCAGGTACTGCTGAAGGTCTCCTCTTGAGACTGCAATCACACAACTGTTTGCACACAAACGTACCTGCATGTCCAGAGCACTTCATGCAGGTCAATGAATTTACCCAGGACAGTGAATTATGTATTAGTCTGTTTGACAAAAGAGGATGCAAAGGTTTGCAGCATAAAACTCTAGTGATGCAAACAAATGTGACAAATAAGAGGGAACAAGTATGAAGTTTAGAGTTGGCCATCTCAAATGCAAGTTTGCCTGAAACTCTCCTTAATAGGCATTTAATTTCATCCAGCTACTGCTCTTCTTAAAAGAAAAGAGAATTAAACTTCCCTATGCTGTCTTTTAAAAGCAAACAAAGTTTGCAAACTCTACAAAGGAAAGAGCAGCAAAAAATAGGGAGTCTGAAGGAGCTGATTAATGAGGAAAAATATACATAGACCTTGGTGAAGTGGTCGCTCACAGGCAATGTGATAAACCTACAAATATTTGCAGTCTGTAAATACTGAGTGTAGAAATTTAGTAGGACACAGGCATAACGAGGACTAAAAGGAGAGGGGAAAAAAATACATGCTGGGAGTCAAAGAAAAAGACTGGTCACTGAGATGCAATAAAGCTGGGGATTAATAGATGGCATGCCTATCTTGCAGGGAAGAAAGCGTTGGTAAGTAAATAGGCTGAGAGAGATGTCAGGACTGTCCATCTCGCACTGCTGTGGTAAGGTGACTTGTTAAATCCCAGCCATTTATGTGTGTACGTGCTTAGCTTTCAAAACCTGGCTCGGCTGCATGTTAAACACCACCTATCAGGCTGAGTTTCCCAGGCCCAATGAAAATTTGGGCCACCTGTGCCACCCCTCTGCAGCCACAGCAGGTACCCACAGGCAGAGGGCTCAGGCAACTCTCCCATGGGCCAGTGCAGATTCACGGTCCCACTTGTCACTGCCATGTGGGCATGGGTCTGGACAAGGCAAAACTGTCTCTTTGGGAGCTTTGACCTTGTGTAAGATCAAAAAATGAAAATTGAAGCCAGACCCTTTGAAAGCTTTTGGGAAACCAGTGAGGATATTGGGGTAACAGAGCCAGCAACCTCTGACCAGGTCTCTGCCCTGGCTGTACAGGAGGATTTCTGTTCAGGCTCCCCTGCATCACCCCAGCAAGGTCTCAGACACAGTGGAAATACCCGTTTTATAAGGCTTAACATTTTTTCCTCCTCCTCTCCCTCCGAAGTGCTGCCAGACGGCACATCTTCTTCAGCAGCGAAAGAGGGGGAAGGTTTGTTCCAGCCCCAAGTAGAGCCAGGCAGGCTGACCCAGCTCCACCCCTCTGCCCAGCCCTGGGTGCGGAACCAGGATCCGGCAAAACCGCCGGCCAGCCTTGCCCCAGCTGCTCCCAGCTCGGAAACCTCTGAACAAAATGTTCCCGGCTGGGAACTGGAAACAAGCTTGCTCCTTGTTGCAGATTTGCAAAAGACCTTAGGCACGCCAAAGTCGGTCCCTCTCGCTCCTCCCCGCCCCACCGGCGGCCGATGAAAGAAAGCACTTCCACTAAGGTTCTTGGCTCTTGCTAACGGAGAGTTATTTCCTGCTTGGGGTGTGCTGGCCTTAGCCTCTGGAAATGGGAAATTCCACCCTGAATCCGGCAGGAACTTATTTCACTGACCGAAGTCCGTCCTGTCTCAGTGACATTCTGTGGGAATTTTTCCTCGGAGAAATCAGTGGCTTCTGAGGGTGGAAAATGGAGCTTTGTCTAGGTTTTTAATCAGCCTGGTTAATCCACCACTGGAAAACATTGTAAAATGACCGTTTAGTGAATTACTAATCTGCTAAGGTAGAATTTAGAAGCAAAATTAATTTAATTAAACCAGCAAGTTATTCACAGACTAGAGACAGCAGTTTTTATTACAGTCAGTCCACTCTAAGCTGCACTCTGAATGCAAAAGTCAGGCTATCTGATAAAGTAAAGCTGCTACTCTGAGTTAATAAAGCCAGCACTGAGGTTATGAGAGGTGCAAGGGGGGAAGGCCCTTCGGTCTCTCCCTTCAGCTGGAAAAGACACGGCTTTTGCACTGTGTGTTTACTGGTTTCCCTTCCCAGCATGTTGTGACTTGCCCTTCCAGCAGTGAAAACAGATCTACAGATGTTGGTTCATCAGGCTTACCTATGTATGGCCTGCGTTTTGGCTTTGAGCACTGCGTTCCTGCTGCGCTCCCAGCCCGCATTGGCAGACCCGCGCTCCTCTCACCCCGGCTCTGTGCGAGGGCGGAGCACACAGGGAGCAGGGAAGCTGCGGGTCTGTGTCCCTAAATACGATTTCTAAGCGGTTCGCGTTTAAGTGTCACCAAGTTAAGCAGATGCAAGAAGAAAATGACCTCTCAGACTGACAGACACAGAGCAAGGCTGCGTGTGGGGAGCTTGCACAGCACAGCCGGGCGGCTGTGGCAGAGGCAGGAGGAGCAGGGAGCCTGTGGGCAGACAGCCCTAGAGCATCAGGTAAGGGAGAAAATCCCAGGTGAGACTGACCCAAAGAGTTAGGAGCACTGCCAGCCCCTCCCCGATATGAGGGGCTTTTAATGCCCAGGACTTTTCCACAGGCATGGTTTTCCAGGGACGAGGTTTGGAATATAAAGCCATAAATGGGGTTAGAATAGCAACTAAGAGAAAAAGTGAAGAAGCATTTACTATAATGGCAAATGAGATTATTTTTATTAAAACATTAAAGAATAACGCCAGAAGGAGCAAGGCACAGCGCCTGGCCTCAGGCTCTGGTGTGCCTATGGCTGGTGGAGCAGCAGCAGCGGCACTGAGGTGCTCTGTGAAAGCCTCCCGCGGCTGGGCTGGGCACCCCGGGGGCCGTGGCACCTCCGGCCCCGTGTTTCACTGACACCCGAGCTCATCCGGCAGCCGTGTCCCACAGAGCAGATGCTGCCCGTGGCCGTGACCGGCGTGCAGGCAAGCAGCATTCCACATGTGCTCCCGGGTCTCCCGATTGGTGTGCTCCGCCGAAGGGGCTGGTCCTTGAAGTCAGCTCCTGTGCCTGTGACAGATGATATTTTTATGCAAGAAAACAAAACCAGGATATCTGATGGACTGTGTTATCTTTACAGACAGCTTGGAGCTACAGATGCAAAGCAAGAAGTTTTATGCTTGAACTTCAAAACTGTGAGTGGAATTTAAAAGCAGTTTTAAATGCCTACTTTTTTTTTTTAATTTTGTTTGTGTGTGTGTGCAACTCTGCATGAAGTATATATATCTGCATAACTTCATTATCGAGCAAGCTGTTGTGAATTCTCCTAAGATGAAATAATTATTGCTTTGGAAAACTTCATAAAGTGTTAGCTTCATTTACAGCTGGACTAATACACGTGTGTACACTGAGGAGAGAAGGATATTTTTTTCAAGTGAGTGCAATTAGTCTAGTTGGAAATTATTTCAAATCATCTTTTCCACTGGAAAATCTGTTTGAGCAGGACTAGTTGTACTGAGGGAGAATCTCCTGGGAGTTATCAGCAAATGTCAGGCTGGTCTGTGTGTCTTTGTTACAGGCACATTTGATGTTTGTTTGTGTATGGAGAGGGATTAGGTTCAAACCTGCTGTTACCATTGTGTGGCACTGCACTTGCTGGATGAAAAATCTGTTGGTACCAGGTGTTAGAAAGCTGGCCAATTAATGATGATTGCAGGAAATTAGTTTAAGAGAATATTGTCCTTTATGATGCAGATTTACAGAACTAATTCTAACAGATACATTGCACTAGCACAGAAGGATCATTTCTGTAGCTGAAACATTAATAACCTGCTCTTTCTTGCATAGGAATAATGAAGTGGATTTCTGTGGGAGAGGTCTAGGGGTTGATACCCGGACCAGGAGTCCAAACCTGAACAGGCAGTTTGCACCTCCAGGCTTGTGATATTTTCACTTTCTTATGGGAACTGTCCCTGATGGTCTAAAATGACCCCTGTCATCCTAGGGTGTTATTTTGTATATAATCTTGTGTGACAAGAGCTATATGCTACAACTTTTCTTGGCTCACTTCAATGTTCTAAAATAAATAAATAAATAAAAAAGTTGTCTTAAATCCTGTCTGGATTGTTCAACAGCTCTTTCTAGCTACCCAAAACCATCCAACACCCTTCTAAATTTAACATACATTGTCCTTAGTAAGCAGGAAACTTCATGCTTCTGTTTCTTGGCAAGTGTGTTGCAACAGTTTATAAATTTATATTCTGGTGGGTCCAGGTGAAATCCAAAGGTTAAGTGAAAACTGTGGGTAACTGGCATGTTACCGCTAACTAGGTATAGGAGAAACCCCATCCCTGGTGGATCCATCACCACTCATTCTCCGTCTGGGTGCTTCCAGATCATGCAGCAACACAAACAGCATCCAGATGAGGTGTGGGCATACAAGTGCATTTCTGCTGCATTAGTCAGAGCGCATAATGTGGGATGATACCAACTTCGTACAACCAGAGGTGAGGCAATTCAGTCCACTGCCTGCTAAAAATTAAATGTCAGTATTTCTTTAACAAATGAACTGCTGGAGTAAACCTGTAACTTTTTGCTACTCTTATATCATTGGTTGCAGAGGTTTTGTTACCCCCCTGGCATCTCTAAAGTCAGTTATACTGTATCATCAAGCCATGCCGAGAATTAATCTGGACTTACTGGAAATAATACAGTGATGATAAATTTCCCTTACCTTAATTCCTTTTCTCTATCTTTTATTGGTCGCTACAGCGGGGACACCCTGGGTTTACCCAGCAGAGCAAAACACAGTGTTTTTCCCAAAACTGAATTTGGAGCCATCAGATGAGTGCTCCCACAGAGAAAATCATGAAACCCAATATATTTTGGCCAGGGAGGCCTTCTTAATTGATGTGGAGGAAATCCTGAATGGAAGACCCCTGCTCATAGATGTATAATGAAATAGTGTTCTGTGTTGAACAAACAGCAGCATTTTTATTTCAATAATGTTAAAATCAATACATTTTCTTTTCACTTTCTAAAATAGCAAATGAGGCTTAAAAGAAAATCTGGGCACATATACAAATGCATTTCAGCCAACTGTCCTTTAAATGCTGACAAGGTCCTTAAACTAAAGGGCCTCTATAATCCTTATAATGTAAAACATTTCCTCTTCATGTCATGTAGTTTGGTTCTTCTTGTTCCCTTAATTTGGCAGTATTTTCTCTATTAGATATTGCTACCTAGATAGAATGGGCCAGACTCTCAGCTAGCAAGCATGAATAAAGAATAACTTCATTGAAGTCAATGACATGACCCTGGATTCATTCCAGTGCGACCAGAGTTGGAATGTGGTTAAATACATGCAGCTGCCATCCCTGCCAGGCTGAGCGAGGAGATAAACTAAGAGTTACTGCACTTGTGCATGTTGCTAGCAGAAGGATGGTCCTGCAAGCTCTCAGTTGTGCTTTCACCTCCAACTTCTTCCAAAGGCAAAGATTAAACAGAGCAAGCTCACTTGTATTCCACAAACTTTAGCTTTGTGTCTCCAATATATGCAAGGTTGAAGCTAAATCCAGCTATGCGCCTTCATACCTTGTCTAACCCTTTGACATCCATCTCAAGCAAGGAAATGTATGTGTTGCTATTTATTTTCTTTCCTCCTGCTCTGAAAGATTTTAGGTTTTCCTTGATAATTTTTATGTTTGTGTTCTGTAGTGGTGATGTCGTTTTAGGAAACTTGGCTTCTTGCTGTGAAGGTGCTGCTCTGTGTGATACTCCTGGAAGCTGCTTCCCCATTTCTGGAGAAAGTTCTTGTTTCCGTCTCTGTTGAGTGATGATAACCTCACTGTTCCCATGGCCTCCTACCCAGCAAAATAACTCCCAGGTCTTTGTCGTGGAGAGACTAATGGGATTATTTTCTATTGTAGGTGGGGCTTCCTTGCGACCGTTTTGATTTCCCTGTTCTGCATGCTAGGACAGTCCAGCGCTGCTGCACTACAGAGAGGAAAGGTTTTGTGTGGCTATCTGCAGCCTCTGTCCTGTCTCCTGAAATGCATCCCAAAGGCATTAGTTGGCCTTGTTTCAAATGGGAGAGCCAGCTGACTGATATTGCTGGTCAGAAATATCCAGTTTATCCCTCTCTTGCTGCAGCTAAAGAACTGAATTCTGTGACATTTTTACCAATAGCAATTCATCTCAGCTGGTTGGAAATGCCACAGTTACAGAAGGATCTGAAGGGGGATGACTCTGCATAGGCTCTGGGGTGAGGCTGGTTTCCTAGTTACTCAAAAGGGCAAACAAAAACATGGTATGTTCAGATTTTAAGGAGTTCATTACAAATGCTACCTGCTGTGAGGATGTGTGTGTCCAGGAACACACACATCTCTAAACACTCAGTATCACCAAGACATAAACACACCAGTGAAGCCAACAGGGCTGTTCTTCTTTGGTGTTTCCCAGGTTCCTAGAATGAAGTGCATTAATATCTACCACTGAATTGGGGATTAGGTGAAGCTAAGACTCAGCTGAACTGTAGCTAAAATAGTTTCTTTTGAAGTACTTTTTATCATTACATATCAGATATCTTTGTGCTATGTGGGCATGATCTCAACAACAGCACTCTATTAATCAAAAATAACTTACTGAATTCTGTCTGCATGGGCACAAGGTTTACCTTACCAAATACTCATGTATGCAGCCTAATTGCAAAACTTTTATTAAAAATTTTAAAAGTTTATCAAAACTTAAAAATTTTATAAAAACCTTTTCTAAGCATTTAGTATTTTGTAGCATTCTGTTGCTGATAATAGGTATGCATCACAGGCTGTTATTTTGGAACAAGTAGTTCCACTAGAAAACTAGAAAAATGTGATATTTTTATTTTTAAAATGAATATTCTGTTTCCACATGTGCATTTGTGAGATGAGGATATTTGTTGTGCAGTTAGTCAACAGGGGTTATGAAAGTGATCAAGCAGGTGAAGAGAAGCTGAGCACATACAAAAGAGTCCACAAAGTCAAGGAGGTCTGTGGACCTAAAAGATAACACTTTGGTTGCAACACTACTGATATCTCTGTTTTTTCAGGACTGAGAAGTATCACACTGTACTCTCATAAAACCTTTGCAAAGCTGGGGCCTTTGAGTCACCTGAGAGAAGCTGTCCAGAAGCAGTGTGTGAAAGGAAGGGAGTTACAGGGCAGAGGAAAGCACTGTAAAAACAGACTGGTGCTAATACAACACAAATGCTCCTTGAAGCTGAAAATGAGAAAGCACAAAAGATGTCAAGGGGAAAGATGAGGGTATGAGTAAGAGTCATGTACCTCTGAAGTTTTTTGCCCTTTGTGCTCTGTGTCTCATGCCTTAGGGTAAATGAATAATACTATGTTTTGAAGACAAATTAAGTTACTTTAATTAATGCATAACACATTGTTTTGAAGAAAAATTAAATTACCTTAATTAAATTGCTGGTTGTGGGTTCTCAGAAAAAAAATCCAACTGTATCCATATGTCAAAGGTATGGGCATCATTTGGTATCACACATATAAGAGGAATATGCAGGGCTGGAGGGAGGTGCACCACTGAACCCAGACCACAGGTTCTCTGGTTCTATCCAGAAAAATTAGAGGGATCCCAAACAGAGTTGATCCCAAAACCTTTACAGCCACAACTGGCTTTTTCAACATTTGAACCCCAGATGCTTTAGTGCCACTGCATTATGTCCTGAAATTACAGCAGTGTGAGTGGCATATCTAGACATCATAAAAAACCCTACCTTTTTCAACAGTTTTCATATCATATAGAAGCAGCAACTGATGCAGTTTCTGTCTGTCCCTTTATGAATAAAGGGCTAAGAGCTCTTTCCCTGGCGTGCTATTGTAGTGACACAAATGGGTGAATTGAGTATATTTTAAACAGGGGGCATTTAAAGACTGGTTGTGAGAAAACAAGTGGGACTGACTCTAATATTTTGGAGTTTAGCCAAAGAAAAAAAGAAAATAATTTTGGATATTGTCTGTTATTGTCTCAAGCTGAAACTTTAAAAATTCCAATCTGTATCTTTATACCCTGTTGTATATCTTTGCACTTTTATATCCTTACACTTGTGTTCATGTCTTCATACCTGTCTTTATTAATCTGCAGGATTTAGGCCCACCTAATTATAATTCTTGGAAACAAATGTGGATTTATCTGTTGTGCAAGGTAGGATTGTAGCCTTGATGTAAGCCAAGAAAATGTGCCTCAAAAGAAAATCCAGGCAACTGAAATGGAAAATAATTGAAGTCAACATAAACATTCATGATTTTTAAACACCTTCTAAAGTTTTTATGGGTGGCTGGAGCAGAGTCTAGTTTTGGGCTGAGCAGCGCTACAAATCCTCTAAACCTAATGGGAACAGAAATAACATGATTAAGGTGCCCTGAAACATTCTGTAAACTCTTCTGAGAACTCCCTCGTGTAATTTCTGCCTTTGAAATGTTCTGCGCCAAAGCACAGCAACAGCACCTGCAGGCAGCTCAGGCTGGGGAGGAAAGATAAGGATGCTCTGCCCCTTGCTGAATCAAGAGAGCAGTATCAGGAGGGAGGACTGTGACTGTATTTGTTGGAATTTGGTAGGGGTTAGGATTTAAAACATTGCAAAACTCCATGAGAGCTGTGATGCCAATATAGGATCAGGATATCAGTATCAGCATAGTCTGACATGCCTAAACACAAGGATCATTGTCGAGGATGCCTGTGCTGTTGCTATTTCATAATTTTAATTGCAATAATACCTAGAGGTGAAGCTGTGCCATGCCAGCTGCATGCAGTGCATGACAGCACACCTACACGGTGTGACTGCACTCCACTTCTGCTCCACTTACAAAAAAATACCTGTGACCTAGAGTTTGAGGTGATTTAAGCAACCCTGCCTGGCTGCAGGGCAGAGGTAGGGTATAAAACCCCACCCACTCTTCATGCTAAATCTGAGGCCTGTCTTGAATGCCTCATTTTCCAAAGGCCTTTCCACTATTTTCATGGAGAGAAGAGAAGATTCGCTGTCTCTGTTGGGTTCTACTTGCTCTCTCTGTGTGGGCATGAATCCCTGCAGGCTGGGGAGCGACAGTACCATGTCGTGCCAGGTCCACAGCCAGGGCCCTCACCCCCAAGAGCATCTCACAGGCTGCAGAAGGCACGGCTGCATCTCCTGCCCACAATACCCCTGATCTCAGTGAGAGGGATCCCAGGTGATGCTCCAGCACTCATTCATGGAATCATAGAACTAATGGAAAAGTTTGGAAAAGGTCTCTAAGGTCATTGAGTCCAGCCATTAACCCAGCAATATCAAACCCAGCACTAAACCATGTCCCTAAGTGCCTCACCTAAATGTGGAGACACATGAAGGAAAAAGAAGGGGGAACCTTCTTGGAGCAGTTTTTCAAGCGTGGTGGAAGAGCACTGTGTTGTCTCTCTGGCAACATTGCACACACTTACTCCATCACCCCTCCAAGGAATTCAGGCATTAAACTTCAACACCTTAAATTATGCTGCTAAGGTCAGGAGCTACGATGCCTCAGGTGGGTATCCAAGCCAGCCATGCTAAAGCTCACAGAGAATTTCCAAGCAAGTAAGTAAAAATAACATTTCTCCTCATGTTTTTGGCTCTTGCTATCTCCACTCCAACATGGATTAAGCAAACATACAGATAGCAGCAGCAGCAGATGCCAAAGAGAAGGATGTTTTATATAGATAATTGCATGCACAGCTCACTTGTACTCAGGGGCAGTGATTTCAGTGGCTGCTCAGTACTGAAACAGAGAGGAGCATTCCTCTTGCAGGTCCTCAGTACAGTTTTCTGCAGCACTGAGGTTGGCAGCTTGTCAGTGATAGATCTACTCTTCATTGCTGCTCTTCACTGCTGTATGAACACCTTGGGATGTATGCACTCTCCCTTTTTTACATTTTGAAGATGACTTCCATTTACCTTTTCCTCAAAACTTAAATTGCCAAATGCTTCTGAGAAACATCTTAATGGAACTGAGATGCTGCTCCATACCCTTTGCAAGTGTAAATTAACTAATCTTGCAGAAGTAATTGACAGAAAAGTAATTTCCCTTTGTCATGACAAAAAGTATTGCAGTATGAGAGTAATGACTACAATTTAAGCAGCTATGAATTGTGCATTAGAGAGCTCTAGAACTGAATGTTCCTCACAATGAAATTTAAATTGCATTTCTTCTGCATCTAGCTGTTTATAAATAACACTGCAGTTACAGCCACAAAATTCATTTTGTCACCAATATCTTATTGCCACTGACAATAGAAATAAAAGATCTAGCTAGCTGATGGCCACTGCAATAAATGGAGGTTAGAATACCCTTTATTAGACTCAGATTTCACTAGAAATGGAAACAAAACCCTAGATACAAGCACAGCATGAAGTGAAATTGCCTTGAAAATTTAAGCAAATATTTAGCAGCTAGCATCTCTTTCCATAGCTGGTAATTAAAAAAAAAAAAAAAAAATGTCTCCTTGAACTCTGTAATTTAAATTGGGATTTTGATACAAATTTCTGGCTTGGACCTAATTCTCAATTTGACTGGCAACCATATTTAGATGCAGAAGAATATGTAGTTTAATATGCATTGTAGTAGTCTCCAAAACCTGTTGGATCCTTCACACACAAGTACTTGAACGAGTCTGCAGCAAACTCTACAACTTTCAGTGATTTATAACACACCCTGTGCTTGCATCCATGGTGCAACAACCCCCTCTGACCCTGCGTGCTGCTGGCATCCTGTATTTACAGTTAGCTTGTGAGACTGTTCTTCCTGTGAATAAGGGATGGATGAAGAGAGTCCTGCTTGTGGTTTTGATATTTTTGCAACTCATCAGCATGATAGAGCCCACCAGCAATCCTCTTTGGTCCTAGAAGGTCTTCCTAGAGGGTTGGAACTCAGATCCAGCACCTTTATTTCACATTGTGTGGACATGAAATCTGTGAGGACATTTCTCAGCAACATCCGAGCAGATTAATCTGCCCGCGCTGCTGTAGTCACTGTCAGCTCCTTGCTGCATTTTATAGGTGAGCAGTGGCTGTCCTTTGCCCCAGGGATGGTGATGCTGGAGCCACAGGTGAAACAGGCAGCCACATTTGCAGTGGGAGTCTACTGATCTCCAGTGCTCTTCCTCCAGCCCAGGTGCCACACACATGTGCCCAGAAACTCTCTGCTTCTCGGAAATGCTTTTTCTGAGAAAAGCAGCATTACCCACATGGTAGGAGAAGAGTGCAACAGCATCTTCTTTTTGTAAATATTTCAAATATCTTCTGTTGTTCTACATTTGAGCCATTGCCCTCTCATTTCTTACAGTTTTTACAACAGCAATGAGACCTCAAGAGAGGATTTCAAAAAGGAAAAAGGAGTGTGTTGAGACAGGGCATGGGGTTAGTAAAACCTGCACAGGAGGTGACACTAAGAAGTACAAAGTGAAGCAGACATGGGCAGTGCTGTATGATGTGGGTTGGCTCAGCTAAATGGAAACAAGTATCCATTACATTTTTATAAACCAGGCAAAAATAATCAGATGTAGAGATAAACTAGCTTGAGTGTGAGTATAAGCTCTACTGCATGCTCTTCTGTGATAATGGGATAAGTTACAGATGTAAAGAATGGGGGTTTTTTGCAGCCTCTGAATTAGCTGGTGTAGCTGAGTATGCAAGATTTTAAAACATACCCTGGTTTTCTAGTGGCCCTCACAGAGACCAAGTAAAGAATCTAAAAGATCAATGGGAAAAAAAAAAAAAGGCTGAAATAGCAACAAAGAAGCAAATTAATAATTTTGTGCATGAGGGACTCTCCTGTGGTTTTTTTGCAAGCATCCCTGTTTTCCGCTCCTCCGACCCTTTCTTACCACTTTGTAACTTTACAGAGGTACGGATATCACAACTGGCTAATGCCTGAGAAGAAGCAAAGGAAATAAGCATCCCTGTGCTGCCAAAAAGCATAAGAACATGAGTAATGGAAAAACTAGTTTTATGTGACAACTGGTGAGGATTTACCTTGAAAAAAGGAATACTCAATCTGAAAACTTACACCTTGAAATTGGTTGTAATTGAAAGCCACTACAGTAGAGCAAATTGGAAACCTTTTAATAGTGGCTAAAATATTTTTTTTTAACTGAGACCTGAGTATTAGCTTCAGTATGAGAATAAATATTTTGAGTCAAGAATTTTTTGATAGAAATCTATAATTACCTTTGCAATATTGCTGGTATCCATCTGCTTAGCAAAGACTCTGACTTTATTAGCTATTTAATCATCTGAAATGCTCTATTGCCAAATGCTCAGGGAGAACAATGTCTCTGTCAGATTCTGCAGCTGTTGGGTTGTGTGTTTAATAACCTGTTATATTTCAGACCCTGTAGAAATTGGTCACTGAAACGTCTCTTCTTTTAATCAATCCCCAGGTTAAAGATATGGTCTAACTAAATCTTTTTTGAAGCTAGCTTCACAGAATTTCTCACCTAAATTTAGATTGCCTCAAATTCTCTGTCAGCAATCTGTGTTCCTCAAAAATGTTTGAAAAGTTGTTATTTTAAGCTCATGTCCTTGTGTGTGTGACAGCTGAGGGGGACTCTGCCCCAACCACAGCAGGAGCAGGGATGAGGAACTCCTCTTGCTGTGCTTCCAGAGCTGCAGCACCCACCCATGATCTGGCCAGTGATCCTATCTGATGATAAACCTCCAAACTGCCAAGAAAATTATGGAAACAAGGCCACACCTGCCAGTGAGGATGCAGCCCTGGTGTAAGTGGGAGTGATTAACTCCTAGTCCCTCTCCTCCTTTTTCCACGAGGCTGTCTGCTGGAGGCAGCCTCAAGAAATCTTTCTGTGACCTGGGGGAATATTATTCTCTGTGCTCTGTCCACCTCCATGTCTTTTCTCCAAGAGACACTATGGGGGCAGAATGACTACGGGAAAGTCTCCAGAAATTTTTCAGGGCTTAGACAGCATGCAAAAATGTTAGCAACCATGTACCTGGTTCTCCTGGTAGAGCTGCACCTGCTAGTAAATCCCACATCTTTTCTGCACATGAGGTGTCTGCGGCCAAGTTAGTTAAGGAGACCAGCCTTTGTTAGCTCATCCAACGGCTCCAGGGCTGTCACTGTCAACAACTTGTAAAGCCAAGGTAGCCAAGGAAAGCCCTCTAGGGAGCCCAAGCCTTGTAGGCCATTGCAGTAAAGAAAGAGAAACACTGGGATCCAGAACAGGGAGGGCAACTCGTGCTAGTCTTCATTTAAAACATCAATTTATACAGCTGAGAAATGAAATCACCTAGTATCTAGTGTGTTCCTCTGCCACTGACATTCCCTCCTTTGCACTCCTTTGCCGTGAGTTCAGTCTGTATCATCTCCCCCACACCGTATCATCTCCCGCCACTGCTGATCCCAGATGAAGCTAGCTGGAAGGCACACAGCACAAGGGAAACAGACTGCAAACCAAGACTGCTTAGTGGGTTTCTCAAGCTTTAGGACTCCAGGGACAAGAGACTTGGCTTACAGTTGGTCATTGAAGGTTCTGCAGCTGCCTGGAGGTGGGAAAACAAAACAGTGTCATTATTTTTACTTTGTTAATGAGACATCAGGGTGGGTCTCTACAGCTGGAAAGACAAAGGACAAATGGAAGTCAGGGCTATTACACAGATTCAGCAGATGTCTCCTAGCCTTCCTGGAGATGATGGTAATGAGAGCAAATAGTTCCTAGCCCTGCCCATAGTGAAGGCTTTCTATGGTAGGAGGACGGCACAGTACAGTGACTGAACAGACAGACAGATGGCTTCACAGCCCCACTTTACTCCAAACTTACTTGAAGGCTGGGGAGATGACAACAACAGAAAAAAAAAACCACAACAGGTAGAAGTAGAAATAAAAAGTAGAAAGAAGAAAGAGGAACAAAAGTGCACATTCACTTAACTGCAGTCAGATGAGCATGAGTTGCAGTACAGAAGTACCTACAGAAGTAGGTTTCAAGGAGAGATTTTGAAGATGTTATTTTGAAGACTGTTACTATGTTAGCTATGTTAAAAGTTAAAATTTAACTATATTTAAATATTTTAACTATAATAAAATCTTTGTTTAAAGTCTACTGTGTTAACTTTAAATATGATGGAAAGAAAAGCAAGAGAGGCAGGTGTTAGTCTGGAAGTTGAATCTGCTGCTGTAAACTGGGAAAAGTGAGGAATAGTCAGTCTCATAGTTGTAAGTTTTGATAGAAAAGATGAGCTCAGAGCAGGGAGGACCACAAGTTTGTGTCCATGAAGAAGATAAGAGAGGATGGCAATTTGATCTCCTGAAACCAGTATGCAAAGAGCTGTGTTTTGTATGGGTTTAAATGAGGTGGCTCAGAGGGTGCCTGAATATTAGAATTAGGATGGAGTGCTGGCCTAACATTACCAGGATCTGACCTTCATAGACCAAAATAAAAGCATTGGCAGCCTAGAGGGAGCATCCTTGTGGTGGTGCTTCATGGGCTGTTGCACTGTCACAGCAGTAAAATGAAGGACAAGAATGTTGAAGCAATGTTTTAGTGGCACTGCATCTAATGCTAAGCATTCCAGTAGCCCATTTACATCATAGTGAAGAGCAGTCCAAATTATTGTCATTACTTTTTTTTAGGAAGACTGATGTGCTTTTTGCCTTCAGGTAGTGTCCAGCTTTCCCAAGTCTGGTCTCTGTACATTCTCAAAGCTTCTGCTTTCCGTCTGGACTTAAAATTTCTTGAACACTTTTTTCTCCTTTTCTTCCTCTGGATCATTTTTTGTGCTGGTCTCTCTCAGTGCCTAATGCACATGTGTTCAAACTGACTATGGCATATTCTCTGAATTCAAAGTCTTCTTTAAAGCACTTTACTTCTGGGTAGCTCTCTAGGGAAAACTGCCTCGTGCTGTTGTCTGTTTCATTTATCCCGAAACATATCCTTGCTCAGGTTCAAGCACATCTGTTTCACATCTCTTTATTTGATGTCACTTCTCGGCCCTTCCTGCTTTTCTCCTTCCTGCTTCATTGTTTTAATTCTCTGTGTTCATCTGATTTACTGTGTCATCTGTGCCAAAGCTATTTGGCCCAATTCTTATTCTAATTATGACAATTTACTCCCCAAAGATGCAGTGAGAGCAGTTATTCTGGTGTTGCCAATACACCAGGACCTGAATCTGGGATTGATTTCTTTCTTGCAATAGCATGCGTGATTTTGGCAATACCATTGAATAATGAGCCTGCTTTCATTTAGAGTGCTCAATACCAAATGTAAAATTTAACAATGATGAATACTGAAAAAAAAAATCCATTGTATTGTAATTATCTGTCTACAGACTAGGTCATCTGGCAAACAGGAGTCACTAGAGAAGCTCCTTACAATGCAGTCGTAACTGGGAACAAGATGGCTTTTTCCTGGTTGTGTAAGCCATTAAACCAATGTGACAGACAGCATAGCCTTCAGCAGCCTACAGCAGGGAAGGCTTTAACGACTACATTTATTTCAAAACACTTAAAAATATTTTGAAAGTTCTAATTTCAGGAATAAGGAGGAAGACTGGGAATTGTTGCCTGGAAGTTGTGAAGCTACAGGAAGGAATAGCATAAATCCTTCAGTTCATCACGGACAAAATATTTTTCCATAAATACAGTTTGACTCTCCCCTCATACTTCTTTTTCACCTGTCATTCAGCTCACCGAAGCTACATTTTCTCCAAGCATCACACTTCGGCTGAAAAGACAGCATGGCTTCTTGCCAGATAAAATGGTTTAAAGATATTTCTATGCTTGTTTGATTTGCTTTGAATGGACAGAACTGCTGAGTTTTTCACCATCAGCTCCTCACATTCCTACAGCAAATCTTTCCTGTTACGCTCTGGGTCTCCCAAACTCCTTGCCTCTACAGGTTAGGGGACACTGAAAAAATGTGTAACGCTAGAGTGTGATGACAGCTTTTGCAAAGCATGTTGTTGACTTGTACAGATTCAAGCAATGGATGGGGTCTGTCAGGGAATTTAGCCATGCACCCAGAGGCTGCCTGGGAATGCCAGCTGGGGAAGCAGTTCCCCGGCCAAGGATCCTTGTGGATGTCTGAGCTAACTCACAGGTGTGAGGGAGACTCTACAAAACTGTCAAAATCCCCTGCATGAGATACCCACACAGCTTTTCTCCGTAAGACAGCAGGGAAAAAGAGGGGAGACACAAGTGTCTCTAGACATCAGTAAAAGGACAAAGAAATGGTTTTGCTGAAGCCTGATTGCCAGCGTTGTGCCCTCAGAGGATAGGAAGCACCCGCTGCCTGTGTGTGCAGGTTTTTGTGCAGCTGCACCTTGGAGACTGCCCGTGATGTGTGGCTCCATCCTTTTCCCAGCCACACCGCTGTCAGGAGGTGACATCAATAAAAGAAATCAGCTGTGAACTGACACGGATATAACACTGACACATGTTAGAAATATTTCAAAGCCATTCAGCATCTCCTCTTTTCTGTGAGGATTCACTTCTTCTGTCCCTTCATGGTCTCCCTGACCTTGTCACATGTCTGTTAGCTACTGACACTTCATCCCTGAGTTATGATGGGAGTTAAGAATTTGTGCAGTCCTGTTTTATGATGATGATTTATCATTTGTATTACAGTCATGACTAGAGGCCTCGAGCAAGATCAGAGTCTCACAGTGCAAGTCACTGTATAAACATGTATTAGGAGACAGTCCTGCTCTGAAAAGATCGCAAACAAAAGGTGGGAGGATGAGCAGAAACACGGAGATGTGAAATGCAATACCCGCTGTAACCTGAGGACAAGCAGCAGGGCAGGGAGCAGCAGCGTTCCTGTCCCCTGGCTCCTCCCTTCCCATGTCCACACCAGGCTCTGCTATCTGCTACTCCTCCCCATGTCCTCCTCTCCAGGGGCTGGCACCTTCCTGCCTTGCCACATCTCTGCCCAGGAGACACATCTCTCTCACCCCAGTGGGTGCTGCAGCTGCATTGCTCCCATGCAGCTGCTCCATCACTGCTGCTGCTGCAGCACTTCCAAAATTATTAAACTTCCATTATTTCCACGGAATCATAGAATTAAGGTTGGAAAGGATCTCGAAGATCATCAGGTCCAACTGTTAATCCAGCACCACTGTGTTCACCACTAAACCGCATCCCCAGGTGCCACATCCACACTTTTTGGAGCCTTACAGAGATGGTGATTCCACCACTTCCCTGAGCACCCTGTTCCAGCGCTTGACCATCCTGTCAGTGAAGATTTTTGCCCTCATATCCAATCTAAATCTTCCCTGGTGCAACTTGAGGTCATTTCCTCACATCCTGTCACTTGTTACCCTGTGAGCAGAGAGTGTTTTTTCACCACTGAGCTGATAGTTGTTGCTACCAGCAGAGTTGTTGGTTATCACCTCCAGAGTGATACCAGATGCCTTCATTTCTCTCCAGAGCAAAACAAACAGGTAGCTTAAAATGATTGTAATCTTATACACATAGATCTAAGATAACTTTGGTACAAGGCTGACAGTGTACTAAAAAGCACAGAGCCATACTGTGGGACAGCTGCATTCTATCTCCACTTATGAGGCTTAGATCTCACTTTTGGCTCTACCCAAACACTGCCCTTGCTTTGCCTCTGCAGTACTTAGGGGATAATTGGAGGGTAACATTTTTCCTCCTTTTGTAATTGTTATTGCACTTGGCATTATGACCAGAGCTGTTCTCTACATATAAAAATGCAGCTCACAGAGCTTAACCTCAAAGATGGGTGTGTGGACTAGCATCAGCCCTGGGTTTATATGAATAATACATTGAACAATGCTTTGAAAATGTTGTAGACCTAACACTCCTGTAAGTGCAAAACTATACAGAGAAGAAACACGAGATGCAGACTTGGTCTGAAGATTTTCAAAGAGGAAAAAGCGAGAGGGTGCTTACAAAAAACTTGGTTATGCCCTTTAGGAAAACAAGGAAATAAAAACACTGAGAGCTGCTCTACCGTGCACTGCTCATAGGAGCACCAGTGCAGCAGTCAAGAGTCCGCAGACACGCTGAGATGGCATTAGTGTGACAAGTGGGTAGCAGATTGAGGGGTTCTAGTGGGCTTACAGTGAGGGCTTACAGGAGACCAATGATGGTAGACTCCAAAGCCTGCTAGAAACAGCAGAAGATGCTGCTCCCAAAGAGCCTGGAAAGTGTGGCTTGCATCTAAGGGCAATGGAAACATTATCGCACCAGCAAGGCCACTGCCAAAGTTACGTGGAGGGTAACCTGTCCTTCATTGAGCTTCTGTAATGAGGAGCTCGACGGAGAATGGCACAACTTGCAGCTCCAGGCAGTTAGTCTGTCTTGCAACGTCTGAGCCAATTTTTGGAGCTTTCATGACAGAAAGTGCTCACTCCATCCAATATATCCTCCATCCACTTAATAATAACCCTGCAACTGTGGCAGGTGGCACCAGGCAGACATTTTCTACCTACTCAATTAATCTTCAGTGCAGCTCGAGCTCACAGGAAAGACCTGCACCACAAATACACCAAAGAGTGTTTGCAAGACATAGGAATTCCTCTTTTCCTCTCAGAACCAGGGAGGTTCCAGCCTTCCTAGCCCCCCTGCATCTTTCCCAGGTGTGCTCCATAATTTGCTCTGTGTGTCTAATTCCTTTCTTCATAACACAATGGAGCCTATGTTGATTATACCTGCATGATATAGTCACCATATAATGCCTCAAGGAGTTGAAACTTCCCACACAAATATGATTATAAGGAGATTTTTTACCACTTAAATATTTTGCATGGATGCAAATAATGTCACAGTAAAAAATCTATGATCTCATCCCTAGTGGGACCTTTGCTGCTGTTTAATTCATCCCCATTCTTTTTTTTCTTTTTCCTTTTTTTTCTCTTTCTTTTTAATTTAATTTTTGTAATTTTTATTCCTTCTATAAAATAGACACAGAAGTGGTGCTGGCCTTCCTCACAGTCAGTCCAACCATCGTCCTGTGCCTAAGCGCAGATGTCACATGTGTCACGTGCTGCTCTATGCACTGACCAAGAAGCTGCCCCAGCCCAAAATGAATCATCAAACAAATGCACTTTAACCAGACAGCCATTTTTATGCCTTGTCTGTGGGAGACAGCTATTGACACTCCAGCAGTTCAGGCTGGTTTTCCTTTCCCTTTGTTGTCAGAGATATGAGGCTGATCTAAGGTTCTTTAAGGGTGAGAAGCAGAGCAAGTAGGACAATTTTATGGCACCAGGCTTTGCTACGTCCACTTCTCAGTGACAAAATCTGTTTCTGATATGGCATGTGGTCTGTAAAGCAGCTTGTCATCATGTTCCTTCAGGAAATGTGGTGGAGCTGAGCTGCCAGTGGGGCTCCCCTTCAGTGTCTGAAGCTCAGACACCCAGTCTGCCATGAGAACTCCCTCCTGAAAATGCATGGTAAATACACCAGCAGCATGAAGAGGTTTGGGGGTCAAATCAGCATAACTTATTTTTGTGGAGACACACCCCATAAAAAGCCTGGTAGCTGCACTTCTCATAGGTATATTTACTAAACAACCTCAGGCTACAGCATCAGCCAGCAGTGCCTTGCAGGCTGGATCACAGCTGACTCACCGACTGCAGTGGCACTGCAGGAATAAACATTATACTTGTGAGGTGGAGATGTGTTATTAAAGCCATAAAGATAACAACATTGCTCCTAAGTGGAGAAATTTAGTTCAGTGTGTATTACTGTTAAATGACCAAATTACAGTTGTAACAATATGGGGATGTAAATGTAATTGTGTATAGCATCATGTAATCATTAAAATCCATATAAATTTTGCTCACTCAAATTAAACACAAGCAACTACTGCTTGACACCTGAAGCATTAGCATAGTATTCATGCCATATGGCTGGCATTTTCTGTTTCTTATATGTCACTCTTCATTCTTGTCAGCTGTTCACGCGAACTTGCCAGATAATATCTACACCATAGCCAAAAACGTCTAACAGCTGGTGTAGTACTGGTTAAACACTCTGTAATGTTTCAAACTTTAGTGCTCCCATCTATGCACTAGAGAGCTGGTTCTTGGAGCAGATGTTTGAGCTTTGTTTTTAAATTAACTTCAGTCTGCTTTTGTGTCAGTGGTGTGTTTTTATGCTCCATCATGCTGCCGCCTTCTGTGAGATGAATGAGCTCAGCAGCATCCAACCTTAAAATACATAAACTGTCATGATAAAATCTGTGTTAAAAATGCAGCCCAGTCCACCTATTAGCCGAGTTGGTCATGTCTTACATTTCCCTCTGTCCATGTGATCCTCCTTGCAGCACAGAGATGTGCATCTGCTCCATGCCCTAGATGTCGCTGGCTGCTGGAGCCCTTCTCTGATTCAGAAATCGGCGCAGAGGGTCCCAGTGCCCAAATGAGACTCTCGAGGGATCCAAATCACAACGTGGGCTTAAGGCTCCAGCACTGCATGGGCATGGTTTAGGGCTATGCCTGCCCCAGCTGGGGATTGGGCAGCAGGGTCTGTACTGGCACCCAGGCTTGCACCTGAAGTGGTCCCTAACCCCAACCTCAGCTTATAGGATTTGAGGCTACTATTGGATGACTGAGAACAGGTGACACATTTTTGCCCCTGTAAATACCCTTTAAAACAGTCCTAATGATGAAATCAGGAATTCTCTAATGTCTTCTGCATGGAAATCAGTGTGAAATCTGCTCATGCTGAAATCCATGTAGCTGGATGATTTACTTATTAAGATTTATGATGAGCCAGGCACATGAATGCCATTGAATTAAACAAACATCCAATTTCATAACCAATCTGATTTTATGGATAGCACATGCAGTTCCCTTGGGGCTGTGAGCTTAAAAGTCTGATTTACCACTTCAGAAAAAAGGACTCCCCACTTTTTTTGCTTTGCTCTTCTTTTCCTGGAGACAAAGAGTTATCTCACCTTTTGCTCCAGGTTCTCTTCCAATTGAAGACACTTCCCAGTTAAAACACTGGGTTGAATTTTGAGGCCCTGTGGTAGACGGCATTTACTGAGACGGTTATAGGACATCTGTAAGTGCCCAGATAGCTTTGTAAGGACAAAAATGGGGAAAGAAGAGTGCTGGAGAGAGGTGACCTCTGCCCCACCAGAACTGCACAGTTTTATCCTGCTAGGCTGCTTTACCTCACATAGACAATGACCTAATGCATGTCTTTTTTACATGGAGGCATTTTAATTTGGGTTACCTTTTGGCACAGACCATTCTTTCTGAGCCATGACTCCCCTGTTCTCGCTGCCATACAGGCGCACAACAAAAAAGTGACAGCTGAGTGAATAAGCTTCCCATCTAATATGAGGCAAGAAACAGAGGAATGGACAGGCAGAGAGTGTGGATAAATATATAAGTTCATGCTATAGGCAGTGGTCTTAGCATGCCATCACCAGCATCAGGCTACACACTCATTTTTACTATGTGGGATGCATAAACACTGGATATTCAGGCTGTGGCTCATGCCTCTCAATTTCCTCTTCCTGCACATGCAGACCTGCTCAGATGGAAGAAGGGCTGGCAGAAGAGTTGTGGACTTCATATGTCAAGAAGTAGGTTTGCATAATTTTTATTCTTTGCAGATATTTCCACTGCTATACTGTATCCCTGGAAATTATCCATCTTGGATAATGGATGGAATCAGATTAGAAACAAGACAAGATGAAATTATTCACTGAGGATGACTTGGATAAACTGGTAAAATGGGGCCTGCAGCTGGGGCTGTCAGCATTTGGTTTGTGTGCACAGAGGATTTTATCCGTGGCATTAGCTATAATAGGATAAACATATTTTCTCTTTATTGTAATACAGTCTTTTACCCACATTAAAAATCATTACTGAGACATTCTCTATCACATAACAGCTGGTATCACTTACTCCAATAAGGTGTTATCCACATTAAGTCCCTAAGTTGAAAAAAACTATGATAAGAATGAAAATAAGCTTCATCTTTGATGAGGAATAAAGGCTTAGAGTACTTAGGCCAGAGTACTGCATCAGGCTGCTCATAAGGCCTTTTCAGTTCTCTGGGGTCCAGGGCAGGAGTAAATGTCAGCCCACTCTTTTCTTCATGCAGGCTTAGCTCTTTTCCTAAGGAAAAGCTTTCCCTCACACCAGTTTGCAAGCTCATTCCTGAAGTAGACAACCAAATGGGACACTCTTAATTCATTTAGGTGCTTGGTGCATCCCTTAAAATGATTTTCTACTTCTTTAAGCATTTGGGCACTGTTGGAAGTCAGGACATCAAGACCATGCAAAAGACATGATAGAGCTGAGAACAGGGATGCTGTTGGGAGGATACTGCCCTGCTTTCCCTCTCAACTTGTGAATGTGCTCATTGACATGTCCACGGTTTCAGTTCAGAGGTAGGGAGCAAAAGTGAAAAACTTCCACTACCGGGTGTTTATGCTGGATTTTAAATTTTTTGTCCATAGAATCCACAGACCATTTTGTTGTAAATATTTCATTTTACACACAGTAATTGACACTAAAGATCTGGCACAATGCTGCACTGCTGAAACTAAAGATGTTGGTGATCAAACTATGATGTTCTGCTGCAAAAAGATTACTAAAAAGAATGACATAAGTAGATGTTCCTGGAGGCAAAACATGTAGTACAGTGCAGCTCATTACTTAGTAATGTAGCACACAAATGTGATTGTAATCCATCATTTTTACCACCGCCTTGAACACAATTATAGCCAACTTGTAGGGTCATACAGGTACCTGTACGACCTAGGCAGCAAGTTCCTTTCAGCTCAGGCCATTGCAAATCTGTCATTTGCAGTGTTCCATTTATGTTCTTTAGTTTGTGATTGTGAATTATTTGTTAGAAATCATTTCAGGGCGAAGGCAACCAGGTGATGCTTGTGACTGAGCGTCAGCCAGCAGGTCAGGAAATGGGTTTTGCATTTCTTGCTGTTGATAAGTTTAACTATGTGTCTCTGTATTGATATAAGATACATTAACACAAAGTTTCCAAACTCAACCCTTGCCCTGTGTATCCTTCTTACACGTACTTAAAGCATTTGATTTGTCCCATTCTCTCCAGCAGCCTAATCAGGCTCGTAATCAGGAGTGTATAATATTTACAGGCTAAGGCTTTCATTCCTTGCAAGAATACCAAAGAAAGGCAATGCTGAGCATGGTGGTTGCGACACAAAGTTGTTAAATGTTTCTTTTATGTGCTCCTCAGGGCACCAAAGCTGTGTGGCTGGAGCCCCTGCCAGCACCCCACACATCCCCTCAGAGGCTGCCCCATAGGTCTGAAATTAGATGGCACTGGATGCCCAGTGTGAGAAAACAGCCATGTGTACTACAATTTGACATAGTCTGTAAAGTGAAGTACAGAGAAATAAAAACAATAAGAAAAATCTGCTTTTCTTTTTTATTTTATTCCTTTCCTTCTCTGTTAGTTTACTACAGCATGTCAATGCCTTCTGCTGACATGGGAATCAGTAGAAGGAGCCAAGTTTATTGTGCACTGTAGAGGGGGCACTGTGCTCTGGTTTAGGGAATCAACCTTCTTTTCACTGGCAGTGTTTCTTAGACCTGACTTAGAGACGCTGAAAGACTGAAATAGTTGTCTGTACCAAGCCTAATTTTTATCATGGACTCTATAAAAACTTTTGCAGAGACTTTTTAATGCTTCATTTCTCAGAACTCCTCATAAGACTGGCATACTTCCTCCAGTGTCACAATGTCAGAAGCAATGACTTAAAAGAAAATCAGCCAAAGCAACACAAATAACCCATTGTTAAAAAAATTCCATGTTTTTTTTTCCAATACTTCTCTAAAAACTATTTTGCTGAATTTTAGAGCAGGAAAACTGCTGTTGTCTATTTAAATTTCTTAACTAACATTTAAGGTTTTCACTTGGCTGACACTTCTTGGCCTTGCATTAATCTTGGGATTGTTTCACAAGAGACCCAGGGAACACCCACTGATAACAATGTCAAACATTCAATGTATTTACTGAACGTTTCCACTTGCTTGATCATTAAGGCATGCCTTGGGTATGAGGTCACTGATGTTGTGTAAGTGTAGAATTTATGGGGTGATTTGAACTATAGGGGAGTCCTGACACGTTTTTGGCAAATACTGTCAGATACATGGACTGATGCCACTCAGAATTGTAGCTCTGGGATATGATCAGGTTCTAGCATGAACATTTTGCATCAGAATTCAAATCTTCTGATTGCAGAGAAGTTGGGAAAAAGGTTATTTGAACAGACCATACATACACCGGAGGAACTTTTGGTAGAACACATTTTCTTGTTTGTTAAAACAGGTTAATTAAGCATTAAATATTTTGACAAACAAAAATGAAAATGTAGTTTTAGAAAATCAGAGGATAAAGCTTTACATCGATGCAGCATGCAATCATTGTGATCTCCTTTTTAATCCTTCCTTTAAATTGGAGAGGGCAGCAAAGGACTAAATTAAGAAGGCAGCAGTGAGGCAGATTCAGCAGCAGCTTCGGCTGTGACCAAGTCTGGTCTTCCTAAACTGTACTACCGGGTTTGCCAAAGGCTTGCTAGGAGCCTGGCAGTGCCTATTCCTGGCCTGTTTAAAACTCATTTAAATAATGAAAAAAAATCTTCAGCTGGATGTTAGATCTTTTTGATATAGTGATGATGAGTTTGGCTGCCTTAATTTGCCGCTTCCCTGTTTGTACTGTTGTGAGAAAGACCTAAGACTTGGAGTACTTGATTGAAACCAAACGGGAACAGGATCTGGACCTGTGCAGATGCTGACTTTATCACATACCTGCCGCCTGACTTTTTTGACTCTGTTTTTCTTCCAACCTCTTGTTTTGCATGTTTAAATTACAAGCTTCTTCAGACTAGGTCCATTTCTCACCACAGATTTATAGAGTCTGTCATCCGTGGTTGTGCTGCAAGACAAACAACCGTGAAGGCTGCAAAGGCGAAGGCTGACACTCATGCAGGGGGTTTCGGCAGTTCTATTCCACTTTGTCTAAAACACTGAAATAAGGCCACTTCTGGTGTTGTGCACATTTTAATCCTTTGCAAAGACCCTTTAACATTAGTCCCTCTAATTGGACTTTGTTTCATTATCTGAACTTTTTCCCTTAACTTTTTAAAAATCATGTTGTTGGCTGGTTGCCAAGTCTGAGAGACCACAAGTAAATGAACAGCATTTCAGCAGGGGTTCAAGAAAGAAAAACTCTCCTGGTATTGAATTAGACTGTATTTCTTCATCCCACCTATAATATAATGGAAGGAGATGGAATTAAAACCACAGAAAGTAGAATAAAAAGTAGAAGGAAGGAGGCATTCTAGGAGTTCGAGTACATATTTGAAAGACAGAGACTAAGCAAGACTCTGTGGACAGGGATTTTCATAAAGAGGGCAGGGCTGAGACACAAAATACTAGATTTGTCGCATATTTAATAGAGATCCCTAGCAGAAATATTTTTTAAGGATTCTTAATGGAATATGCATAGGATGATAAGGAACAGTCCTGCTTTTGATATGTAACATTCATGGAGCTCCCCAGTTTTTGGAAATGTGCTGTCTAGGCCTAGGAGTCCACTTCTTAAAGGAAGGGCCTTTGAATAATGTTACAGAAATTCCTGACCTGCCCCCTAAAAGATTTTCAGTATTGCTTTTTAAAAACAACTTTTCTTTATTAAACCCATTTACATGGGATAAATGGGCAAATACTGTGATCTATTTTCCTACCCTTATTTTTATTTAATCTTTTGTGTTATCTGTTGGAATAAGGACTCTCCTATGACATAGAAAGAACAATCCCATTTTCTGTGGAAAACAGAGCACAAAGTCTTCTGATATATAGCACAAAAATTACATTGCTTTTTAGGCAGGCAGCATTCTCCGGCTGAAAGACTGAGATATTAGAGCAATGAATGTATTAGTGTGGTGAAGCTGACATTATCAGGTGTTGTATATGAGAAATGTCATTTAGGAGTTGTCACACAGCTATTATTCAGAGACTGTTCAGAAGAACACAGTACATCATTGTGACTGTCACAGCACTCACTGCAACCACCAAACAACCAGGCATCGTTAAACAGAGAATTTCTTTCACTTTCAGGGCAAATTACACTTATGGTTTACTTATGTGATGGATTTAGTCATCCTCTGTAAGTGTTTTATGATAGCTCTGGTGGCACAGACCTGTGACTTGGGGCCAGTCAAGTGGGAGGATGGATGGACAGACGGACAGACGGACGGACGGACGGATGGATGGATGGCAGCTGACTGGGGAGCAGATGCCCTGCACTTCCCCAGTGTGGAAGGTGGGGAGGAGGACATTTTGGGTAAGGAGGTGGAGGTGCTGACCCTCTAGCTCCAGTCCATCTCTCTCACCTGCCAGCAGTTTGGAGGACAGGGTCAGGTGACCTTAGGCAGCATCCTGACCCTGATTCCAGACAGGAAAGGAATAGCTTCCATAGCTGCTCCCACCTTGCTGCCTCATCCCCCAGACTCTGGGGCTGGGACTCTTACTGTCCTCTGTCCCTGCAGCATCTTGTACACACTCAGGTGTCTCTCTCCAGCTGCACAGCACTTGGAGCAAATTGCAATTCTTCCCTGGGCTTCCCCACAACCACAGCTGTTTACACAGGTATTTAAATGCACACCAAAGAATGAAAGTCAGCCCTAGATTTAGGATTTGATCAGACACTGTTGTCTGAATCCCTATTAACATTTTTAGGTCACATACTGCATTCAGTCTACCAAGCCTTGATCCTCTAATCTCTTCACACCTTGAACTTCCATTGACTTTAACCTGCCCAGCCATATCCTTTAAAGCCAATCTCTCCCAGTTATTGCACCACGTGAAGCCCCGCTGGACCTCTAAATCTTTCAAGAGGTTTGTAATTTGGCGCATTCCCTAAGGAAAACTTGGAAGGGGTCCAGGGAACAAGGCTAATTTAGGAGACAGAAGAATATGTCTTCTGAAGAAATGGCTTCGAGACCTTAACATGTTGGGCCGTGAAAAAGGAGCAGGTGAGATAGGATTTAATTACAGTGTACAAGTACCTAAGGGTAGAACACAGAACTAGGTCTGAATCTCTAGCAAAAAGGTAAAATATGAGGTCAAGGGCTGAAATTGAAGTGTATATCTCTCAGCAGAAGGCTTCTCTGTATATGCAATAATCTGACAGACAAGGTAGTGGAAACTGGTAGTAGATGCAGGAACCAATTTATTACCACTGCAGTGTGACCAGGTGGCCCTGCTGATGGTTCTTGCCAGTTTTTTTCTTGTGTTTTTTGGTGTTTCAATCTAATGTGGTATTTTGTGGGGCTTCTTCAAAGCTGAGCTTCATTAAAAATAGAGGCAATACTTAAAGGCTAGCAGTTAAGAAATACGTAGCTTTTTTTTCATTAAATGCTTTGAAGTTTATGTACATAGTATGGTAGGTCTGGAAAAATGGCATCACTCCCTCTATGGTCTGGTGCTGCACAAGAACACAGAAAACACTGTGCAATTCTGATGAGTTTCTGGCAGGTGACAAGTAAGTTTGCTGTGACATCACAAATAGTAATGTGGTACTGACAGAAATGGGAATTCCACCCTATTAATACTTATGCAGTAGGGGAAAAATAAAAGATCCAATCTGGGAGCTGAGCACAGCATAGGAAGTATGAACTTAAGCTTCCTTTAAAAAAAAACAAACAAGGTGTCTCTCCAATAACTTGCAATGGTTTGTGTTTAAGTTTTTGAATCAGTTTGTGGAGGGAATGGCCCAGTTTCAGCTGGTGCCTCCAGCTGTGAAAAATACCAGGACTTGTGGAAGCAACAGGGACATTGTTCTGCCCTTTTGCAAGCTGAGTAGCTTAATTTTTCAGCCATTTCCCATCACTTAATCATCTACTAATGAAAAAGCTACTCAGAGAAAAGGTTAATGTGAGATTTAAGTTGGATTTATAGGTCATCAATAAGCAAGTTATTTTAGGCAGTCTACACTGGTGTTGCAAGTTTCCTAAACAATGTTCAGAGTTGATTTATTCACTCCACCAGAAGTGAGAGAAAATAATGAGTAAGACAGCAGTTCTTTCTGCCAGTATTGCTGTGTACATTCTGCCCGTTTATTTTTTTTAATGGCAAACATCCCATTAACAAGTTTGATAGACTAATCCCAAGACTACAGCATCTGTAGATTAATTGGGGATGGGGCATGCCTAGGACTGCTACATCCTTCAAAGGTCCCTGCTGAAGTACTGAGACTTTGATTGCTTGCCATAGCTCCTCAGAGGACTGTGCCGGTCCCCCCTGGCAATGGAGATGTGACAAGCTAAATCAAACGCTCCCAGGAGATCAGTTCTGGTCTCTCATGGTGCAACATGTGGTTTTGGGCTTGACAGCCCTGGTGAGATTCAATTGGGCAGCAAAGATAACCTGTCTGTCAATAGTTGTCATCCTAAACTCCTTCTGCTATCCCTGGAGAGAGACAGATTCTTCTGTCTCATGCAGCTCATTTTGAGGAAAACAGTGAAAACTGGTCATACAGACTGTGCCTAACACGCCCTGTTCCCAAGCTTGGATTATGGAGTAAGTTTTGAGTTAGACTCCTGGAGTCCTTTCATAGATTATGTTTGCAACGGCAGGAAAGATTAATCCTAGTAGCCATAATTGCAGCCACCCAAACTCAACAGTTTTGTCTTCTCTGAGACTTTCCTTGACACTTCTATCCCAAGACAGTGTAAGTTAAACTGAAATTGTCATCTACCAGCCGCAGGTTTTTTCATCCAGTATCTGTGTTAGAAATAATAATTTTTAAAATTATGTTATTAACGCTTCTTTATCAATTTTGACAATTTCTGTTAATTTTCTAGAGCAGAGACTATTTTCTCTGGGGTTTGTACTGGTGCATAGCAGAAATCATAGATTAAACCTTGCAATTTAACATTTCAAAAAATGTTTTGCTGCAGCTCAGGATGGGAACAACTTTGTTAATTTCTTCAAAACAGGAATTCCTGAAAGAATTCATATTAAAAAATACTTTCTTCTAAAATTAGTTGCTGTTATTTCAGAAAAGGCATTTTATCAATGCTGGCAAAATGCTTCCCAAAATTAATTTTAAAAAAGAGGAGCTAGAGTATTTGACCTATTATAATGGTTTGGTTTGGTCTGGTCTGGTTTGGTTTGGTTTGATTTGGTAGACAATCATTTTTCTCACAGTTCCATGAAAAGAATATTTTTTTAATAAATAGCCTTCGAATAGCTTTTACTTTTATTCCATTCCATCTCCTCACATCTTTCCTCAGACAAATCTTTTAGCTATGCTAAAACCCCTACTACATCTAATTTTATTTTTCAGCTCAAATTGATTAATTCCCTATGTGCACTAGTCAATAAAATGAATAATGCAGCAATGACACTTTTTACAAAAAGTTCAAATTATTGCAATGGATTGTTTTATTAGATGATATATCTATAAAATCCAGTTATATTAATCAACTTTAACAAAATACAACTAGCCAGCAGAGCCATAAACATGCCAAACCAAGACTGCGTGAGTCTCAGCAGAAGACACACCTCAGCAATCTGTTTTGCCCTGATTCAGCCAGTCATTTGGAGCAAACCACCAACTGTGTTTAATCCTTTGTTGGTGTTGGTGTTGTTCTCTTTGGTGTGGTATCATCTGAAGAACTGTCTTTAGTAACTACAGTAAATAAGAGCTGAGTAGTTAATGGAGAAAAATAACATCTCTGACCAAGAGATTTCTCATGGACAGAATTCTAGATTCAGTTATTATAGCAAGCAGTTCTCTTTGGCCATATAGTTTATTTCACTCAGGAAATTGTTTTAAGTTTAGGTAGGAAAAGAAGCTTGGTGAGAACATCTTTTGCCAAAAAAATCTGCATCTCTCTGGAGAGCAGTTTCCCAGATTGTTTTTTTTTTTTTTTTTTTTAAGGATAAACATGGCGATAGACTGAGAATTACCTCCAAGATGCTCTGAGTGTAAAATTCAGTCCTGCTTTTAGTAACACATTAAGTAAGATAAGGTGTAAAATGTACAGGTTTTAGTCTTTAAATTTGATGTAACATTTAATTCCAGAAGTTTTAAGGTGCAAAATGTTCTAGAAGTTATATACACAGCCTTTTCTTCTTTTGTTTCCTCTGTGGTCTTTCTTTCATAATTGTGATACTTATTTAGTTGAGTACTTTATGGAATCTTGGAAAAGAGGCACTAACAGAAAATTCCCTTGAGTAGATGGAGTTATCTTCATTTGAATGAAGGGGGTTTAATTAATTTCCGGCTGAGATTAATTATTTTTTACTCTACAAAATAGATTGAAAATCCACTTAGAAGAAAGAATGATGTTAAATACACAACAGCAAACTGTGGGGTTGCATTGACCTATCAAAACTTTACAAATAGTTACTTTAGGTGGCTGAAGTAGTTTGAATGAGCAAAACCATCCAAATCTCACCTAAGTCAAAACTGCATGAAGAAGCATAAGGCAGTAACTAGCTAAATAGTATTCCCATAACATCACTGAAAATATTTTCATCTATATTTTGAAATTACGCTTTGCTTATTGATTCCACCTGGATTGAGAATGGCCAAACCCCCTAGAACACCCTCATGTCTTTAGTACTGAGGCAGAACTCAGTAATGCTTTTACAGGTTTTTTAAAATGCTTTTTAATGCTTTTTAAAAATTATCCTGGATGTGACCATAAGATTAGCATTTTGTGATGTGTCAGTATTTCTAAAGCCTTCAAACATCCTCATGAGCCTCTTGGGGCTCACTGGCCAATAGCTGTGTTTATGTATGCCCATCACGGTCTGCCTTCTGTATGGTCGTTTGTGCTTTCCATAGTTCTTTGTGCCGTGCCATGTTCAGAGTTATAGGCTGTGGGTTCCTTGGACAGGGACTCATTCCTGTGAATTTACTGCATTTCACACAATAAAGAACAGGTTCTTTATATGGCACCCTGGCTCTACCACAATATAAATAACATTTATTTATATTGGCACAACTCCTTTGAACCAAAGGAGGAGTCACAGAAAGAGGCAGTGAAGAAGCAGAGATTTCATCACTTTAAAATCATGTTGTGTGAAGCATGTCTTTCTTTAAGATGTTATCCAGAGAAAGCAAGAACAATATTTTGAGAATTCTAGTGATATTTTTCATTCCCCATCAGCCTACTATTAAACACATTCTGGATCTTTTAATGTATTGACACAGCAGCAAAAAAAAATCCTGCCTTAGGCCACATTTTTTAAGCCACAGATCCAGCTGCAGATATGATGCTTTTAGTAAATTGACAGGGGGAGCTGTACGAGTGGTTTAGATGATTCATATTATTCCTCTGGGCAGAGTCTCAACTCAGAGTTCTCTGAGTCAGCTTTGGTGTTCCCTTCTTGGGAGACAAAGTATTGTTAGAAAACACCATTTTGGGGCTAAAGCAACTCTTCTGTTATAAAAGCCCTCTGGCACTGACAAATGTTTAGCTCCCTTTAATAGGGAAGCTCCCTATGCATGCCAGCTAAACCCAGTGTGTTGCTTCTGAGTCATCTTTGCATTAGATCCTCATTTCTGAATTTCTGCTTTAAGTGCTTTAAGCACCAATTAACTCAGCTTCTACATGCCCTTGCTTTTGATCCCTGGGTTTATCAATGGCGCCTGTGCATTGGCTTCCATTCTGGTTTACATCTGAAAACAGACGGGCTCACTTGCCTGGCATGGACACTCGGGCCTGGTGACTGCAAAGACTTGGGGCTGGTGGCTCTCAGTGCTTTGGCCCATCTGCCCCCATCCCTTGGCAAGACCCACCCAGCGACCTGTGCTTAGAGCAGCCCAGGCTGTGAATAAAGCAGGACCTTCTTTCCTGGGAGCAGATCTTCTGCTTAATGACATTCATGAACTCAGAAGACATGATGCTCTAATGGCAGCAGCAGAAGAGGCTTGTCATTGCCCGGGAGCTGGAACATTTGCTTTCTAGACCGACTGTCTTTAACTCTGCTCATACATTTCCGGAAAGTCCATCAGCCACCAGGCTTCAACATCCTCTTCATGGCACAGTCTTCCTGCCAGCAACAAACACTACTCTGAAAGGGACATGAGATTCACAGGGCTAAACCTAGAGAGCAAGATGGTACTGGGATCTTTGGCCTGAGAGTCCCAGGTCCTGCTCCTTGCTCCTACTTATCTATTTTTTGCAGTTTATTGGTGACACTGAGGCTCACAGTCTTTCTAGGATGGGCTGAGTTATGGCTCCGCATGTAACTGTAGAGCAAGAGCTCACCCATTCTCTGACCAGTGCCAGATCACTTAAAGTAACATATAGCTCAAAATTATCAACCTTTACCCTAAATCCAAGGCATTTCCAGCTCTCTGTGAAAGCAAGCCTTCATCTCAATCCACATGAGCCATCCCCAAACCCCTCTTTCTCTGTACTAGACAATCCTGTCCTTGGGTCCTTTCCTTTGGACTTTTTGCTCACTTTGCAAGTCAAGACAGACACGCAGAAGGCCTAATAACAGATGCTGCTCACATTCAGCAAGTTTACAAATGCATGCTCCAGGCACCTCCAGAGTCAAGCAGCTTGGCTTGCCGAAGGCAGGTGTGCCTGGGCTGCCTCCTGCCTGGCTCCGGGCTGCCCTGAGAGCTGTTTCTAGAGCCAGTGCAGGGTCACGGGCCATGGGGCAGGTCCCTCCTGCCTGCCCAGCCAAGGCTACATGGATAGTCCTGTCCCTGCTTGAAAAGTATTATTCACTGCAGAGCATCCACCAAGAGAAGCATCAGGAGCACCAAGGTGTTTGACATAAATAGGACAAAGGGAACCTGAAGGGGTTTCTCTGCATCACTAGTGGTCAGTTTACCTCTGCTGTCCCAGCCAGCGCCGCAGGCCAGAGACACTTCTAAGCTCCTCTGCACCTCTGTGGGGAAAGGATTTGTCACATACCTTTTGGGAGAGGGAAAAAAATTGAAGGCATTTAATTTAGCCACTGTTTCTGGTGAAATGTAGAACCACTTAGTGTTTTGAAATTCCTAAGTCTCATACCAGCTGTTACAGAGTGAGAGGCACGCAGCATTGCTGAATTCATAACAACAGGCACACAAACATGTGACTACTTATCTTCACTCGTGTACTCCTGTGTGTCATAAGCTCCTCAAATATGCCTTAGCGAGGCACACCTCCATATAGAAAATGTTGTGCAAAATAAAAGCTATCAAGTCTTCTTGAAACAAGTGGAAAAGGAGAATTCAAAAATCTTGAAATTAGTATAATTTTATTTCTTTAGTTACCTGTTCTGTAAGTACCTATCAAGCTGAAATCTTGCCACACAAATGTTAATTTGAGATAAAAAGGTGTTTGATAAAGAGCATTTACACTAATTGCCACGGCCATGTATGAACAGAGTACACATGCTTGAGGGACTCTTCCTTGCTGTCTTTTTAATATCCCTTAAAATGGAACTTTCACAGTCTGGTAGGCATTTCTACAGTAGCATTTAAACTGTCTCTGAAGAATTGCTTTCATATACACCATTTGAGTTGACACCACTATATAAAAACCTCCCAAAACAAATCCTGGAAGTTAGTAGTCCCAGTATTTTATCTTGCTTGCATAGGTTGAGGTTCATAACTGAAAGAGTTCTTTTGGACACCCAGAATACTGACACTGTCTTCAGCCTGAAGAATGCAAAAGTGTGGTGGGCACTGCTGCTTTCCCATATATCCCTATACATTGTACAGGGAAATGGAGTGAGGTGAGGGGCTTTGTAGCAGTAAACACATAGCAGGTAAACTCCATGGCAGTCTGCTCTGAGAAGAGGAAACTCAACAGTATTTCAGGTAGAAGCTCATAAAAGCCTTCTACTTGCATGTACCCTCACAGGTATTATGTTTATTCAGGGTACTTTCAAATATCTTTGGAATTGTTTATGCAAGTTAACATTTCTTTACTTAGCTGAAGGTCATCTATGACAAGAATTTACTAAAATTTTGATGTTGCCAGGAAGGCACTGCATCAAAATTAAAGGGAAACTTAACCTTTTGCAAAATTACACAACTGGATATAAATAACTCACACAGAAGCGACGCTAATTACTTAGCACGCAGTCAAAGATTAACATGTCTTGTTTCACCATTGCCTTTCCTGTACTGCCACGTCCTTGGATGCCTGTCTTGTGTGCAGGGTGCAGCAGGAAACCCCAGGCTACAGAATGGTAGGGACGAGTCACTAAAATTCATATGGTAATATACATTTTCAGCAGGAGAAAGGTGAAGGTCTGTCAAGCAGCTCTTGGTCTGATACTTGTCAATCTCTCACTGCAATGGAAACTCCTAGGAATCTAAAATTATAACAGCCTTCCCAATGATTTAAAGGGATGACAGTAGTGCATTAGAGCAAACACATGGGGAGTACATCCCAGGCTGACTATATGCAGAGTCCTTGCCCGAGTATTTGCATACGTGCGAATATTCCACTAGCAGATGAGATGTTATGTTTTAAGAACATAAATATGCTAAAAATGCAATGGAAAAAAAGGTTAATAAGTATGCTAAGCTGTGAATTTAAGGAATTTTAGAGTGGTGTTATAATTTTCTGTATATTTGTACACAATCTGACTCTGATCGTGGTAGTTAATTTTCATCTGCTGGAGCAACTGAAATTTTAAATCATTAAAAATCTTCATTTCTCCATTTATTTGTTATCATGCAGCCTATTTATTGAGCTCAGATCATGATTCTTCCACGGCTTGAGGATCTATTTTTTGGGGAAGTGGCACAGCTAATTTTCCCCTTACTGTATGTCCTTGCACTGTTTCTACACAGGGCTCTGTTTTTCCCCAGGAAAGACTGAAAGCAACTCTACTTTTCACTGGTTTTGGGCATCATCTTGCAAAGCGGGGCTTGACTAAAGCAACACAGCCCTGTGGTTAATAAATACATGGTGCCTTTGTGGCTGCAGGCACTGCCACATGTTCGCATGACTTCTGGCAATGAAAGATGAACAAGACCAATTCCATGATCCCCCACCAGCAAAAAGCATAAAAACTGTTCATTTACTGCAGTTTAAAGAGGGAGAGAGGTGGCAGCAAGAAACCTGTCAGCAGTAAGTGCCCTGGTGTGGGTGGCCAGAGGCAGTGACATTGCTGGTTCCTTGTCATGGCCACTCTGTCTGCTGTGGGTGGTTTGCAATTTCTGCCTGGACAAGGTGTGCAAGAGAGTCTGTATTTCATACAGCTGCTTTGCCCTGTCATCACTTTGGCTTGGGGAGCCAAAGTTGCATTAGTTATAGTCTTTTACCATTTTTAAGCTTCTTTTAAGAACAGTGGGGACTAAGACGTATTAAAGAAAACAACCAGAGAGAGACTGAAGTTTTGAAATCGGAGTGTTTACTGCTAGACAAATCTTCCCTTTGGAGAGACACGCTTTAAAAGTGGATGACATTTCAAAAAGGAATGGCCTGCAGCTTTTTGAAGATCAAGATTCCTTATATATTTAGGGATAAAAATATCAAAAATGTTAGCCTTAAACTATATGGAGCATTAGGGTAGGAAGGTACTGAGTGCTTAAACTTGGAGCATTTGTTCTACCATTTATTTAAGCAGAGAGGTAATAAAACTGTCAAATATTTACTTCTTTTTATACTTCTTAACTAAATATTACCCACCTGGTAGTTATTCCTCATTGTTAAAATGAGACTATATCTAGCCTTACAAATATACACTAACACTTTAGACTCGTATGATTTACAGTGACTGAGCTTCATGAGAAACTGGTCTTTAACTCCCACTAAGATGGCACGGGCATCCTCAGTCATAACATGTAAAAGTATGTGCAATATGCACAGATTTGTAAGGAAAGAAGATTGAAACTGAATTTGTGGCACTTCTGAAACTCAGTCAAAGCAGCTAGTCTTTTTTTCTTGTCACAAGGGAGGGAAATGACTAATTTGCTACTCTCTGATATCTGAATTAATGACTTACAGCATTCTGAAGGAAAGAAAAGTCTCTCTTATGTTAACACAGAACTATGACCTTTGAACACAGAACCATGCTAACCTATGACATTTGTACTTGTAAAAATTAAGGTGAAACACACCATCTCTGTCAGACATTCATTTATTTGAATAAAGTTGCAGAGGCCCTTGCATGGCCAGGGGAGGGTGTTGATCATTTGATTTAATACTTTTATGCTGTGTGGAACTGGACATAACCATTCTGCTTGTTTAAGGGACTCTGTAACAGAATTTGCATCAATACTATGTTTCCATGGAAATCAGATTAATTGAATTTCATGTTTGTGTGAGCCTCATCCTGCCAGACAATTGCCATCCCCTTTGATTAAAATTTCTACTTATCTTTTGTTTTTATTTTTAAAGGTTGGAAAGAAATGGCTTATATAGGAAGGGAAAACTAGAAAAAGTTAAGAAATAATTATCCTGCACTTTTGCTTTATATAGATGTTAGACTGTATAAAAACTGTTCCAGGTATTTTTTCTACTCCAAATTACTTTTTTTGAAAAAAATCCAGCTCTTCTTTATTTGTGGATGTCGCGGGTTCAGTTCATAAACCGGGCAAAACCACCAATTAAGTGTAGTGGTTTAGTTCAAAATATCCATTACTTACTTATTTTTTTTCTGTGAGATAAGAATTACGACAAAGCAAAGCAGGCACAAAACTTAAACGGTTGCAGTATAAAAAGGAGTTTTATTATGAATAGAATTAAAAGTAAGAAGAAATAACAAGAAATTAAAGCAAACCCCCTCCCCCCCTTCTAGCACTTTTCTCCTTTTACTCAACTTGCACAAGGGGTAACAGAACATGGGATGTTAGTCAGTGTTACAGTTCTTGAAAAGTCTCTTTCTTATGCTTAACAAAAAAGGGTTTTCTTCTGCTTCACATGGTTCCCAAACTGCAACCAACAGCAGACCCACCCAGAAAGAAACAACCTGCTGTGGTGTAAAACATCTCTCCCATGAAAAATCTCACAGTTCCTTCACACTGCCACACATGGGCCATCACATGGGGTTATTAATCTTTTTAAGGATGAGTTATTTTGGCCTGAACACAAAGGCACTTTTTTTCCACAAGTCTCTAAAAGCCTCTCAATGCTTCCATATAGCCTGGCATAGGCACTCTTCACAATCTTCACGGGCCGCACGTGAATTCTCCATCCCCCCATGTACTTCAAATGGATTAAAGAGACAAACAGTTTGTGGTATTACAGTTTCTTACCACGGCAGGCAAGAAGGTTTCTTTTAAGCTGCGCGCCAGAATCGCGGCACCGCCCTCTTTTCTCCCGTCGCCATGCTCAGCTCCGTCCCACGTAACTCACTTCTCTTTCTCCCTGACTCTGGAGCCGCCATGTTGAAGAGTGTCCTTGTTCAGGCTTTATGGTGGAGAAAGCCTCGCTCCCTTTGTGCTGCTGGCTGCATGGTGTCTTCCTCAGTTCAGCGCGAAGTGTGCTGGCTGCAGACAGGAGGCTCCGCTGGCTCCTGCTGGCTCCGCGTGGAGAGGAGAGGAACCCGCCGGTCCCAGGAAGCTGTGCCGGATGGGTTTAGCTGTGTGGCAGTCCATGGCTGGTTTAGCTGTGTGGCAGTCCGTGGCTGGGTTTAGCTGTGTGGCAGTCCATGGCTGGTTTTAGCTGTGTGGCAGTCCATGGCTGGTTTTAGCTGTGAGCAGTCCATGTCTGGTTTGAGCTGCCTGCGGCTCTGGCACAGTTCCCCCCCGGCCATGGCCCAGGGTTCGTGCCACAGTGTTGGGAAAAAGGGGGAAGCAGGGGCCCCAGCCCAGCCCGGCAGGGCCCAGAGGCTCCAAGGCCCCCCCACCTTCCAGCAGGCGAGCTAGAACAAAAGGAAATTCCCGCCTTGCAGCATGGTTTAAATATGTAAATTGTGAGAAGCGTCATTAGTCTAAAAGACTGTCCATCAACTCAGGTTCAACCCACTACAGTGGACTACACTTCAGGTGTAGCAGACCCTTTAAAATTTCTAGGAGCATCCACTGGTGGATTGCATAACTTTTAATGATGGGGGGCTTATTTGCCTCTTTGTTCCACAAAGTCATGTGGAAACACCCGGCAGTTTCATTCTGCATAGAGGAAAGATGTCACGGATGGAGAAAATCTGAGGAAATCTCACAAAATAGCATAAGAAACCAAACCTATGAAGACTCCAGGGAATAGCTTCGAAAATGACCTCTGAATTTGGTATACAGTTATTGCAGGTATCATTTAAAGACCTGAGATACTCTTTGGATGATAGGTGTATCACAGCAGCATGCCTCAGCTCCATTACTTTATTATTTGTGAGACCTAGGCTAGGAAGCTTAGAGCTAGTTTAGATATTTTTGGACTACATTTGTTAAACCACTTGAAATGTTTGCTTGAGTTTATCCAAAAAGGAGAGCTGTTATTTGATGAAAAGTGACCCCTTCCATGGAGAAGGAACATCTGATACCATAAATCTCTCTAATTTAGCAAGCACAAGAAATCACACTAAGTAGAAATTTGGAATTAAAGACTGGAAAACAGATGACTGTAAGTAATTATTGGAAGATCTCAAATAACAGGAGAAGAAATAACCTAAAAGCAGAAAGGCAAACAGGGAATTTGTTCAAAAGAGCTATTCAGGCCTCAAATATGCACCTTGGCTTAAGAAACACTTCCTTTTGTACCTAAATAAAACTTTGAGCATCTCTAAAGCAGCTGTCATTAAGAATTGCTGGACGTTTTTGTATCTAGGAAAAAAATACAAAACAAAACTTATCCCCAAATATAAGAATTTGAAAGAACTATGAGATTCTGTCAAATTAACTGAATACTTAGTAATATAATTTTAAAAATCATATGGGGGAGCAAGAGATAGGCTGAAAATATTGAAGTACTCATCTGAGCACTTTATACTTGAACACTTCTTTCTTCTGAGAGCTTTGAAAATTAATCAAAAGGAGTAAATATCTCCCAACATAAATTATGTTTTATTTTCTTTTGGTTTTTTGAGTAAACAAAAATGCATGGGTTATCCATCAAAAATATGTTGGTTTTGAGGGAAGAATTCTTGTACCACTAAGTATTACTTGACCAAAACTGTTTGAGTGAGATTCATTTTGGCCTTTCTGCACATAGAGATAGGGATGACAGGAGGTTCCTCTAAAATAACTTTTGCTTCCTCTGAAATAACTTTTTCTCCCTCTGAAATAACTGATCTTCATTGCAGCTGACACAGTCCTCCCTTGCTGCCCTTTATATCTCGTGGACCCAGCAGGTCTCAATAGGAGGGGCTGGCCTGCAGCACAGCCTTTGTAGTAATTGACATTTATTGCAGCATCACCATTTCCTTAGAATTCATTACAGACACTGATTAGAGAGGGCGATAAAGACATTACTGGAGATCAAAACCCATCTTGGACTAGAAAAAAAAAAAAGCACACAAAGTAGCATTTTAAATGGATGCATCTATTTAATATATTCGCTGTTGATATTTTCATACACATGGTTTAGTGGTATTAGACTCAGAAGGTGTAGCAGAGGCTTTAATTTGCTTCAGTTCTGGTCTAATAGGCATAAAGACACCAGAGGATTCTGAAATACTGAACTCAGAGGTACTCTGACAAACCTTTGTACTCATAATAACAAGAGCTGGTGTGAGCTTATACAATTTAAAACTAATTGCCCAGCCAACGTGCTCATAACCATATTCATGTAGTTCATAAATCAAAGCCCTGCCTATTCAAGCTGTTTACCAGTCTTGCATTAAGCAGTGCATTTCAACTGAGAAATGTAGCATGTTGCCAAAACACTGCAAAAACTTTATAAGACTGATAGGAGCGCAAACCTGGGGAGCTGAAGTGCCACAAACCTGGCACTAAAGTGCTTGTTCTTGTTTGTTTTCTGAGTAAGTTCTGATCTAGCCTTGAAAGTTACCTTAATAACGTACTGGAGCACAGAAACAGGTCCTTAAGCAGCACGGAGCTGCTAGCAATTTTTATCAATTTGGCTTCCTACAGCAGCTTCTTTGCTTAACCAGGAGACTAACACACACTTCTTTTTGGAAGCAGTATGGTACTTACGCCAGCTGAATTGAGGTGCATACATTAAGAATGCAGGCTTTTTATATAGGGAAAGGAGAGATTAAGGTTCTTAACCAAGAATCCTAAGTTAGTCATCAAAATTAGGTGCCTGAAGTTAAATTCTTTGAATAGCCTACTAAGGAATCTGAAAGTACAGTTCATCTGCCTAAACAAGTGCCTACCTGCAGGTGCCAAGCAGAGCCCCTGAGATGCCCTGCTGTCCTACGACATCCACACAGTAGGTATGTCAGAGGAGTTGGAGATTTGCACCTGTCTGAGCAGGCAGCTGAAGGCCAAGTGGGCTAGTTTAACATGTCTCAAAGGGCATTAGAAGCCTAGGTTTAGGCAGCTGAATTTTCCCCTATTTTTCCTTCAGGTATTCAGCCAGCTGGCCTAGGTATCAGAAACAATCAGGTCTTGTAAACAGGATTAATGAACTTGGGCAGGGTTCAGAAGCTACAGAGGTTTGGCTGCTTCCCACTCTCCAGACTGACTGGTTTCAGACCAGCTGAGGCAGTTCTTATCCCAAACACCAGTGTGCTGTGAGTTATTTTTCTCTCTGTACTTTGCTCAGAAAGCAGCAAGAGAGATGTATTTTTATGTGGTTTTGCCTGGAATGAGCGTAGTTGCTCCTGGTGGCGGCTGGGGCATCTCTCTCCCTGTGCCAGGCTTTCACCCCTGTGTTGGCCATGGCCACAGGTGGCAAGGACAGAGGGTGCTGGAACAAGAGTCAAGGCATCGACATTACTTTGAAGATCAGGACCAGGACTTGAAATTTAACTTGTTTGTGTAAAGGAAGCTTGAAGCAGAAGCACTGCACATAAGAGTTACTGAAGGGTGTTGGAGCTGTTGGGGGAATTTAATAGACTATGGGAAAATCAGGAGCTTGGAGGGGTGTAGGGGTTTACTGAAGATTATTTGTTTATCCCTGTTTAAGAGAACCCAGTTCAGGGGAAAAAGGGCACACATATCTAAAGAAATGCAACTCTCTTCTATAAACAGTATAAGCAAGAAGAGTTCATCCTATTAAAACAAGTGCTGATCTTCAGTCATGATGCCTGATGAAGCCTCAGTCTCCTATGTTCTTTGTGTAAATTCAATCATGACAATTAGTAAATAAAACATTTTTTACGGATGGAAGATATGATGTGATTAAGAAAAAGCTTTAGTGACAAAGAAATTTGGATTCCAGCTTACAACTCTTCTGCTGACTGTGTGGTCATGGTAGATGCAACCATCCAATTTCTTATATGCAGGTTGTGGATAAATATGGTTAAAGTGATCTAAAGTAATCTAAACTGATACTTTCTCATGAAGGCACCCAAGACAGTGATATATTTTTCAGAGAGGGAAATAAATTTAAAGAACTTAATTTCTTTCATTTTAAGGAGTTATGAACCATGCAAAAACAGACCATACCAGCGTCTGCCCCTGTGAAATGCCAAAATAACTGCTTTTGGCTGCTAGCGGGTGTCACAGGTTCAGCAGGGATTTCTCAGAGGGATATGTGTAATTTTGGAAGACACTTGCAGGCTGTTGTGAAGGAGAATTTTTTGCTGATAAACAATTCTGAATAGAGAAGAGCTAAACACAAAAAAAACCAAAACCAAGCTGCCTGTTATTTACCTAACTTGTAGAGTGAGAAGTGGTTGTCTTAGGTCATTTCTCTTTCAGGAGCTTAAAAAAAAAAGGTATGAATAGAACTACCTTTATGTTATCCTAGACATCCTCCAATATGAAAAAAAAATTGGTCCTTCCAGCTTCTTTCCACTTGTGCAAAATGAAGATTAATTTCCAAACAGTCCATTGAGCATCCCATACATAACATACATAATTTCATTTTACAGGCAGAAGGAACAGTGGTAGTATTTAAACTGGAAGGAGAAGCAGCTCATACCTCTGTGTCTTTGCTTGCAGAAAGGCTGTTTCCTGACATTGGTGTGGACTGGCAGCTTAGATAAAGACGTGGGATCTTACCAATGTAAAGATCATCAGCTGAAGGAACACAGACTTTTTTTCCTATGTGGTTTATCCAGTGTTATTTTCAAAATATTTATGAGGTGTTGGTTCATTTTGGAGCTTGTGTTTGTGAACAGTGTCCATGTATGGCTGGCTGCTCTCCTGTTCCACATGGATTGCACTGCCTATATAAAAACAAAGCCAAAGTACTCTAGGGCAACATCTTTACATCAGGTTTAATTTCTCAAGTAATTCAGAATGTAATCTTAAATCACTGAAAATCACCTTCTAAAAGCATGTAGTCAAACAACCTTATCAGGTTAAGCCAGTACCTTATCAGGAGATTGATGGTACACTTTATACATGTAAGACAAGGTATGTGAGGCAGAACAGGGAATACAAAAGCAACACATTGAAGGCAATGGTAAAAGATGCCTATTGGCAGAAAGAAAGACAGACCTCGTTCTTTGAAGATACTATACTGCTGATCACATATTCCTGCCATTTGGTTTTGCTCAGCATTGTAACCATGCTATTCATGTGCTGCACAGAGCACAAAGATTTCCAAAATCAAGGCCCACTTCATGTAAACTAACTAGAACTAAACATTGCCCATGGATCTAGAGTCTTAGGAAGGGCAATAATTGTATTGTAGAGGGTATTTTCTCACCTTATTTGCAACTACCACATGGTGTAAGGTGACAATGACAGTGCCTTTGAAAATGCTGGTTTAGACAGAAATACAATTGAGTCAGCACACTGACAGGATGTTAGTGCCTCAGCTGGATTAAACTCAGCCTCAGGCTCAGCTAATAGCACAAAATGCGTCAATGATTCCTCTCATAGCAGTATTTCCTATATACTACAAATAGGTCCAGCTGTAAATAATTGCTGACATTGTTAAGAGGGAGCTTGGAAAACAGTACATCTGCCACCAACAGTTGCATCTAAGACAAAAATGAATGCAAGCACTATTAAATTAATCGTCTCTTTATCATTGTAGTTTATTGCATTTGAGAAGATATTTTACTTCCCTTGGCAAAGAGAATGATCTTCTGACACAGCGGAGGTGGGGGCGGTGATGGCAAAGCTGGTAGTAGACAGACCTGGTAGTGCAGCTGTCCTGGAATAATACTGTCCTCTGAAGTAATCCCTGAAAAATGGTTGCCTCAAGATGTGGCTTCATCTGCTGACTGACTCATTCATAACTAGGCCAAATTCTTTGCTGAATAAAATACTGCTCAACTTCAGTGAAGGCAATCAGAAGCATGAGGTGTAAGAGAAACCAGCATCTCAGTGCCACCTCCTTCACTCACTGAAATGAGTCAGGATGGACATAGATGTTGCAGCATCTGTGCCAAGTATCTGTGCCTGGATATCTCAAGGTGGAAAACATAATCTACAGCTACAAGCCTGAGTACATGACTACATCCATTACACAAGTAGAAGGGCATTGTAGCTTTTCCATTTTTGCTGTTTGCTCTAATCAAAAGCAATATAGAAAAACACTTCCAAAATTGAACTATAACCCAGAGACTTTTCACCCCATATTTCCAGTGACAATACATCCTTCTCCTTTCCGGGCTAGATTTTCAAATAACTGACTTATAATCACACTCAGAAACTCATGTGTCCAGTAACTTGCTCTACAGCTACATTTTGCAGTGTATGCAGAAGTCTGTCTGCAAGCTATGATTCTATTAATATATATAAAAGGGAAGACTTGTAAAGCTTTGGCAGCAAATACAGGTCTTGACGAAACATAGGCAAAAAATAATTAGAATTTGCAAGTGACATGGAAAGCTAATTTTGGTACTCCTTTACACTGGCTTTATACTACATCAAAAGGCATTTCACTGCCTACCTTTTCAAAATCTGACAGCATCCAGACTCAAGCAGTGGGAACCTTACTCCAGGTGCTCCAGGTGATAAAGCAAAGCACAATATTAAGGTCTGGCATAATGTGAAGAATGAGGTCATGCTGTATTTTTAGAAGTGCCTGGTGTTCCTATGAAGCAAGCTCTTACTTTCTCTTTTTATTTTTTTCCTTCCCTCTCCTTTTTTTTCTGTCTTTTTCTGTGAATAATTTGGCCAATGCTTGCAGAAGGCTGTTTTCGCCCCAGGGATTCTCACATACACTTCTGTTGACAGAGTTCTTGTGCACCAAGGAAGCTGAAATGTCTTTTGTTAAGGATCTGCTCACTTCTTTTTCTGTTCTGCCCCAATGCTTGGAGGATCTTTTGGCTGCTCATGCAGTTCCTGTTGTTATGCTTATGGAAATTAACTGAATTGAAAAATATGAGGTTACCTTGCAAAACAGGTAAAATTGTCATCAGGAAAAAATCCTAATCTCGTCATTTTCTCTTAGTCTATGTATCTCACATTCTCTTGTCTTGTTTGCTTAATTTTTCAGAGGAAGATTGTATAAGTCAATAGAAAATACTAAGCAAAGTAATTGTGAAAGGGAAAAAAAGGCACTAGAGCCTGAGAGGTAGAAACTTTTTATTTTAGATGAGTGGTGTACTGTTTCAGCCAAGATCAGGACTTGATTTGCCAGTTTACTGTGTCAGTTCAGATTTAAATAGAATTTAAACTGAAAAATTACACATATTCACATGCTCTACAACGCAAAAACACATAATGGGTATTGAAATGCACTAATTTAAGCCATGTTTGAAAAACTGTTTTAGTGACTTGCTGTTAGAGTAACCCTATGAAATAAATCAAAATAATTTGAGTTTCGGCAAAGGGGAATCAAGCCAGTAGAGCGTGATACACAGAAGTTGGTCTGTGAGGCTTCACATACACACTTTCTATACACACTAGCTAGATCACAAATCTGTATTAATTTACTGCTGATTGGTAAGGAGTTTTCATTAATAAATAACATTCTATTTGTAAGTTTTAAACTCACATGTGTAAACATCTGAAGTTGCTACACTCAGATATGCATTTCACATTTAACAAAAAAAATTCCTGTTGCTCTGAGTGTTGCTTTTAAATTTTCTTTCTCTTACAAATGCCGCTTGGAGTCAGTTCTGGTTGGACAGTTACCTGTGGTAGTCCTGCATTCCCTTTTAATTTGAAAACCACACATACACTTTCATTATTCCACATCCTTACCGACACTGGCTTCTACCAGTAGAGCTAAAGCTACAGTATATATTTAGAATTACATATGCATACGAAAGTAATCTCCCTATTTATAAAGCCTTGAAGACCTTTTCCAGAAAGATTATTAGTTTTCAGAACTTGTGTGTGCATACATTCATCACTGTGGTGAGAATGACATTATTTTGCAGGACTGTCTTAGAGACCTTTTGCGACAAGTACAGATTTAGCTCTTGAATGTTCAGAGCACTCTGAGTCACAAATTTTGCTGTGGGCAAGATTTCTAAATTCTCTGCTTTGCCAAGAATGCTCCATTTTTAGGAGCTAGAAACGTCTATATGTAACTCTTTATAAATATGGAATTTAATATTATACATAAAAGCGTGGGGTTTTTTCTACTAACTGCTAGGTTGAGTAAAGAGATATGTTGCACAGGATGAACAAGGGTAAACTGACCTTCTCTTCTCACCACTTCCTCCTAAGAGATTTCTTGCCATACTTGTGCAAAACCAGCCTGCTTTTGCACACTTGATTTGTTCCAGTCTCATCCCAGGAAAAACAAACAGTACAATAGAATAAGCAAATCTAGTAAAGAGAAAAACTCTTTCATGATTTTTGCAATTAAACTGTAAAAATTACAGCTTTACATCATATCCTGTAAAAACCAAAACTCATCTGAGAGAAGTAACTTAGTAAAGTTTTAAGAGAAGTTGGGTATTGGTTTTAAATGTTAGTAATATAGAGTTCTATAGAGAGATAATGAAAAATACAATATTTTGGATGATAATTCATGTTTGGGAGTCTAAAGCATCATCCTAAAAATAATAGAAATAAAAACCACATAATTCACTTAGCCCATGCATGCCTACTGCAGAATTTGATGTACAGGGCAGAAACTGATGCACAGGAAGTTCCACCTAAATATGACGAAGAACTTCTTTATTGTGCAAGTAACTAGAACAGATTGCCCAGAGAGGTTGTGGAATCTCCCTCACCAGAGATATTCAAGAAGTGTCTGCACACAATCCTGTGCATGCGCTCCAGGATGGCCCTGCTTGAGCAGGGAGGCTGGACTAGATGACCCCCTGTGATCCCCTCCAATCCGACCCATCCTGTGATGCTGTGAATTTCTGTAACTGCTTCTGGAGAATTTTTTGCTATATGTTGGGCTTATTACAGCAAAAATATTACTATGAGCACAAAGGTGTATTTCCACAGATGTCATCACAGCAGATCCTGCTTGGCAGCATTACCAAAACTAAAGAGAGTCCAGGGAATGGGACAAGGATGGGAAGAAAATGTGACAATAAGAAGCAGCGTGTGGTGATTCGTTTACCCACTGCTTTTCTGATCCCGTATTTCCCCTCCGCTTTCCCCTGCCCCTAGCCCTGGCCACTCCCTTGGGATCTCCCTATTGGTTCCTGTACCCCAACCCCGCCCATGTAGCGCCCCTGAGCCCCTGAGAAAATCCACCTGCGCCGGGATCACGGCGTCTCTTTGCCTCTGGGGACCGCTGGGATGTGATGCTATGTTAAAGGTCCTCTGAAGGCCTCATGGAGGGACCCTTCTCGCCTGCTTTGCTGTTCACTGTGTTGCTGAGCTGACAGCTGGCTGGAGCAAGAGTGCGGGGCCATCCGGAAAGGACTACGGGAGGACAGAATGGCTGCCCTGCCCTAAGCAGCCCTGCTGTGCTCTCTGGGAAAGCTGCAGCTTGTTAAACCAAACTTAGCACTGCAACAGGGGTGAAGACGGGGAAAGAGAATCCCTGGAGGAGACCTGGAGACCTGAGCACTGCTACTTCTTCTGGAACTACCATAAGATGAAGAACGGGACAGCCACCAGCAGCTGGTGGCTGGTGGACACAACCAACCCTCTCACCTGGTGTGGGCAGCCAGGCAGGCCAAAGTTCTTTTGCTGCTCTTAGGGCAGTCTACTACATTAGGCAGATCTTTTTGGCTTACAGCTGGTTTTGTGTGGTGGGAACATGGGTGCTGGCAGCATGCCTTCTTCCAGGGTGCTGGGTGTCCAGGACTCAGAAGCAACAGTGATGGCTCATAGTGAAGCAGAGACAATAATCACCTGAAATGTCAGGAAGCTTTTTCACTGTGCCCACAATGTACAAGATCTTGTGTGAAATGTTAGTTATTCCAATTGTTCCATCTAAAGCTGGGAATGTGGGGTTTTTTTCAAAGACATTGTGCTCAATTAGTTCTCCCACTGTTAAGCAAGAACCAAGGGTGTTCAGCACCTCTGGAAGTGAAGTCAATTCTATGTAGATGACTAACCTGAAGCACCTGAGAAAAGGAGGGCTTAGAAGTAGCTTTCTCATTCACGCATAGACAATGCAATCTATGATTGTTGTGTACCACAGAGAGGGGCTGAGATTTTTCTTGACTTTATTTGTCCCTCTGAAGGCAGAATAACTGGTGTAAGCTTTTTTGTCTAAACATTATCCGTAGTTTTGTATTAGGCAATCAAGACAGGACAGAGACTCATCCCACATCAAAATAGATAAACAAGATAAGTGAGAACATTTACCTTCTGGAAGCATTTTTCTCTCTCCACTGACTCCAGCAGGAGGTTAGACAGTTTACAATAATGTCTGACATTTAAATAGCTATCAATAGCTGAGAGGAGGTCTGCATAAACAGTGTGTACCTGCATGTTCACATCTATTACAGCTGCAGTTCAAATGACAAAGGTAATACAATAAATCCAGATTTTCTGGATGTGTAACAGTATTCCTTCTATTACCAAATGCATGCCTGTAGCAGTAAAAGATACACTAACCAGCAGTAAAATATGCTTAGCTGGTGTGCACTGCTCAGTCTATGGCACATGCAGTGACAGGCACATCACATGCCAGCATCTAACTTTGCTTTCTTCCCACTTTGACAGTAACAGTGCTGCCTTCTGACATGTCTTCCTCATCACTGACAGGTTTGCCACATACATCAAAGGCTTAAGCTTCTCTTTTTATTTTGAAAAGCTTCTGTTCTGCTTTGCTCTCTCACAGATGGAGTACTGAAACAATCATTAAAATAAATACTATCAATATTCAATCTGTCACAAGAAGTAAATGACATGTATGGGTGAATGTAAGCTATTCAGTGATGCAGGATCAGTTCTTCAGCTGCTCCCTTCTCCCAGTGCATTGGAGGTGCACTGTGTAGATGTGAGCATGGACATTAAGACTTTTAAAGCAGACAGGGCCAACTCCAATGTAGTACTGACGCTCTCTGTTATTTTTAGCCTCCTCCTTTTGCTTTTCAAATCTATTGGAAATGGACAGATGCTGCACTGCATTGGCAATTCACTGAATTCAAGATATACAAAATCATACCTGTACTGGCACCTTCTTTTCTGTCAATTTTCCCTATGACATTTCCCTATGTTTTGTTCCTTAGTCTTCCCTTTGGCATTTTAGTAGCTTTATCAAAGCAGTGTAAAAGTTGTCAGTGATTTAACAGATAATGAAAATACAGTGAACAGAGGCATGTTTGGATAAAAAGCATATATCTAACATCACTTTAAATTATTCTGAACCAGTGTGTCAATAATCAACTTAAAGTCATTAACTAAAAAACATTTCTGCATTTGCCATTTCTTTCCCAGTCTCTAAGCAAAACAAGTCAAGATTCTCATGTTTTAAGTTCATTTAATCTGCATAGATGAAACATTTTTCAAGAGGGATAAGTAAATCTGAAGTAAATTTGATATGGACACTTCATGTTTCAGGATTACTTTTGCTGATGCACTCCATTGCAAGCATGTTGGCATTAATTTTTTTTTTTTTTTTTCCAGGATCTGAGAGGATTCAGATGGTTTATATGAGAATTCAGGCATTAGTAATGACTGTGTGATCATGGTTTTGGAAAACTAAGAATATATTTCCTGGCTACATTTGCAGATTTATGTTTCTTAAGAAAAGCAAGAATGAAGTAATTTTGATCTCTGATGGATGAAACCCATTGGAATGGAAACTAACATCCATGAAGAAGAACAGGGCTCACCTTATCTTACACCTGCCAAGTGCGTGGGGACTACAAAGGAAGCAAAGTATGAAGAATACCAAAGCAAAATAGAAAATCAGGCAAGCCCATATGAATTTCAGAATGTGTTACTGGAACCTGAGCCGAGCTTGCTGTCTCTGTCATCCTTATTGGACCACAATGAGACATCCTTACAACTTGGCATGGCTGCAGGGTGTGCCAGTGCCACCAACCAGCCTGAGACAAAGCACCTTTGTGAAGAATTATCCTGTTCTACAAGGCACACGCCAAAGGAAGATCCTTTAAACCTTCCCATGCACACAGAGTGGCCAGTCCTTACAGGAAAAAGTTCAGACAAGAAACCAGCAGCAAATCATGAGATCAGAGTCATAAAACACAAATCAAGTGCTATCACATTTTCTGATTTTGAATTTTTATCACATGAAGCTGACACTAAGCTCCATATTTGTGAGGCAGGAGAAGCAGATGATTTTTGTCCTGAAGAGGAAGAAGCAGATAACAGAGGTGATGATGATACATTTACAGAACTGCCACTGTATGAGGCATTTTTCAAAGGTCTTCAGAGAAGAAATGTTTCTCAAAGAAAGCAAGCTAAACATGAACTTACTAAATATCAGCACATCTGTCATTTAGAAGACTGCAATAATCATTCTGAAAAGCCATTGAAGGACCATGACAAGGAAGAAAAACACATGGAGCTGGAGGTAATACAAGCTACTCTTTAGTTTCAAGTGTGTTTTAAATAAGTGGTGTCATTCAAGGTTGGTTACAGGAGAAAAAGGAGTTGTGTAAATTGTTATAGGGTGATAATGAATTACAAAATTAAGAACCTAAACCCATAGTAAAAGTATTCTAGATTTTTTCACTAGACAAATCTGACTTCAGATTGACCACGCTTCTATTAGCCTGAACTTTAAACTTTGGGTTTTTGTTTTACTTTTTTTTTTTTAATAATGGGAACATTGGCTCCATTTCCTACATTCCTACAAGATCATGTATCGTGCCATATACAGCATACAGTCTGAGGACTGTTCCAAACAGATAGAACTCACATTTAGTCTTGGAGCAGAAAATATTTCTTCATGCTGAAAAATGGGCTTTTAGTGTGGTGACTCTGTAGCACTGAGCCACTTAACCCACAGCACTGTTTCCACTTAATAACTGTTTTCTGTACTATTATTTCATTAAAACAATGTGGAGAACAAGTTAAAAACTGGTATATAATATTTTTTTTGGTTGGGTTTTTCTGGGTTTTTTTGTATCTGTACTGTTATACATCATGATGCTCTATAGACCAGAGGCCAAAATGAAAACAGAAGATTCAGGACAAAATTAAAAACCCTGTGTAAAAAAAAAATCATCCAGCTATATATAACCTTTCCAGAAAAAAAAAAAAAAAAGGTAGAGTAAATTAACTTTGTTTATTGGAACTGGAGGAACAGAAGCCTCCCAGTTGAATTGTCACTAGTCTGGAGAATAAGCATGGTTTCCCCCCTGCCCCCAGCTGGTGACAAACCAAATGACTGAAGCTAAACATGTTTATGATTGGAGAAGTCCAGTTCTAGTACAAAAATATGAAGTGACTCCAAATAGCGGGCAAAAACAAACCCTTAGAATTCCAGTGTTCCTGACCTTGCAGAACAAATTGATCTTAACCTGCAGGTCGGGCATACCTTTCTCTCCTCTCTCTTCTCCTTCCTCCAGCTTTTAAAAGAAGTTATTTTCCATGTAAATCTGCTCTGTGCCTTGAAAACCAGGCTGTAGTCCTAGTCTTTTACCCAGTGTGTTTCATTTTACTCTGCCTGCAGTTTTCCTTTTACTTCTATATATAGAACACAGAGCTGCTTCATTGATTTCTGATTAAATGAAAGGAAGTAGAATTTGGACTATAATGTCTGTATTTACGTCAAAACTATGGTGTACAATACTTAATTGCTTCTCTCCTTTAGTCCTAATCTATCTCCAGTTTGGGGTGACTAATTCTGCCCTCCCTATCTGAGTGGGAGTTTTGTGCTGTATTTCATACATATTCCAACTTTATTGCAGAAACCCATAAGCACACGAAGAAATAAGCCAGATTTCTAGAAACTTTTCTCAGCAGATAATATTAGAAGACCAAGGCCCAAAGATTGTTCCCAAACAGTGCGGCTTTTGATGCAACTGACCCTGAGAGATTCTCATGACACGTGGTTTACTAAGTAATTGCATTGTTATTCTAACCTAAGCCAAGTCTTAACTTCCTCATTTACTCAGAAACGTTCACATTAATGAAAATAGTATATCTCAAAATGGATGCACAATACCCTTTGAATTCTCTTTACTGAAGGTCATTCCCATAGATAAAAGGGAGAGGCCAGGAGATGTTGTCATTTAGTTTACTTTATGTCTATGCTATAAAATAAGCTCAAGGATGCAGCTTGTAGTGCAAAATAATGGATTATAAATTGCCAGACAAGAATGTGAAATTACCTAGTAAATCCCAGTAAATGTGTCAAAACATTTCAAAAACTGGAAGCAATGATGTAGTACTGGTTTTGATTTTTTTCTATGTAAATAAGTATGTGTCATTCTAGGAAAGCCTCCAGGAATTAAAAAAAAAGAAACTTAAAAAAATTAAGATTATCTTGTCTCTCAAATTTTAGCAGCAGTCATGCATTACTATTCAGACTAAAAACTCCCCCCATGACTCTGGTTGAAGCAAATGTATGTCATTGTCAAGTTACTTATTTCTATTGTTTAGAAATGGTGTTGGGAAGAAATGTCTTTCTAGTGGAAAGAAATTAAATAAATAAAGACAGCATGGGGTAAAAATCCCTACAAGAGCAACTGTTACTGCTAAACCTTAAACTTAAAAATCATATAATAAACAGATTACTTCAGCCATACACATAGAGACTATCACACACAACACCCTGCACCAGATCCTGGCTAATCCTTGCTACTGGAGTTCACAGTGAATTGTGTTTAACATCTACCCCGCAGGGGCATTCCTAGCCAGATGTACTTGTTACTGACTGCAAACCTCCTATTTTAGGTGTAGAAAGGAGGAAAGGCTGTCACATTCTCCAAGATGGAAGTGCTGTCCCTTGCAGGCAGTCACCACAAGCAGAGTCAGTGTCCCAATCTCCTTTTAAATAACTGTTACATGCATTTAGGTGGCAACTGTTGAACTTCTTGTTTCATTCTAATTAACAAGCAGACACCAATCTTCAAGTGCACTGAACAGTAAACAAGTAGAGGGAAAATGGAAAAAATTCACCTTGTGTATGCTGCCAACTCTATGTCAAGTGGAAGAAACTGCTGAAAACAATTCATATAATGGTGCCCTTTAAGAAAACCTTTCTTTTTTTTTCCAAAGGCATACAGCTTCTGCCTCTTCTGAGTGGTACAAGATAAATGATACTTCTGTTCAACTTACGAATTCAGCATGGTCCCCAAGTTTCCACCCTTAGAGCAGTTCCACATATATTTCCTGTGCCTTCTCATAAAATCTAAATTTGGCAATCTGTTTTTCTTTGTCAGGAGTCTGCAATCAGCAGTACATTTAATGCCCAAACACAGTTCTGCCCAAATACTTAGGCTAATGGTTGGACTAAATGTTCTTAAAGGTTCTTTCCAACCTAAATAATTCTATGATTATTTGGTTAATTCTGTCCAGAGATTCTTTTACAGATCTGAAGTGGCACCTTCAGCCATTTTTCCTTGTTTAACTTCAAGTCTTCATATCAAACTTGATACAGTGTTTGTGCATGCAGCCATCTCTGTGTGCAGGGGCAATAAATTATTGAGAATAGCTTCTGAAACATAACATTTTTCCAGACTGTCATTTCTTCAAACCATACTGAGCAGGACACAGCTGATGACCATATTGAACCAGGAACTACTATTCAACTTTCCATCTGTAAGCTTACCCTATCTTTACATAGTCTGAAAACAGTATGTGTTACTTTCAGGAGTAGCATTTCAGACAAGCAAAAAATTGAAGATATTTGACAGATATTAGACAATAAGAAAGTATTATGAAATCATACCCTTGACAGTGTGAATTGTCATGGATCTTCCCTCACCTCGGGAATTGTATAGAAATCCTGCTGATATTGTTGGCTGCTGCAAAGAGACAAGCAGAGTCCTACCAGCATGGCAGCAAACTGAAAATGCTTCTGGGGAAATTTCAAATAGTTTCTTTGAGAAGTCCATATTAGCAACTGGAACAGCCAAAACGGTTTCTGTTGCTGTTGGCATTACTTCGGGCACCTAACTGAGTTGTCACAACTTCCTCTGTTGTTTCTCTCTCCCTTGAGAGACAAGGGGATAAGTCAGCAAGGCCATGTGCTGGAAAGGAAGGTGTAGAGTAGCCATTAGGACGTGCTAGGTACTCCAGCAGCCTCTCTGCAGCCTCTCTGTCTGCACACATATTTACATCATGCCTCTTTCAACACATTTAGGAAGATCTACACCAAACCTGCTTGTTTGTTTAAAGGACCATAATGATGGACTAATATTTGCATTGAATGTTAACCTTGTTCAGCAGGGTCAAACAAAGAGTGAGATGCCACTCCCCAGGAGAGACAAGATGACCGAAACAGATAATTTGCTAATTAAGGTAGTGTTCACAATGAATATCTTTGTCAGGATTTGGCCTTCAGACTTAAGTTCAAAGACTTTAGGAGGAGGCTGCACAGATATGGGAGTGGCCTGTACAATGTCACAGACAGCTTCTGTGTTCAGCTCTGTATTGTGTTAGCAGGGGAGCTGGGCCATCACCTTTCACCATCAGTAAATCTTCAAGTAAAACTGTAGTGTCCTAAAGCAGGTTTGTGAAAGCTCCATTGTTTTTGACATTTAAAGTTAAGGCAACTGAACTCTGGAAATTATTTCAGAAAACAGTCATTTACTAGCAAAAAACCTGGATGATCAGTTTCTCTTTCGTTGATTATTCATTTACTTTCACTAATTTCCTTGTTCCATCCTTGTACTACAGTTAGGTAAATTTTATCCTCATTACACAATCACTGCCAAATGAAAAGTTCGATAATCATTGTATCAGATTAAATCACAAGACTTAGGCTGGAATAATTTGCAGAAATGCAATATGGAAGTTTCCATAGCATCTGTCCCTCATTTTGTCTGCTTGATGCAGCCTAGGATGCAGTTGGCTTTCTGGGCTGTGAGGGCACATTGCTGGCTCATGTCCTGCTTTTCATCCATGAGAGCCCCCGAGTTCTTCTCTGCAGGGCTGCTCTCAATGAGTTCCTCTCCCAGTCTGTGCTCATGTCTGGGATTGCCCTGATGCAGGTGCAGCCCCTTGCACCTGGACTTGTTGAACCTCATGACGTTCTTGTGGGCTCACTTCTGAGGTTTCTCCATGTCCCCACAGATGGCATCCCGTCCTTCTGGTGTGTCAACTGCACTACTCAGCTTTGTGTCATCCGAAAACTCGCTGAGGGTGCACTCGATCTCTCTGTCGATGTCAATGACGAAGATATTGAAGAGCACTGGTCCCAGGACAGAGCCTGAGGGAGACCACTTGTCAGTGGCCTCCACCTGGACACAGAGCCATTGACCAGAATTCTCTGGCTGTGTCCAGCCAGCCAATTCCTTATCGACCAAATAGTCCAGCCCTTCAAATCCATTTGCCTCCACTTTGGAGATAAGGATGTCATGGGGGACTGTGTCAAAGGCCATACAGAAATCCAGGTAGATGATATCGGTCAGTCTTCTCTTGTCAGTTGCTGCAGTCCCAAATAGAGGAGATAAATACCATAAAATTTATTCAAAAGCCATAGTCCTTAAGGTCAATTATCATTCCTTAAAATATATGTATACTTCTGTGTGACTCGTAAACATTTTAATCAAGTAATCATACTATTTTTTCCTATGAGAAAGGAATCAGAAAGTTTTAAGTCTTTGACAATGAATTAATTTGACCTGGCAGTGTCCTCAGGTGGCCAAGAAGGCCAGTGGCATCCTGGCCTGTACCAGCACTAGTGTGGCCAGCAGGACCAGGGCAGTGACTGTCCCCCTGTACTCAGCACTGGTAACGCCACACCTTGAATCCTGTGTTCAGTTCTGGGCCCCTCACTACAAGGACATTGAGGGGCTGGAGCATGCCTAGAGAAGGGCAATGGAGCTGGGGAAGGGTCTGGAGCACAAGTCTGATGAGGTGCAATTAATGGAGCTGGGGTTGTTTAGTCTGGAGAAAAGGAAGCTCAGGGGAGACTTCATTACTCTCTACAACTGCCTGAAAGGAGGATGTAGCCAGGTGGGGGTGAGTCTCTTTTGACATGTCTCAAGTGAAAGGACAAGAGGAAATGACCCTAAGTTGTGCCAGGAGAGGTTCAGATTAGATATTATTAAAAAAAAATTCACCTAAAGAATGGTTAGGCATTGGAGTAAGATGCCCGAGGAGGTAGTGGAGTCACCATCTCTGGAAGCATTCAAGAGACATCTGGATGTGGCACTTGGGGATATGGTTTAGGGGTGATTATGGTGGTGCTGTGTTGCTGGTTGGACTAGATGATCTTGAAGGTATCTTCCAACCTTGATGACTCTGTGATCCCGTGAATTTTCCTTATTCAGATTATACTGAGTTCATTCAATTGAAATTATCAAAACAGAGCAGCAGTCTGTGATGACGTACGAGACCTGCCAAAGTAAGCTTCTTAGCCTTATACTTGGATGGCTTACACTCTGCTAGGTCCTTGTGCCTCTTGTATTCCTGCTCAGTGCCTTGCTTAGTCACTCTGAAGCACTTTTATGAGAGGTACTTTTCTGTTTTCATTAATGAGGCAGTGGGACTTAGGTGGAATTTAAGCTATCTAAAAATTGCCCCACAATAGTTCCTTCTTCTCTAATTCAGTTGTACAAGAGCAAAAGCTAGAAAGGAACATATTAGAGTGAAGTGCAAATTCCTACTCTCATTCCTCCCATACTTTGGAAGTTTGTACTTTATTTTACCCTATGAAACTGAGACTCCAAAGCTAGAGGAGGAGAATGGTTGCAAACTTGTGATGACTTCTTCATGAGGAATAATACCATTATTATTATCTCCATTTAGTCATCTTCTGCAGACATGGGAAGTCTACCCAGGTAGGAGAGCTGAGCACTGAAATAATATCCAGGGAGAACAGGCTATGAAGTCAAGGGGAGGAAAATGGGAAATTGCTTGTCTAAGAAAGGAGTGACGCACTGAGCTTTATACATTCTAATTTCCTTTGTGTGTCTGTAAGATTTGCACTCTCTGTATTTCAATGACACATTCTCTAGAGCTGATAGAAAAGGACATGGTAAGTAGAACTTTGTAAAGTTTTTAGCGTTTATGCTTGTTTTCTGCCTGCTTGGAAAAGGGATTGGAGAACTGCTGATTACTTTGGCAATGATGCATTATTATCAGTCAATAAATAATCACAATCAGCTCTTTATTATTAAGAGTCAGATAAATGCTGGCTTAGGGACTTTGATTATTAAGTTAAAAGAAAGAATTTTTTATTAGCTTCACAAATTTGAAAGACTAGTGGTGAATACAGCATTTTGTATTGAGTACTTTTTTCTCCCACCTCATTATTCCCATTACAATATGGCATTTGTTGTGTCCTGCTTGTTGTGGACATTAGCTACACAACTGTTTCTACTGAGAAATTATAGGAATTTTGGAAAGTAACACTAAAGGTATAACAAGAATAGTAATTTAAGGATTTGCTTAAAGATCATACTGAAAAAATTTGGTATATTGAAATCATGTAGGAAAACATGCAGATACTATCAAAATTACTGCCTTTTATCTCTTCAGCATACTTGCATGCTGCTTGCATGTTTTAATTAACATGCATCACTCATTGTCAATTAATATAGAATTAAAAAATAAAAAGGTATATGGCCCTAGAAAGGATACACTTCTTGCCATTAGCAGGTACACCTATTTTAAATCACAAGATCATCTTCAGCAGGCATCAGGGGCTGCTAGGTTGAGGCTGGAGAAAGCATGCACTCTGGGTTTTGTGGAATATATCCTACAAACTATTTTGAGTAGTCCCTTTCAGTCTGGGCTCTTTCCTCCCAGGGAAAAGTTGTAATATGAGGGGACGTAACCTGTCCTTTATCAAAAGCAAAGCTAATGAACAAATCTCCATGTGAGGGGGTGACTAACACTCAAAAACTTCAGAGGGCTGTATTGGAGTTGGTATTTCTGCAGTTTGAAGAATGCCATCACTCTAAAAACACGTAGTATATGGCATGTATTACTGACATAGTGAGATTCTGAGAAAATTAAAATTCCAGGATAAAGTAATGAAGAAAATTGGATAATTAGTCGAAAGGAGAACTGATCTTGACTTTCAAACTCCTTTAGAAAATTTACAAAGTACTTGGTGTTGAATTAGGTTATATACATATTTTATATATATCATATATATGTATTATAGAAGGTGAGATTACTGAGTTATCTTGAACAGTGTGAAACCTTTGGGCTGTTCAGGTTAATGTGTAGAACTTTATAGCTGTCCTACTGAAAAGATACCGCACTACCAACGAATTTTGTTGCACAGCCTCATCATGGCCCCATGTGCACACATTAAAACACCCCAAAACCAGCATTTTGGGAACTCCTGCTTTAGCGTGTTCAAGAGCATTAGTGCATTGTTTATTGTTTATATTTATTGTTATTGTTTTTATTTATCTGTAGAATATTATCTGGAATATTCCGAAGATTATATAGTTAACACAATAGATGTATTATACTAAAGGGGAGAATATTCATTACATGTAACTTGAGTTATGGCTTTTTCAAATATTGACTACTTGATTTGTTGTGTATTTGAATATTTTAGAATCATAAGGTCACCTCAGGAAAGACCAATATTATTATTGCTCTTGCCAGAAAACATAACAAAAGATTATGTGTTTATGATTGCACTGAGTCCATAAAATAGAAGAGGTATATCAAGATTCTTCTTTAAAAGTACCTGAAAATATCTGGAACCCGTGCAATGTGAGCCCATTCAAGTGTTTCATGTATCTCTATAGAAGGAGAGAAAAAGTCAACAGAAAATATGCCCTAAGTGAAGGCTGTGATGAACAACATTCCTCTGTCAGAGCATGGGAACAGGCACCTGTGAGAATTACAGACTGAGTTTTAGATGCAGGGGACTAGAAGAAACATGAAGTAATCTGTTAATCTGTTTATCATTGAAATTAAGATAGTTCTTAAACGAACAAATGGAGACACTGGATAAATTGTGGGATGGGCAGTAAGCAGAACCTGTGAGATCAGAAACTTGCACAAAAGATGAGGGGAACAGGTTGGGTTGCATTTTAAAGCTCGTTTGGCTGCCAAGCAAGGATTTGTAATGTTTTTCAAGTCAGCCAATAGAACTGCAGTATAGCAGAGAAAAAAACCCAAACAAAACAGAAAGAAACAGAACATTACTCAATCAAAAACCTTGCAAACTTTATTTTGTAATATGTAAACGTTCTCAAGATGGAGTAAGAAAAATGAGTTGCAAATTTCTTCACACACAAAAGTCCCACTGAAAGATTGTGGCACTTCCTACAAGGCATTTAGGTGCTTTTGAAACTTCTTCCTAGGTAACACATGCCCAGTTAATGAAAATAAGACTCTAGGGATACAGCTAGGAGCCCTCTGTCCTTCTTTGTATGAAACTTGAATAAAATAATGTTAGCTTGGTATCATAACAGATGTATTTCTTTGGTAGTGCCATGAGACCCTAACTGACATGACCTGACATGCTCAGGGATCCATGACCATTTTGGTACTGCCACATGACAAGCTACCATACAACCAGAAATCTGTGTGAACACTGAGATATGTGACTGAAACCAATTTGGAGGAACATAAAAAATGTGTTTTAAATGTCATGAACTTCATAGAGAGTTTAGGATGATGGATCTGAGATTTCATTTTATAACATTCTTGTGTGGTTGCTTTCTGTAGGAAAGTGTCATCAGCCTCAAGCCTTTCCTTAACAATCTCTCCAAGTATGGAGTATTTCAAATTGTAATAAAAATGGAAACAGATTGTTCTTTCTATCCAAGCTTTTGTTCAAATTGATGCTCTTGTAAAACTCTTGCCTAGTTTTGAATTATCTCAGAGCTAAGACTTTTGCAGTGCAGAGAAGGGAAATCTCCTCTGAATTAGCTTGGAGTTCTCCTGAAATAAATCAGACAGGACATTGAAGTCAATGTCTGCATTTGAAATATTTTTTCTTCCACAAATTAACTTCAGCAAAATCTCACCAGTCTTTTTCTATTGTACTACTGGGCTTTCTTTATGTGTGCTTTCTATGGATTCTGAAATTCTTTGCCATTTAGACTATCAATCCAATGTTTCAAAGATCAGGTCTAGAATAGATCATGTTTTATTGTCAAAGATTTAACAGCTCATTTTTAATATATGTGCAGAGGAACTTTGTTTGGCTTTAACCTAATCTTTGTGGCAAAGTAATTAGTGATATCATAGATAAACTACTGTAAGGTTTGCAGCTACCATTTGTTGTTTCTATTCAACCAGTAAAATGGTGACATTTCAGTATTTACATAATAATGACTTTTCACTATGGCAAAAGCCTTGGCAGTTAGTCTGGGGTCTGATTTACTTAAATAAAAATGTAAAAAAAGCTGCTAAACCTGTCAAGGAACAATAGAATATAACACTGCAACTTGTATGTATTTTATTCTTTATGATGTACATCACATATCAAGATCAAGAGAAAAGTACACAAAGCCAGTAACTAGAAGAAAGAATAAACAGACTGCCTATTATTAACATGCCAAGATAGGTGCCTAAACTGAGAGAAAGTGGAGTACCAAGTATTTCTGCAACTAAGGATCTGGACTCCAAGAGTTCACCTCAAGCTGTGCTTTTATCTGCTGTGTTAAAGAGTTTACCACGGTATTACAAATAAATGGTGATATATGGAAAATGATTATGTTTGTGAGATAAAAGATGATTAAACTAAAAAAGATTACCCCTGGAAGACAGAAACATTCCAAAGACCCTAGGGTTTTTTTTAAATAAAAGTTGCAATACTATGGTGCATTTCTAATGCAAGGGGCTATCAAGATACCCTTGTGTTTTGTGTAGTACAGATCACGTGCTATTTTGAGTTGTCCAAGCCTTGTCTTGGGGGACACATAATGCCACGGAGGTTAAGAAAAAAACCCAAAAAATTAAAAGAGAAAAAGGGTATTAAAAAGCCTTAGTGGGAAACCCCCAATATTCCAAGCAAGCAGAGATGAACTCATGTCTTTCTGAAATAAAGGCAAAGGAAAATTATACAAGTTCAGAAAATGCTTTTGAAACCAAACTTTTCAGACATGACAAAGCCTGCATTTTGCATGCGAATAACAGACAGCAAACTTAAAAACTGCCACTTCTCCAAGTAAAAACAAACAAAAAATAACAGGAAACTCTAGTAAGAATTGCTATAAATTGGAATGTATACATTCACAGTTTAAATGCTCTCAGATCTCCTGTGTGCAGTGTTTCCAGCTTTATACAAAGTTCTTAAGAAGATGAGTTTAAGTTGCATTGAACAGAATGAAGATATCTAAGCTAAAAAAAAAAAAAAAAAGATGACTCGACCTTCTTGATGGGTGCTTTTTTTCTTATTTGTAATTTGTGTTCAAATGATTGCAAATACTAAGGAGTGCTCACACAAGCAGCTTGGAACACACTGCATTTAATTCTAATGCAAATTAAAATGAATCCATAAGAGTAGCAAGTATGAGGTTGAAAACTGTACAAATTTGAGAAGGAAAATTTGGTTTATGCATCCAATTTAAAATTGGCAGTATATATCAAAAAACCCCAACCTCCTAGGTATAACATTACGAATAAAAGCATTCCATTTTGCAAAGGAAGTAATTCTTTTTAAATTTGGGGTTACTCTAGTTCAGAAAAAAACTCCCCAAAGATTCAAAATTCTCCATGACAGTGAATAATTCCTTACCCTGGGTGTGATATGTCAGGAGCCTCCAGCAGCTTGCTAGGTGGGCTACTAAGGAGCTTGGATAGCCTAACTGGCAGGTAAAGGTATTTTCCCCAGAGGAAAGTTGTCAGAATTAAGCTGTCTTTGAAAAGTAAATCAAGCTTGATGCATTGACAAATACCAATTATATGAAAAAATATCACTTATAATGTAAGATATGAAATTGCTATCACTTTGGCATTTTAAATTTTAAATTCAAATGTACGTTGGGTGGGTTGCAACTAGGCTGGTTTCTACACTAAGCAGGGTTTTTCCAGCAGGGCTAAACTGTACATTGATCAGTTTATGCACATTTTCCCTCTAAGAGCTGTCTAGCCCAATTCCTTTTGTTACTGTTTTGGGTTTTGGTTTGTTTTGTTGGTTTTCTTTACAGGTAGCAATATCATACTGGGACTATACAGAGGTGAGCAGGATTGGAGAGCAGTTGGGAGAACTTGTCACTTTTTTAAGTTCCTCAAGTGTTGCATTCAGGCAAAGTGCTAAAATACAAACTATGATCCTTCCAACCTTCCTGGTGTGTTTAGATATACCCGAAACATACATAAAACTTTCTTCTCAAGGATATCTAGAGATCTTCCTGAACCTGCAAATCTTGCAATTCTACATTATACCTCATTTTGCTAGCAAGATTTTGCTTATTAGTGCTACTGTTAAGTCTTCTGCATTGCAAAATGCACTTGTTTGAACTACGTAACTGGAGAAACTAGCTGAAATCCTTGAATTAGCCTAGGAATTGTTTGTTTTCAGTTATTTGTAGAGTTACACCAATAGACCTTTTTATGTGGATTTTTGTGGTTGATGGGGTTTTTCTAAAATATGCCATATCACAGGGAACTGAAATATGTATGAATAGAATTATCAATGCTGGAAATCATCCCACAGCAGGGGTTTTTTTTCACTCTTTCTTAAAATTCTCCTAGTAATTCCAAACAACGTTTTCCTGTTCTTTTCAATAACCATTACTTTTATAAATAAAGCTTACCAAATACCTTAACAAGGATAAACAGAATTTTTGAATGCTTTCAGTTAAGGTAGTTCACAAAGAGCCAGGCAAATGAAAATAAAACTAAAGTACTCCAAAATACAAGCTATGTTAGAACTGGGAGTCAATAATGGTCAGGCTAAATCTCTGCTTGATAAGGGAAAGCTCATGCTTTCAGCTTCACCTGCCTCAGAACTTCTTCAGTGCATTTGTATTTTGAAGATTTTGCAAAACTCCTGTATATTATAAAAGTAGTTGCTACAGGTCACTGTTCTCCCTCAACCCTTCTTATTCCAGCAGCAGACGTCCGAAGCAAGGGAGAGAGAACATGACTGAACCTTAAGGTTCTGGTAACAGTAGTTTTTGCTATTTAGTGACCATCATATTCTTACAGCAAGATAAGATTTTTTGGAGCTCTAGGCCTCATTTTCCAACCTATGTGTTATACAAAAACACTTACACGGCACAAGCAATATGTTTACAAGCTCTGGGAACACAGAGCCATTCTTTTCCTTCAGGAACGATGCCTAAGGCCGCTTTATCAAAGCAACTTTTCTTCAAAAATTGAGATCAAACTGATTTATTTAACAGAAGGTGTTTTAGGGTTTTAACTCAGTATCTTCTTTCCAAGCTAAAAAGGACATGCTAAAATATATAATTACTATTTTGTTTCTGTTTGTGACTAAAAAAGCCACAAAAGAGTCTTCATAAAGTAAGATGTCCAGGGGAAGCAAAATATTATGTGGTCAGTATTATGCATATATGCAGTCACTATATGCAGTCAGTACTATGTAGTAATAATACAACATTTACTTCACAGTTCCTTTTTTTTTTTTTTTTTTATTCTAGCAAGACAGGGCTTCAGGCCTTTACAAATACCATTAATAATTACAAATACCATGACTAGTTAAAGTTTTGAAAGTTGTTTTGATCACTCACATGGTACTTATGTCTGTTTCTAATCTCTGAAAGAAAAAATGTAGTTCAAATTCTGAACACTATAGGTATGTAACTAGCATTAATAATTAAAAATATAAGACTACACACTACATAAATTAATAAGGGATTAAGGATTCTATGAATGCATAGACAAATGCATTAAGTGATGACCTTAATTCAGCATTTAAATTCTGCCCAATTCCTTCAGCTTCTTAGTTTCTATATTTGTCATGGCTTTTCTTGTCATTTAGAGAAACAAGAAAAAGTATAAACTACAGCAGGTTATTATAGTAGCACACCTGATGCTGGGGCTTTTAGCATAGGCAGGTAGCAGAAACAGTTTACCAAAGATAGCAAAAAAAACCCAAACAGAAAAACAGAGAGGTGACTTGCAAGACATGTCCCTGATACAGCCAATGGCTTGTTCAAAATTTTATGTGTAACACTCTTTGCTTCTCCAGGTTGAAAGTTTTTGCTCATTTTACTAGGCAGGGAGGAGTGAAATCTAATCTCTATAGTTTAGGCTATTAATTCTCTGGCACTAAGATATTTAAGTCTCTATGGTTCCTGATCATCCATGGGGCCTGGTGGAGTATGCCTGCAGCTCTTATAATTTTCTTCCAGAGAAACAGGGAATGTAGTAGGAAGACCAGGAGGAGTGGAAGTGGGGATGGTGCACAGCACATCTTGCCTTAACACGGAGTTAAGACATCAGCAGAATGTTATCTGGGTGTTAGGGAATGTATCCAGTTTCCACGCTATAGAGAAAGCAGGCTGTCAAATGAAGCACATATATTTCTTACACAGTTGAGGAAAAGACACTGATTCCTTCCTCATTCCCAATGACTGGGCTTTTTCCAAAAAAGATTTTCAAAAACATACTCATCTGCTGCAATTTTGCCACAAAAAATAATTTTCCTTTATGTGGCTGTTTTCAATCCACTATTCTTCCCCCTGCCTAACATTCAGAAAGGGACTAACTAAATCCCTGTCTTGATCCTTGGCCACTAGAGACAGGCATCTAATGAATTCACTGCACTCCCTGAGTGCTCTGCAAGGAGCAACCTCGCAGGGATGACACCTAAGCGGAAGCTGTTGGGAAACTCCTTTGCTGCTTATGAAAAAAATAAAAGAGCATGCGGGATGAGTGACACAAATCCTATAAAATCAGCAAATAAGCTCTGAACAACCTTTGTAATGTATTTTTCTTCAGTTTCTCGATCAGAGACCAACTGCCCTCCATGAGGGAAGAAAAGTCATTTATAAAATCAAGCATCTCAGGATAGGAAGTGGAAATTTATTGTCCTACTGTTTCTACAGACTTCACCTAATCACCCCATGATGATTATCTCAGAAAACTAATTAATCGTTCTAAAATGCTTTTCAGATTTAAGATTACCACCCTGACATTCTGCAGAATTAATGCCTCCAGCCTCACCCCTTTCAGCAGCTCTTGCTTCCCAAACTATTCCACACCTCTCACTGCTTTCCATCATACTCCAGTCCTCTCCTGTTCTTGCATTATTTCCAGTTTCTACTTCCCACTATTTTCCCAACACTGCCTATGTCTTCTTTACTTCCCTTCCCCCAGAATGTCCCCAGGCCCCCTCCATGACTCCAGCAAGGGATGATCAATATGTGCTTTAGCTAGTGGTACCTTTTCACTGCCTGGCCAATTAGCACATAAATTCATCAGCAGCTACTCAGAAATTATACCGGCTGTTATCCTTGGTTTTATAGCGGGCCATCACTTTTGTCTCTTGACAGTCACAATTTTGATTAAACTAGGGTCTCTCTGATATTCCTTCCCGTCTTTTAAACTGGCTTGAAGGTATCTGAACTTTTCAAAAGTTGTGGGAGAGATGTAACAGCAGCTGAGCAACACAAAGCCAGAACACTATGGTTTTGTTCTCTTAAAACACCAAGGAAAAAAAGAAAAAAGAAAATATGAAAGAATTATTTAAAAGTATAATTACTATATCTATAAGTACCCTTAAAATATAATGGAGAAAAGTTGGAAAAAATGTACATTTAGCAGTTAATTAAAGCTATAAATTCCTGTAATGAACAGTGAGGAAAGGTCTATTACAAAAAGTAAATCAAACTAGAAAACTAGACTATCCAGAAGGAAAACACAAGAGAACTAATTTTTAAAAGGTATTTAAAAATACTTTGATTGATGTAGTCCAAAATGTTTCAGTTTTATCTATTACAGAGGAATAGAAGTTGGGAGTTACATTTATTCTCATTTGTATTGACCCAGACAACAAAGAACCACAATCAAAATTAGGTTTCCCCAGCACCAAGAGCTGTTTGCTGTAACATGATCCAAATTCATGCTTCAAAGCCTTGATTCTCTGCTCTACCAGCTGCTCCTGAGTGTCATGATGTCAACATTAGTAGGCTGATCCTCCACATCTGGATCTGACGCTTTGCCAGCGTTCACTCTGTAATGAAAGGAACTGCAATTACAGCCTGACTTTGACTTGAAGCATCCAGGATTTCTATTCTTCCTCCCTACCCACATCCTTCCATTTCATGCCCAAAATGTAATGGACTTTGAAGAAAAAAAAGCCCCTTTTCCATCACCAAGAAAGATAAAAGACAAGATTGTCCAAATCTGCCAACTCAGACTCATTTCTATATGTCAAATGAAATAAGCAAATCTTTAGTGTTTTCAGAAATGCTTAATTTTAGACATTCATCTCTTGAGCTGTTCTGAAGTCTACAAGTTTGGAGAATTTTCTCTCTTGCCTGGAAGTCTCCTTTCGCATTCAAATATCAGAGTTGAATTCAGGCTGTCTCACAACTAACAAAAGTCATCAACTGACCCAAGGCAAACTGTAATACAATCAAATGGTTCAAACACAAATAATTTCAGAATTATGTGCTTCTGTCAGCCAGGGCTGCCTAGCCTTGAGAATTTGGGCACATTTTGCACTGATAACTGTCTCAGATTATCTATGCAGTTCCTATTATTCATGAAACTATTGAAATCAAGGCAATCTATTCATACCTCAGATTTGACACAATTATATTCCTGAAGTCAAACAGAATCAGTCTCAACTGAGCACATTTTACTCTGACATCTGTCAGCTACGACAGAGGGGCAGATTTCCCATGCAGAAAATTACAGATTTAATTTTCAGAAATGTGTGTAGCTATTTAGAGGTGCAGTTAGCCAGTTTTAAGTGCAATGCAAAAAGCAACTGTAGCCTTGAACATAAAAGAAGGAACTTTTGTTCAGTCTATGCAATTGCAGAAATATTTCTGAAAATATCTCCAGTGAGGGACACCCCACAAGCCCTCTGGGCAATCTGTTCTAGTGCTGGGTGACCTGCACAGTAAAGAAGTCCTCCCTCATGTTCAGGTGGAACTTCCTGTGCATCGGTTTCTGCCCCTTGCCTCTTGTTCTATTGCTTGACAGCACGGAGCAGAGCCTGGTCCGTCCTCTGACACCTCCTTTCAGATACTCATAGACATTGATTAGGTCCCCTCTCAGTTGTCTCTTCTCGAGGCTGGACAGGCCCAGCTCCCTCAGCCTTTCCTTGTAAGAGAGATGCTCCAGTCCCTTGATACATTTTGCAATCCTCAGCTGAAGAGAGATGCTCCAGTCCCTTGCAGCCCTCCGCTGAGCCCGCTCCAGGTGGTCTGTGTCTCTCTTGCACTGAGGAGCCCAGAAATGAAAGATCTGCTTGTCTTTAGATTGTTTTTAAGCCTTGTGTATCTCTGCTTAGCTGTGCAGCCAAAGCAGCAGCAGCCACCGCACGCCCAACCAAGGCATGAGGCAGGTCCTTCTAGCTGAAGTGCTCTGACATACGGAGAACCTGAGGCAGGGCGCTATGGAAAAGTCACTTACTGGAAGGGCAAAGCCAGACCCGGCTGGGAGACTTTCCACACCACGGGGGAGGCTCTCGGGGCAAGCCTGAGGCAGGGCCAGCTCGGAGGCCCCTCAGGGCCCGGGCACCCCGGCGTTCCATCGTTCCCGTCCCTGGGGCCGCTGCGGCCCTGGAGGTAACGGGGCGGGCCGATCGCTCCCACGGGCAGGCGGGCGGCGGCTCCGGGGCTCAGCCTCGCCCCCTGCAGGAGCCGCTCGCCGCTGGCAGCGGCTTTTCTCCTCACAGAGCCCATGCGGGCGGCGCCTCCCGGTGCGGGGGTTGATGGCGAAGCACGGTCGGATGCCAGCGCGGCGCCGGGAGCGAGGCACGGCCGTGTCCCGGAGCGCTGCCCCGGCAGCTCCCGCCGCCCCTGCCCGGCGTGGGCGCGCTCCCTTCCCTGCCCGCTAGAGCGCCCCCTCGGCCGCCGCGGCGCCGCCCGCCAGGTGGCGCTGCCACCCCGCGAGCCGGCGGCGGCCACCGCCCCCCCATAGCGGGCAGGGAAGGGATATTTAATGATTTTTTTTGTTTAAATCCTACTCTTTTTTTTTCCTT